>NC_143524.1:17920212-18241712 GCF_031878675.1 Megascapheus bottae | reverse complement strand
GCAAATTTTTCCAACTAATTTAGAGATAAAAAGTTATGCAAGCAGACATATTGGGTTTCACTAACCTTTGAAATTTTCTCATCTCTGATTACATTGGCCATCTGTTACTACATGTGTATACTATTTCCACAGAGTCTTTAACATATTAATTATAGTTATTTAAATTCCTTGTTGTATAATTCTAATATCTAATATCTATTTGAATATCTGTGTTTGGGTCTCTTCTGCTTTACTTTTCAGATAATATTTTGACTTGCTAGGTGACATGTCTTTTTCTTTTGGATTAGAAAGGTAACATATTGTATCAATAATATTAACAGTAATAAAGGCCTAGAAGCACAACAAATTACAGAAAGTTTGACATCCAAGTTCTTTTTATAAGGTTGCTCAAATTAGAAATCAGTGCCTGTTGGCCAGGTGTGGTGGCTCATGCCTGTAATCTAGCTACTCAGAAGGCTGAGATCTAGGATCAATGTTCAAAACCAGCCCAGACAAAAAAAAGAACCTGAGACTTTTTTCCATATATTTTTATTGTAATTAATAGAAGGGTTACATTATATTCACGAGATAGAGGGTGCATTACTCCACATATATTGATACCTTTCTCCTGTCTTGGTCCCCAGTGCCCATCCCCCATCTCTGCCCCTCATCTTCTTTTCCCCCCTTTTCTATCTGATTTCAAATAAACAAATACACATATCAAATATATCAGATAACAAGGTGAAATACTTTAACAATATAAGATAACCAAGGGACAGCAAATGAGATGAGAGATAACATAGTACATTAAGAATAACAATCACTCAATATATGGCTTTTGTGTCTATATCCTGGAAGTCTTTCATTTAGCGTTATAATATATGGACTTATGTATCTGGGTTTTGTTCTATTGTAAATCTCTGCTAGGAGAGCTCAAGGTTTCTACTGATTATGACAAATGAGGGAAACCATTGAGCCTATGTTCCTCTGAGTCTGGCTTACTTCACTTAATATGATTGTTTCTAAGTCTTTCCATTTCCTAACAAATGGGGCAATGTCATTCTTTCTGACAGCAGCATAGAATTCCACTGTGTATAAATACCACATCATGTTGATCCACTCATCAACTGACGGACATCTGGGTTGGTTCCATATCTTTGCTATGGTAAATAGTGCTTCAATGAACATCGCTGTGCTAGTGGAATTAGTATGTCCTTGTTTCTGGACAGTTGGGTAAATGACAAGTAGTGGATTTGCTGGGTCAAAGGGGAGCTGTATGTTTAGTCTTTTGAGGAACTGCGATACTGCTTTCCATAGTGGTTGACCGCGTTTGCACTCCCACCAACAGTGTAGTAGTGATCCCTCCTAGTGGCATCCCCTCCAGCATCTGTTGTTATTAGATTTCTTGAACCCGGCCATTCTAACTGGAGTGAGTTGTTTTGATTTGATTTCTTTTGTGTCCAGAGATGTCCAGCATTTCTTCATGTGTCTATAGGCCATTCTTATTTCTTCTTCAGGGAAGTCTCTCCTTAAGTCTTTGGCCCATCTTTTAATGGAATAGTTGTTTCTGTAGAGATTAGTCTGGGAGTGATTCAATTTTTTGAGCTGTTGATATATTTTAGATATGAGGCCTTTCTCTGTTTTATGGTTAGTGAAGACCTTCTCCCACTCTGTAGGCTTTGCTAGCTATGTCCTTTGCCATACAGAAGCTCTGCAGTTTAATGCAGTCCCACTTATCCAGACTTTCTCTGATTTGTTGTGTTTCTTAGGTCCTGAATCTCTTATCTCCAACTAACCTCTAAAAATGGGATGTAGGGCTTGGCTCAAGGGTAGGAGGGTAGCCTTGAGCTGAAGAGCTCAAGGACAGAACCCAGGCCTAGTTCCAGAAGCCTCATGACAAAGAAAGAAAGAAAGAAAGAAAGAAAGAAAGAAAGAAAGAAAGAAAGAAAGAAAGAAAGAAAGAAAGATAGAAAGAAAGAATCAGTGCCTGCATTTGTTAGCCCCTGCGTTCTGTTAGATGTTGTAAGTCCATATTCGGAACTAATACAAATGTTTTTTAATTTGTATTACTTTGCAATATTATTAAGAATGCTAGATTTTTTTTAATCTGAGACTATTCCTATGGCACATTGCATATGAAACAGGTTCTCTGAGTTAATCATGGATGGATTTAGATGAAAACTGAAAACAAAATTAGTCACATATTGATATGCATCAACGGTGAAAATGCATTAGCCTTCTTTCTAGTCTGCCAAATATAACTTTCTTTACCATTTTTTTCTGAAAATATTTCTCCTTCATATATTTCTCTTTGCATATATTATGCAAAGTTGAAACCTAATTTAGAAATTAGTGGGTACTTAATTATTCTTGTGCAGTTGATATATATGGGCTTTCTTCTTTCCCCACTGATGAGAGTAACTTATCCATAAGAATAAGTTGAGAGAATCACGTATGTTTGGGAAATAAATTTTTACATGATTCTTTTTTCTTATTTTTGTTTTTCTTGTAGCTTGTTATAAATTTAGTTTAACAAACCTCAAATTGTTTTTAAGAATACTAAACTTAATATTACTCCTGTTAGTAATAAAACTCCCCTTTGTCTTTGTGTAATTCTGATCTACTGTCTCAGCAAAAATTGCTTTTATAGTAAAATCAATTACAAGAAAATGCATATGATTATTTACTGACTTAAATAAAATGCATACCACACTTCTTATACTCTGAGGCATTGTATAGGAATTGCTATTAGTTAATTTTGGGAATTTTATTGAAAATTGAAGTGGATATACCATTTCGTTTATACAATTGAATCTCCTTTGATAGTTGAGATAAATGCAATGGAAAGTGATATTTAAGATAAAAATAATATAAAAGTATGTTATACAGATTAAGTTCATTACTATCAACTACAGAGGACACTACAACATGTGCATATTTATATTAAATTTCCTAAATAGTATTATCTCATAAAAGAAAAAGAAGGAAATCCTGTGATGTTGTTTCAGAGTCTTAAGTTACCAATCAGTTTGTGTGGCATGTTCATTATTTTAGTAATTACACAAATCTTAACCTTTGTCTTTATCTCAAAAGTAATGGGTAGCAACAGTGGAAATAAGGTAAATATTTCTTCCTGAACAACAAAATAGGGGACTATCTTTGTGCATACTTAATTTAATTTAGAAGTTTGGAATGTGAACTCACATTAACAACATGAAAGGGAAATTTTGAATTTAATGAAAAATAAAATAATCTCTTTAATAAAAATTACTTGCTATGATATTTAACCAATTGCAGTACTTCAAATAGTAAGTGAATAAAATAAAAATTAACAGACATGAAAAATTATTTATACAGTTTCTGTAATAGCTGAACTTATGGCAAATAAATAATCCATAGCTTTAACCCAGGATAATTTATTCAAAATTACTGAGGTTAAGAATAAATCCTAAAATATTGTTTCAATCAAAACAATGATAAATAAATACCAGAAGGCATAAAAGGAAGTTAGACAATTTTCCCTAAGAGAAATAGACACACACACAAACTCTATGATACATATAAATGAGAACTGAATGAACATAAATGAGAATCAAGTATATTGAAACAGGAAAAAAGCCTATATTGTAAAGTAATATTAGCAGAACCAGAGCCTTAGAAAATCAAATTGGAAACAATATAAATAGATGGGAAATGGGCCACGGGGATAATCTAATTCAAGATAGCAGGAAATAAAAGAAAACAATGTAATTGGACACACAACAACAAGTGCTTACTTCAAAATGATATGTCTTGCAGTTGAAATCATGGAAATGTAAACCGTAATGAACAAAATGAAGTGAAAGATAATATAAAATGATGTTGTACTCTTGCAAGGGAATGCATACAACACATGCTGAGCAGAAAACAATCAAGCTGTGGAGGAAGGGAAGATATTTAGAGAGGGGGTGGTGAGTGTGAACAGCACAAACACATGTGAAACCATGAATAAGTGAAAAAAACTGATAAGACAGCATTGGATTTACACCTTTATCTGATGTATTAAATATGTGGGGCTTAACAATATGGCCACATGGCAATAATACTTGAATGTATTACAATTTCAGCACAGCACTTAATTCTCTCAATCACACTCTTAAATGTACATTGTGATCAAATGGCAAAAAAGGATCTCTATCTAGAATTATTTTTGTTGATCTACTGAAAGCTATTCAAGTTTCTTGAGGAAAAACATTTAAAATGATGTATTACTATTTCTCTCTGGGTAAATCTGATAAAACAAGAAAATAAAGATAAATTATAGAAAGTAACTTACAGGAGAGAGATAGTATATACTTGCCAATGTAAATTATTTTTCAGTTAATCATTCATATATGCTTGATGATTTGGAAAAGTTTTGGAATCAGGTACCACTTTAATTATTTTGGAAAACCAAAAAGAAAATAAAGAGAATCAATGACACAGAATTCAGATGAGAGGATGGGAAAGAAAGACCATTTAAGACGAGCCTGGTGAATTCTGTGTGAACACTATTAAATGCATCTCTGTAGAATGTCCGTGCTGTCACATTCATAAAAATAAAACTCTGTCATTCTGTCCCTACTTCAAAATGGATGTCTCCCCTGCATTCTACTAACCAAATGTCCTTTCACTGAGCCAAATTATCATGACAATTTTTTATTTCTCCTTTAGAAATTAATTTATTTTTCTACTGGGTTGCATGCCTAGATTCTTAGAAATAAAATTTCAGAGCTGGGCTACTCAGAAAAAGCCATAAGTGTAACTTCAGCTCACGTGGTAAAGAGCTAGCCTTGAGCACAAAGAGGCTCAGGGACAATAATCAATCAATACAAATTATTCAATTCATCTTTTTTGTGCAGTTTTTGGTGCTAGATATTCTGGTGTGTCATTTTATCACCATTAATAAACCGTAGAAGATACATATTTCATTTTACTTAGTCTGAGAGCGGAAGAAATGTAGAATTAAGAATATCCTGCACAATTCTGAAGGATTTAATATTCTGAGTTGATATTAAATAAAGCAAATGTATTTCCTCTGGTATGTTTCACAGGTGATTTTTGATGGACAAACACATACTAGTGATTGCTATTAAGGATCCTAAACATCAAAAGGATAAGATTGTCTATTCTCTGAGTGCCTTTGAAACTATGTGCTCATGATCCCAGGCTGCTCTTGCTTTGCCCTGCTGGCCAGGAAACTAGCCCAACCATATTCTGCAGCATGACAGTGGAAGGAATGAAAAATAAACCTCAATGAAGTTGTTGGCATGGAAATCTCCTTCTCCCCTGTATTGGAATCATTGTACCTGCTGCTGCTGACTCCACTGAAATGAAATCTTCACTTGCAAGCATTGATGACTCTCCTAACAAAATGAAGCCATTGCAGAAAAAAAAATGAAATCATCCACGCGATTTTTTTCTGATCCTGTGTCTGCAACCTGGATTTATTATGGTAGAGAACTCAAGCCAGTACCTACGATTCCCTCTTATTTACTAACAGGAACATTGCAAATATGACTATTTTATGTTAACAAGGTATAAATTAATTAACAAATAAATGGTCCCTCTAAGATATGTATGTACATACACATGCATAGGCATCTATATATGTTTGTATAATTTATATGGTGAATAAGCTCTCTCAACTTTTCTTGGCTGTTTTAAGTGTTACTCTTTTTAATCATGTAGACTTAAGTATTTTTCCCCTTTATTTTTGCAAATTATGTGAGCCTTCTAAATAATGACACTCAGAAATGTTATATTTATTTTCTGTTGTGAACCTTGTTGCTTTGAGCATTTTGAAATGAAATTTATGCAAGTAATAAGTAATTCAGTTCAAGTATTTTTTGCACATATACAAACTTAACTACTTTGGCACAGTATCAGTGGGAATCCTCCTTGGGTTAAAGATTCTTGAATTTGGAAGTCATTTTACCACCTAGTCCTGAGGTAGAGTAGTCAACAAGCAGATAGACATCCAGATTCTTGAAATGAGTAAATCTCAGTTTACAGATTCTGATACTTAATCAAAATATTCAAGACAACTATTTGATCCTTGTTTTAGAAATATACTGTCAGGCCAGGTGCCAGTGGCCCATGCCTGACTGTAATCCTACCTACTCAAAAGGCTGAGATCTGAGGACTGTGGTTCAAAACCAATCTGAGCAGCAAACTCCATGAGACACGTATCTCTGATTGATCACAGAAAAAACCAGAAATGGGGCTGTGGCTTATGTGGTAAAACATCAGGCTTGAGCAAATGGAGACCAGAGACTGTGTCTAGGCCACGAGTTCAAGCCCCAGGACCAGCAAAATTTATACAATATACATTATGCTATAGACATATATATAATTCTAAATATATTAAATGGTCATACTAATAAACATTCTATGTAGTATATTAAATGGTCACATTAATAAACATTCTATGTAGAAAAATCCCAGCCAAATGATCATTTGTAAATATTTATTTATAATGGAAAAATTATTATTTTGACATGTCTATCTATAGTAAAAGTACATTTTTTTCTTTTTCTTAAAAAATTCTTTTTCCTTTCTATTTTTAATTACATGTTTAGTATTGTCTGGTTCATCAGAGGCCTGCTTCACTTTGGGCAATATCTCTAATAGGAATCCAAGGTTGGACTTGCACAGTTAACTGATAATAAGCACACCAGAGTAGTGCTAATGAACTGGAAACCAGAAAATAAATTTCACACTAGTGCAAGAACTGACATGTAGTGAGAATATGTGAGTATGAATATCCTGACTTTAATATTTTGGGCTTATTTTCTTTGCTCAAGTCATAAAGCTCCTTTAGCCCCAATAAATGCATTCATGATTGTGGATAACTATTCAACTTGACATGTTTGTATATGGAAAAACTATTATCTATCTATTATCAATCTATCTATCTATCTATCTATCTATCTATCTATCTATCGCCTGCCTGCCTGTCTCTGTCTATATTCACTCTACTCATAAAATCATACCACAATAGAATGTCAAGAGAGTGCAGAAAATTGGGTATTTACCCTCTCTGAGCTTTTGAGGAATACTATAGACCTATTATTCTCCTTTACAGAATGAGTATCAACTCCTTATACAAGCTGTCCTTGTGGTTTTTTGCAACTTCATTAAAAAATAAATATAAATAATGTTTCCTTCATTAGGTGTTCACATATACTGCTAGAAATGAGACTTGTTCATTCACCTGCTGAATATAATGCCCTTCTGGTCTCTGTCTCTAACTTTTTCTTATAATTTTGCTATTTCAATACTTTTTCTAGTAACTTGCTGTTAGTATTTGCCACGGAACAGAAGCCATTTACAGTGCAGCTTATGTTAAAAGTGTCATTGTCTACCATAACAGTGGAAAATTCATGCTTCAAACAGAAGCTATAAAGGACTTGCTTTATGATATCTTAATAAAATAGTTTTTTTGTTTCTTTTATGGTAATACCATAAACATTTTGGAAAGTGTTCCATGGTCTGTTTGCAAGCCTCTTAGCTACAGTTTCATGAGATTTCTTTATCATCCATTTATCTGATAAATATTCATCACATTCCTAATACAATATTTTTCTGTGCTCTAGTAACTAAGTACTGAGGCACATAACTTTCTCCAGTTTGGGGGTGATTCTTCTAAGTTGCAAGATGTGGATATAAATAACATATGAAGAATACTGACGAATTTGTAAGCATTTTAACAATCCTACATCTAGCTTTGAGAAGGAAACAAAGCAGAGAAAACATCTCTAAAAGAAATAATGGAAAAACATATGAATAACAAAATTAGTTACACAGAAATCATCAAGATAAAAAAACCAATATCTATCTGTAATTAAACAATGGAGAAATCACTGGTACAAGAGCACCTTTAAGCACAACAGACTGACAAATGATTTTTTAAACAAGACTAGGATGATGGGTTATCATGACTGTTGATACCCCAATATCTGAAACATTGGCAGTATTAAATGCATAAATCTATGGTCTAAAATCCATAGTAGTCATGTTTGTACCAGGATAGGTGAAATAAAAATGCAATGCACACTACAGGTATTGTTTCTGTCTCTTATGGACTAAGGGATGTCAAGATTCATTACTTGCCTCCTTCATTCATAGAATGGGAAGTCATTTATCAGGAAATTGTTCCATTACATTCTTCTTGCTTGCAATGTAATTTGCATAGTAACCTACTTGTCAATTCTAGTCAGGTTTCTGGACAGTGTTCTGGATGTTGTATCCTTACACTCAGCTTGACAGTGTACATTAGATGTATTGTCAGGATAGTGGCCTAAAGGGACTACTTTATTACAGGGTACATGAAAGCAGTGTGGTTATGATTGCCAGCATCTAGACAATTTTGATAATGAAAAACACAGAAATATCACTCATCACATCCATAATAAAACAAACATTCATGTGGGCACACGCATATCTGGCTATAGAAAATAAATTCATACAAATATACTTAAGTTCATGTAGTACATGCCATTATACACACAAGGAAAGCAAAACTGTAATATTTGCTATTTGGAAGGTAGAGAGGATTTTGGCACTGAGACCAATTTGGACATATGAAGCTAATTGAAAAGACCTCCAGGATATCGAAACAAAAGCCATATAATGAATGATTGTTGTCCTTAATGTACTATGTTATCTCTCATCTCTTTTGCTGTCCCTTGGTTATCTCATATTGTTACAGTATCTCACTTTGTTATCTGATATATTGGATTTATTTGTATTTGGTTATTTGAAATTGGATAGGGAAGGGGGGAAAACCAAGACGGGGGGGGGATGGAGGGGTGGGTAATGGGTACCAAGACTTGTGAAAGGGTATCAATATATGTGAATTAATGCACCTTCTATCTGGCAAATATCATGTAACCCTTTTATTAATTACAATAAAAATATATTTAAAAAAGTTCAAAAGATTAGTTGCTCCTGCCTGTAATCTAAACTACCTAAGAAGCTGAGATAAGGATTTCCATTCAACCAGCCAAGGCAGAAGAGACCTCACAACGCTTATTTCCAATTTAGCACCAACTTTTACAAAAGTAGAGCTGTGATTCAAGTGAGAGTGCCAGCCTTGAGCATAAAAACTCAAAGACAGCACCAGGTCTGGAGGTCAAAAATCCCAATACTACCACATAAAAAATAATCATCACAATCAATAGCTGGACATGATGACATGTAGTAGTGATCCCAAACTGCAAGGAAAGCACAATGGCTCATGATAATAGTGCATATTTGTTATCCCAGCAGTAAACAGCCCTTGAATTTCAGTCAAGTCCAGCCATTTCATCCAGTGAGAACTTACCATGACATTAACCAAAGGCAAAAAGAATAGGAGGAATAGCTCAGATGGAGCTCATGTAGTCTTGATTTACAATAGATTGACCCTGAGTTTGAATCTCACTATTCTCTTCTTCTAAAATAAGCAGGAACAATTAAGCACTATATTAGACACTTTACCTACATGATATACCATTCAAACAAAGGAGTGGTATAAGAGGTAATAGCAATAGCAGACTTGAATTTCAGAACTGCTAACATTTTTTTAAAAAATTTTTCAATCTGCATTTTCGGTAAAGTGATCAAACCCAATGTAATTGGATACAATTTTCTTTTTCTTTCACTTGAAAGGGTGTAGCTAGGTGAAAAAATAGTCAAAATACTCTTGACTTAATTAAAATTAGGCTGAGGGTTTGTATGCCATAGATACATATTAATCTATGTAATAAAACATTATGTCTATAGAGTCATAAATTTTTATGCCTATGTAATTATGTTCTAAAATCTAAGTACCAGTGATTGTATTTAGAGATTCCCCTCTTGAATATTTGTTTGTTAAACACATCATTTGAAATATGATGTAAAAATCAGAGCACTTATCTTTGATGATTTAAGAAAAAGCACTCAATGTTGTAACAGTCAGTCAAAAACCTAGAAAAATATACACAGAATGTTGTCAGCACCAGGCCTGACTTTGTGGCACCCTGTTATGATTGGAATCCTCCAAAAAAATCTCACCAAGGCCTACTAGTAAAATTCTTTCTTTCTCAAAACAAATTAAGAATGCTATGAAATTCTTATTAGTGTGTAAAGATTACAAAACCCAAACCTTTAGCACATGAGGGATTCAAGAAATCTATCACCAAAGGAACAAAATAAATACTCAAAATAAGGAAGGTTCTAATAAAATCCTTCCAGAGATGACAAAAAATAAGTGAAATCAATGACAGATCACTGAAACAACTATTCTCAAGACACGAGAAAATGTGCCCTACACAATTTCTGGGCAAAAGCAAAACAAAACAACATGAAAATCATGGAATAGTAGGAGCAGAGAGTAAAGAAATAATGGGAGGAAATTTTCTGCATAAATCTGAGAGAGGAAATAATTGTATTTATGAAGACCAAAAGTGTTTGGATTGGTTAAACAGAGCACAGGAAAATATTGTGAAGTTCTAGTTTTCTGATTGATATAAAAATATGGAAGAACACAAGATATTAGCAAGCCAATTCAATAGGACATTTTAGGTTTTTACATGTTCCCCCCTGGCACATAAGGATGCTTTAGTCATTTACAAGTAGCTGAAAGTGCTATAATGCATGTGGCATAAAGTATACAATAAGCATAATTGATACAGATTGCTTTTTAAAATTCAATGTCATATCACATTAAGCAGTCTCAGAAAGTACAGAAGGAAATTATCTCATGTTTTTAAAGGACATATTACAAGATGCCACCTACCTTTAAAGTCAATAATAGAAAGTTTAATCTTTTTCATTAATGAGATTCGGAATACTGAAAGGAATTCTCCCTTACCATATGAAATGGACAGATTATGAAATTTCTGCCAAAGTAATTAGGCAAGAAGAATGAAAGGTACCCACATCAGAAAGGGTGAAATATTGTCTTTGTTGTCAAATGGTACATTCTTTTGTATCACAATCTTCAAGCTAGTAATTCATGAATGGTGTATAATAGGAAAATATAAAAATAAGTATTATTTCTTTTCACAAATCAAAGTTTCAGAAGAAGAATTCACAAAGTAATCTCATTTATAAAAGCATCAATATTGTTATTGATATTTGGGTGTAAATTCATCTGACCCATGAAAATTTAAACACCAAAACCTTTGAACACTGTTATCAACTTGAACAAAAAAAGGAAAATCATCTTATTCTCATAGATTTCAAGAATTAATACAAGTAAACTGTTTATACTACTTGAAATTTTTTGCATAGTTATGTAAACAAAAATTCCAAAGGTGGTTTTCACAAAGAAGATGATTATTTTAAACTTACCCTCCAAACAAATGAAAGTGTATTGAAGACTTGAATAAAAGTCCTAAATCAATGACTTAAAATCCCTGGAATAAAATGTTGAGACAAAGGACAAAGGGTGAATCAATGTAACAGCAATATACAGAAGACAATATGTTAGAAATGAACTATACAATTTAGGTGGGTGAGAGCAGGGAGGAGAGAAAGTGGGAGAAAAACAAGGAAGAGTGTAACAATGTCTAACAAGAACTGTACTTAATACCTTAAAAATGTAACTGCAACCCCTCTTTACATCACCCTGAAAATAAAATTAAATTAAAAAAGAAAAAGTAAAACCATCTTGATGTTGGTATTGGCAATAACAGTTCACACATCAGCTTATCCCTGTTAAAACATTATTGTTAAACAAAACAGCAAGTATTGAAGACATAAAGGAAGAGGAATCTTGGCTATCATCTGTAGTTGTATGAATTGATGTAGCCATTATGGGAACCAGAGAGATTTTTCACAAAAGAAAAACAAACCTAAAAATAGAGCCAATAGAGCCAATATACGATTCAGTCCCCTCGCATATGCATATAAAGCTGGAATGTAAATTTAACTCTAAACCCCTAAATCAATGTAGGCTACTATGTCAAAGAGGTGTTTTTCTTTGCTGACTTGTTCACAATGACCAGGGCATTTAACCAAATGTCAAGAAACAAGGACAAACTAAAGCTACTAACACAACCATGTTCAATGCAGCATTATTTATGATAGCTATGATATGGAACCAACCCAGATACCCCTCAGTAGATGAATGGAACAAGAAGATATATTTATACACAATGGAATTCTATGCTTCCATTAGAAAGAATGACATCACCCATTTATAAGGAATGCAAAGAATTGGAAAAAATTATATTAAGCGAAGTAAGCAAGACCCAATGAAACATAGCCTTCATGGTTTCCCTCATTTGTAATAATTAATATACATCTAGGATTCTTCTAGTAGAGAACCACAATAGAGGACCTCAAAAGCTATGTACATATAGGATGAGGCTAATCAAAATGAACTCTAGGATATGAAAACAAGAGGTTTAGCTTTAAGATTGTTGTTCTTAATATACTATGTGATATTATTTTTTTCTCCCTTATGGTTTATCTCATGTTGTACTGTAACTGGCTTTGATGCTTGGTATATTGTAGGTATAATAATTTATTCATTTGAAACAGGGAAGGGAAGAGGAAAAATAAGATAATTTGGAGGAGATGGGAAGAGGAAAAGTGGGAGAAGGGGTATCCATTTTCAGGAAGTAATGTACCTACTACTTGATGAATATAACTTTAGCCTCTCAATACATGCCCCAACAATAAAATACAATAAAACATAGTCTTCTCTTTCTAATGTTAAATTTTTAATTTTCTAGAAAAATTGGTTTCAGAGTTAATAAACTTGAAATGCTTGACATTTTCAATTGCATCTGGTCTTTGGAGAACAATATTTTGACTTAGAAAACACTCCTTTAACAGATCCTGTGCTGCTTGCTACCCTCTTTATAAATACCTTCAAAATGTGATTATTCTGATTTATTTTTCATTTCAAATTAAAAAAAATAAAAAGAGAAGCATCAGGCTTGTCATCTCTCGTTTATGCTGTCTTTTAACTAAAACATCCTATTTATCCTTGAGGCAGCAACAGGCTAGAAGTACAAGCCATAATGAAACATAATTATTGATATTGCAGCATTTATGTATCAAATTTGACTGCCTATTACCTGTGAGCTAAACACACTACTTTTTTTAATTTTCAAGTTTCCTAATAAATGTAATTAGTTCTAATTTTTTTCATACCTTCTTATCCATTCCATACAACATACCTTGTTTTAGGTGAGGGAAACAAAATTAAATGGAATACCAATATTAGCAGGAATAAAATTATATTGGTGGTGGTAAGGGAATTGAATTTTTTGGCCAGTCCTGGGTATTGAACTCAGGGCCTGAGTACTGTCCTTGGTCTATCTCAAGGCTAGAGCTCTACCACTGAAGTCACAGCAGCACTTCTACCATTAGGCCAATCTCCCAACCCAGGGAATCAAATCTTTAATATCAGATCTTCACAATATTTGTCCTAGTAGCAGGTGGATCAGTAACAGGAAGATACAGTGATATTGATTTAAGGTTGGAAAATAACAATCTTGTTCTGATAGATTGAAAGATGTGTAACAGTCAAGTATTGATTCAGTTGACACTCTTACCAGAAGAGTTCACATTTTTACTGGGTATATTTTGAATTTTTCTTCTCTTTCATGCTACTTTGTTATGATTTATGCATAAAATTTTATACAAAGCTCCTATGTTGAATATCTAGTCACCACCTAGTGGCAATATTGATGGATATTAATGATTCATTAAAGATTTTGTCTCATGAATCATTACTCTATTGATGTGTTTATCATTACGTAGGTTAGAGGGTGTACCATGCATGGAAGAAGTAGGTCATTGATTTCAAGTGTGTCTTCAAAAAGTATATCTTATCCTCAGCTCACATCCCTCCCCCATTCCCTGTTTCCTTCTCTGTTTTGGTGTCTCTTTTTCTGTCCCTCTCATTTTCCTTCTGTTTTTTCTCTCTGACCCTCTCCTCCTCCCTAACATCAGTGCAACATCTCCCATAGTGAGAAGCTGATTTTAGGGATAGATGAAATAATCTGCAAGATTACCCCTGAGCAACTCTTAGCAAGGCCTTAGGATCAAAACAATGGGTATTGGGTAGTGTGTCATTGGAACCAACAGAAAGAAATCCCAATGTCTAAAATTCCAATAGCTAGATCCAGAATTTAGTAATACCAAAATAAGTCCCATGGCACTGTTATACAACCGCGGATTGATAATGGGCTGCACTTTCATAAAGCTAAAAGAAAAATAAATGTTGAAATGACAAATATATTAAGAAGTATGTTTATTATGGTACCATATGAGAAGGTATAATTTAAATATTTTGTGTTGCATTTTAATAAATTTAAATTATGAATTATTCTAATTTGTAATCAATATTTTGAACCCTGATTTCATAGTGCACTGATAAATATAGAGAGACTTAACAAATAAATCATTGAATTAAGAAATGAAAGAGAAGGATTGACTAGTGATGCAGAAAATTTCCAATAAGCAGATAGGTGCATGCTTAGGAGGACAAGCTTCAGGTGACACCCTGTAAGAATGTTGGCACATACTGCCTCCTACCTGTGTAGAGAGTTAGGGGAAGTTTTCTTGTTAAGAAAACTGGCCCACCTTGCTGTTATCAGGTAAGTACAATTAATATCATCACTGGAAACTCAAGCTGATAGAGCAGTCTTGTTAGTTTGTGCTGAGAATGGCACTTGAGTTCCTTGAGTCTTTCTCCTAAAAAGGTAGAACAGCAATCTAGTTATGAGAAAATCACCAGAGAAATCATAGTTGGTAGGTATTCCAGAAAAAATAAAAAACAAAAAAACTGATTTGTTGTCTGTATGGTGGTCATAGATGTCTGGCGAGATTATCATAGGCAATAATAGGCTTAAAATGTGGTACAAAAATGATTTGGGGAAGTAATTAAGGGAAATAGAACAAATAATGAAGTTAATCAATGATAAAATGCCAAGATTAGTTCACTGGTTATTTCCTGCATGTAAATGACCAATGAAGAGGCAAAGTGGGAAAAATGTAATCAAATATTAAAAAGAGTGAGGGAAAAGAATGAGAACTGTGAAGAGCATGACATTAATCAACATATACACTACACTCATAAATTTCATTGGTAAGTGGGGATTCCTTTTTTAAAAGATAATTAAAATGATCAAAAAAGAGGAGATAGCAGGTATGTGGTATATGAAATCTGAATGCCATCTTTGCAAAATTTCTAAACTTCGTAGCTTATATAAAAATATTCAAAAGCATATCATAGATGCTTGAGTAATATTTCTTTGGGATTAGTTGTTTGGTATAAAATCCTTTGCTAACGTTTGAAATAATTTAGGGAAAATATAAACAAAAATTCTGTGTGTGTACATGTTTTCTTTTCTTCTTGCTTGAAAAACTAGGAAATTACATATTAATTGCTAATGTTATGTTCTGATGTTTAGACAAAACAGATTTGGAAGAAAAAATGATATGCCAACTTTTCTCTGGGTTCATGCTGAGATTCAATGCCAGCCGGTAAGACATTTTAGTGAGAAAACTTAAGAGAATTTAGGGGTTGGTCATTTGCCAGAATCTGTGTTGTGGTAGAGTATACAAAGGTGGTGAGAATAAAGCAAGCACAGTTCGGGGACTCTGTTAGCAGAGGAGATACAGAATGTCATAGAACCCACTGAACATTGTATGAAAGCTTCTTGGAACTAGAGAAGAAAAGTGTGTGGAATGAGCATCTAAAGATGCCTCGGGAGTTCTGCTCAAGATCCTATTTGCCAGCAGAAGGTCCAATTTGAGCACTTGGATCTGTGGAATTCGAGGTCATTGGATAGAAAGTGAGAAGAAACATTAAGAAGAAATCCATAAGGGTTCATGAATGAACACATGATCAATTATGAATGTGTCTCTCCAAAACCATGCTTCCCTTCCGCCATCCCACCAACAGCTTCACCCTCACACTTCAAACTTTTCCTTACAATGGACCAACATATAAGTGACTGTAAATTGTGCTATTGAATTCCAGGAAGTAAGCAGAAATAAATATTTCACTGACCAAGCCTGGATCTCAAAAGAAATGTCAGAAATGTAGTTATTAACCACAATTGCCATCAGTTATCACAAGATGTAACTGATGCTTTTTTTTGAAATCCGAGTTTATGTACTAAGATTTTATACAAAACGATTTCGAGCATCTGTAATTTAAAAAGTCCTGTGACAACGTGTGTGGCAGAGATGATTGATTTTTGTGCTTCTCTAAACCTTGATTTTTTTTATTAATCTCAAATTTACAGTATCAAAGAGACAGTAGCTCAAAATCCTAGAGGGAATGACAACCAGAGCATTGGAAGAAAGGGAAAAACTCCTTTGAATCTGCCCTTTATTTTTTTTTTCAAAAGTTGATCTTATAGCCTTAAACTTTGAAGAGACTTCCTATAGCCATGAGGATATATTTTGCTTTACAGTCAAATTTACAACTCCAATTAAGCAAATATCTTGCCAGAAGTCCAACAAGCTCAGTGGGAACTCATTGATGCAATGAAGAGGCTGTCAGGTGCATCTACATATTGGGTCAAAACAGGTTGCATAGAATAGTGGCCCCAACCTAGAAAGGAGAGTGTGAATTTCTCCTCTGTCGCTAATTAGAAAGGTGACCTTGAGAAACTGACTTGACCTCCATGAACCTCAGTTTCGCTCTTTGTAAAACTGAGACTGGATGGATTACAAAACACTTTTTCATCTAAAAAAAACCTGATATTTTCCTCCTAACACAGGGGCTATATTCAGTACAATTCTGCTCTAACACGTTGATCTCACAACAAGGTTGGCTCCTGCTACTCATCTGGCTAGAAAAAAACATTACCCCAAGTCCCAGTATTATAAAGGGATTTGTAGACAGCGTTATTCCTGAGAAGTGTGCCTTTGGCAGGAGCAAATAGAAATTGCAAAGCAAAATTAGATCTGTGCATATTTTGCTGGCAGACAAAAAAAAAAAAAAACCTCTTAGTTCTACGGCCTGGCTTTTAAAATTTCAATTTGTTGCCTTTATAACCACAGGAAACCAAAACATAATTCTTAAGTTATATGAGGAAATGACAAATGTTGAATTGAGAAATCTATACAACTTTAAGTCTTCATATAATAAAAAGGGTTTTTTGGGGGGGGCTCAAAGAAATACTAATTGAAAAACCCAATAAAAGCTGAGATCTGAGTTAACAGTGTTGCACCAAAATACACAGTTATTCTTTGTCTTACTAACTTGGAGGAATCAAGAAAGCAAATCATTTAAACTGTTTTCGCACAGCAGTGAGCTATTCAGAGCTGTCATCATCTGCATCTGCCAGTCTCCTCTTTGCTACTTGCTTTCAACATGATCTCAAGCACTTCCGAGATTAATAAATCTTTTTGGCTTATGATGTACTCATCTTATGCGAAACCTTTTCAAACCCATTTATAACTTATTAGCAGAAGACTGAGGTCCTGTATATCATAGTGTAGTGAAATTCTCTTGAACAATTAATATATACTAAAATTAAATGAATAGCTGAACACTGATGGCTTATGTCTGTAATCCTAACTACTTAGGATTCTGAAATCTGAGGATCACAGTTTGAAGCCAGTTCAGGCAGGAAATTCAGTGAGATTCTTATTACCAATTTACTTTCCTCTCCAAAAATAAATAAATAAAAATATCCTGGAAGTGGAGGTGAGATTCAAGCCAGCCTTGAGTGAAAGAGTTTAGGAATAGCACTTGCTCAGAGTTCAAGCCCCATAACAAGTTCAAAAATAAGTCCAAAATAGTAAATAAAAAGGGAATAGAATAAAATATGGAAAAAATAAAACAGGTCTTGTGAGTATATACTACTGGTAGGGGAAGAGTGAATAGAATGAATATGACTGAAATGCTTCATGTGAAAAATGCAATAATGAAGCTCATTGAGATTGGCTTGTGACGAGAAGACAGGGATGAGTATAATGGTGATAGTGATAGTGGTATGTGTGTGAATTTGTATTTTGAATACAAAAATACATGGACATAGCGAGATGGTACAACTGATTGACACTAATTTTCTTTTCAAGTAGAGAGAAAAATCTGATCTTGCCTCTAAACGATCCTAGTAATTGCCATCATTTTTTTCACAGATAATTGAATGCCAAGTAATGACAGCATCGAAAAGACACTAACAAAGGCCCATGCATTTCCTCATTGGGATAAACGGGTTGGAATTATTTACTGTTTGTAGTGTCAGAACGTTATTTCCCCCCTGAAATTTCTACTTGCACATTTTCACTGGCAGCAGAATCCTATCAACATTATTTCCACTACGGGTAGAAAATGAAAGTTGATGTTGAATGCACTACACATTGGGGTTAGATAACACATTATGGAGGGTTCATGTGCACTTCGCAGAGGATTCAATCTCTCAGAGATCCTTATCTTGACTGTAAAATCTTTTATGCTGTTCCTGGGAAATGAAAGTGGTGAAACACTCTCTGTGTACAGCTTCCTTGTTGTTTAGCATGTTGCAAGCTCTGATGAAAGCTTCTATGAACAGAAGGATGCTGTGATGTTTACATTACATGGGACTGGGAGATGTTTTACATTTTCAACATGTCATTTTATAATCTTCTTCTATAGCTGATTGTCCAAGAGCTGAGGACAAACAAATTCATATTTCATCGATCCATACTTCATATAAATGTGTTTTTCCTATAATTGGACTTCTCAAACTATACATAATTGAAACTTGCATTTAGCTGTGGTGTGTGTGTGTGTGTGTGTGTGTGTGTGTGTGTGTGTGTGTGTGCCTTTGTTTTTCTATTTAAATAGATATTGGAGTAATGAATTAAAACAAAACTTATGAAGTTCACTTGATTTTTATTGCTTCCTTATTCCTCACTTAAGAAACTTTGAGCCCGGTGTGGTGGTTCACACCTGTAATCCTAGCTACTCAGGAGGCTGAGATCTGAGGATCAAGGTTCAACGCCAAGCTGGGCACAAAAAGGTCTGAGACTCTTATCTCCAATTAACCTCTAGAAAATGGAAGTGGGACTTGGCTCAAGGGTAGGGTGGTAGCCTTGAGCTGAAGAGCTCCTCGACAGCACCCAGGGCAAGTTCAAACCCCATAACCCACACAAAATAAAGAAACTTTGAGAAATAATTATCATCTTCTCAGGAAAAATGAGTATAAAATCAGTCACATCATATAACATATTCACACAAATTATTTATTTGCTCTTACCTGACAAAAGTTGTAAATACTGAACTAAAAAAATAATAAATTCCCCTCTAACAAATTGAAAGCTTGAAGTTTTATCTCCCAGGACAGATTTTGTATTATTTAGTTTATTTCACAGATAAGGTTTACACTATTTGCCAATAATTTTCAAAAAAAGAAATGCATTTTTTTGCTCAATGCTCTTTAAGAAATGATAAAAGAAAATATTCCTTTTTCAATTGTCTACGTCAGAGCATTTTGTCTGGGTGCAATTTTTGGATGACTATGAATAAAGATACTAATGATTCTTTTGTTCAGTCTTTGGAATGTAGATATATTTACTTAATTTCTGTAAATATCAATACGTTTCTCCTGGATCAAAAAGCAATATCAAGGGTAATCAAAAGAAATTATCCTCACTGCGTTTCAGTGGCTCACACCTATAATCATAGCTACTTCAAGAGGATATCTGAGGATCATGGTTCAAAGCCAGTCCTAACATAAAAAGTCCATGAGACTCTTATCTCCAATTAACGACTAGAACACCAGAAATGGTACTAGGGCTCAATTGGTAGAGTACTAGCCTTGAGCTGAAGTGCTTAGGGATAGTGCCCTGGCCCAGAGTTCAAGTCCCACAACTGACCAAAAAAAATTACCCTAATGGCTTATTTTATTTAGCTAATATGTTGTGTTGTGTCAGGCAAACAGTACCTACCTAGGGAAACCAGAAATCGTCTAGTAGCTGGGCACGGTGAGAAGTATTGTAAAAAATGCCCTTAGGGGGCCGGGAGTTTAGCGTAGTGGTAGAATTCTTGTCTAGCATGCAGGACACCCGGGTTCGATTCCTCGGTACCACATACATAGCAAAAAGCCAGGAATGGTGCTGTGGCTCTAGTGGTAGAGCTCTTGCCTTGAGAAAGCCCAAGGATAGTGCCCTGGCCCTGAGTTCAAGGCGCAGGACTGGCAAAAAAAAATGCTCTTAGGAGACTTAGGCAGGAGGATTCTGAGTGGGAGATCAGGATGCTCTAAATAGTAATTTTCAGGCCAACCCGAGGTGCACAACAAGACTGTCTCACTAGCCTCTCTAGTAAATTTTTTTAAATTAGTAACAACAATGAGAAGAATTCATAGTCACTTTCATTTTTGTTTCATACCAGTATGATATTCTCCTGAATATCACAATTCATGCAAACAAAATTCTAATGAGCACCATCCATCCTTGGTAGAACATAGAAAACATAAATGTGTTTGAGCATCAGAATTTGACAACTCCATAACAACCTTCTCAGTGAATTTCTCATGTCTTAGTCTGGAAGCTCTAATTCTTTTGAGTGAATATTTGGAATCACTTGTAAGAAGATTAACCAAGGGCTGGGAGTTTGGCCTAGTGGTAGAGTGCTTGCCTAGCATGCACGAAGACCCGGGTTCGATTCCTCGGTACCACATACGTAGCAAAAAGCCAGAAGTGGTTCTGAGGCTCAAGTGGTAGAGTGCTAGCCTTGAGAAAATCCAAGGACAGTGCTCAAGCCCTGAGTCCAAGCCCAGGACTGGCAAAAAAAAAAAAAAAAGAAGATTAACCAAGTGCCCGTGCAAGTGCAGGTGAAGGGGAGGGGAACTCAAAATAATTCTTGTAAAAAGGCAGTGAGTAAAATAAAACCATGAGATATGCATCAGTAGAAATTATAACAGACTCAAAGAATCCAATATTGCTGCATTTGAGATTAAGCTGTAGTTTCCCATTCTGCTGCCGTTTAAGATAATGGATTGAAACCACTTTGTGGGTATTCTTGGCAGAGGATGGTATAAAACAGACAGAGCATTTTCAGAATTGTGGCCATGTTTGTTAAGGACTCTTAGATTCATCGCATGTTATTTTTCTTTTCTAAATCATACAGTGCAGTTGGCTGAATCAGTAGATTTAAAATGAGAAAAGGAATAGATATTGGTCTCCCACAGCTGCTCTCATCCACAATTTGATATATTCACTACAGATACTTCAGACGAGAGCAAAGAGGAAAAATTTTAATGAGAATACTAATTCTAGAATGTATATGTAGAAGATAGTGATCTAAGAAATCAAATCTGTCAAAATATAAGCTTGGCCTTGTTATGAAATGATATGGATTTTTTGAATAGGCTAAATAACAAAACAATTTCCTAACCCATTCCATGTCTACCATTTCAGCCTCATGATACCTCCATCATTGGTTTATGTAAATTTAAATATCTTGATTCTTTATTTGGCAAGTGCTTTAAGGAGCCTTCCATTCATTAGAGAAGCAAATTCGGCAAAAGTCCTATCAGATAGGCTCTCCAAAATTCACTGAAGTGTCCAGCAAAACTAAAACAAGCACAAATTACTTGTTATATATTACATACGACATACATAATAGAGGTCCAAGATGCCAGCTGCTAAATGAGGTACAGTGTTAACAATCCTTTTAACGTGTTAGTTCTTCGGTTCTGCTAAAAGAGCTAATTAGTTTCAATGTAAGTCTGAGGATTCAAAGAAAGTCTTTTCATGGTGAAAAACTGCATTAGAAAACTACAGTCCATTTGCTCCAAAGTGGAGTTAGAGGTCAATCAAGGTCCACTGATTCTTTCAAAGCCATAAGTCTAGTTGGAAAATATCTTTTACTGAAACTCAATTTCCATGAGAACCTAAGTAGAGCTTATTTCATAATGCAATATATTAGCTGTGTGGACAAAAAGAATGAATTCAATTGAAATTTTTTTCCTCTTTTTTTTGGCCAGTCTTGGGGCTTGAACTCAGGGCCTAAGCTTTCTCAAGGCTAGAACTCTACCACTTGAGCCACAGCACCATTTCTGTCTTTTTTCTATGTATGTGACACTGAGGAATTGAACCCAGGTCTTCGTGCAGGCTAGGCAAGCACTCTACCACTAGGCTAAACTCCCAGCCGTAAATTTTTTTCACTTAAGGCATACTTGATACTTCCATTTTTAACACTCCGTTTATGCAACAAATATGAAGACAAGGAACTAGCCTACGAATAATTTAAAAAATACATTGACCATAAAAAATTCTAAGGATTATTATATTACTGGGTCAAAAGATACAAAAAGATAGAGCAATATAAATAGACACTTTCAGCTATTAGAATGATAGAGATCTAGAACTATGATATAAAGAGTACTGTATACTAGCCACACATAGAATAAAAGAGACTAGGAGAATTACTTGAACAGTTTTCCTTTATGGGGCAGTGTAAGATTTCAAAAAAAAAATCCCTTCTTCCAGCACAAAACAGCCCATCAAGAAAAGTTCCAATAGAGTAAATAAATAGCTGTGGGGATGATAATCTCTGGGACAGACTACTGTGGCAAATTACTCCACTGAGATTATCATATTCACCTATCATATTCCTTCTAAACCACCCTCCCCATTGCTTTATGAGATAGTATTGAAAACACCAAGCTAGGTTATGTTACCCTCTTAGTCAAAACCTGCAGAAATAATGTAGATCACAAATGGGAAAAAATATAAAACTTCAATATACCTTTCCATTGCTTTCAGCATGTTTTCTCAAACTTTTCTATTTAGGTTATATGATTTGTTGTTATTGTTTAATTCATTTCCCTTTCACCAAGGAAAATTCTTCCAATGTGTTCTTGTTGTTTGTTATCAATCTGAATTTGAGCCCCACACATATTTTCTAACTGTTTTGGACCACAGAGTGGTTAGTCTAACCTAGTCTCAAAGCTGGTGAAGTAGAGAGGGCTTTTTCTTTGTCTGAGGGAAGATGTGCTATTAAAATTCATTAGCATAATTTTGAAATCACATTACCATTTGAACCCTGTCTTCCCTGTCCTGACTTATCCTCAAGTCCCTCAAATCTTCATGACCTCATCTACTCACCAGTTGCCCAAACTTGAACATTACAGAGAGCTTTCTTTTGATCTTATCTTTCAAAAGTCCATTCACGTCCTTGGTCAAGCAACCCTTCATTTCAAAAATAGCTTCACACTTTCTTTATAATGAGCTGGATCCTATTAGTCCTCCAACACTTCACATCCATTATACATTGTACAGAATTCCAATTTTCCCTTAGGCCTTCTCTCCCTTTTTCTCTTTCTCTGTATATATCTATACATAGATATACATATATATGCTTATATAATATAAATACACACATACATATCTATGCATACATAATATAAATGCAAATGTTTTACTTTTAAGTATTAAAGAAATAAGTATTAATAAACCATTATAGGACATGGCAATGATCTAGACTCATTTTCATATAAGCTATTGTGACGGAACTTTTACACAGGCCCCAGAGGAAGAAACAAAATAAGACATTATTAGAAAATATGTCGCAGTGAAGGTATTTTAAGACTCTAAGTATGGAAATAGCAATACAGCTGGTGTATCCGTCCCTCTCTATCTTTTTCTGCTGCGTGTGTGTGTATGTGTGTGTGTGTGTGTGTGTGCGTGCATGCGTGTGTGTGTGTGTGTGTGTGTATGTGTGTGTGTGTACGCATAGGTGTAAGGTTGGGTTTATTTGTCCAATCATAGAGCCCAATTTCCTGTGTTTCTAGGACCAGGAGTCTCTTTTCTTAGAAATAAGACAGCTGCCATGAATGGAATACATATTGCTATCATACTGAAATAGAGCCATGCTATCTGAGTCAGAGTATATTGATGCACAAAAATTACTTAGGGATCTAGATAGCATCTCTGAAATTTATTCATCTGGGTACTTCACAGCAAACTTGGCTCTATTTCAAGGCTCTCCTTACCTAAGTGTACCCCTTTGCTTCCAGTGATCTTGACCTGTGTGGAATCATTGTGTCACAACGCTTGGTGATCTACTAGTAAATGTGCAAAATCTCCAAATAGGGGGTAGCAAAATAGATTATGTTTGGATTTTATTCTTAAGTGCTAAGGAACTAACTTCATATACTCGAACTGAGCATCGTACCACTGAGCAATACCCTTCCACTGCCAAGCACTTCAGTGCTCATCCACCATGGCAGCAACAACGAGTGCAGTCTTTGAGCTTTTCTAGACAGAAGCCAAATTTGCTCGCAGCCAAATGAATTCCTTGGTCACTAAAAGCTATAATGAAATTTTGAAATATAAAAAAGGGAACTGTCAGGTGTGTTATTTTAATCGCTTCTGCTTTACATATGGTAAACTACCAAGGGTCACAGGTTTTGAGTAACTTACCTTAGGTTTCAGAGTTATGTAAACAGAATGAGAAACAGTTTAGCATGAAGAACATTGTGCAGACTCCAAGTGTGCCAATTTATCAGTTCTTCGAACATGGTGTGGTTGCCCTTCTCCCATATTTCAACATTCTCGTCAGTGATAACTTTAATTGCAGAAATTTACATAGCAATTATGTTAGGCTTTAGTCTTTTTGCTTGTTTGTTTGATACTACACAGCTCATGCTCAATTCAAACCCACAATCCTTCTGCCTCTGTCTTCCAAAAGCTGACAGTACACACATTAGTCATTGCCCAAATTATGCACTTGTTTTTTGTTTTTGTGTTTTTGTCTGTCGTGGGGCTTTAACTCTGGGCCTAGCCATTGTCCCTAGCTCTTCATCTCAAGGCTACCTCCTATTCCTGGGCCTGGATATTGCCCCTGAGCTCTTCAGCTCAAGGCTACCAACCTAAGCCTTGAGTCACAGTAACACTTCCCATTTTCTAGAGATTAATTGGAAATAAGAGTCTCAGGTCCTTTTGTGCCTGGGCTGGCTTTGAACTTTGATCCTCAGATTTCAACCTCCTGAATAGCTAGGATTATAGGTGTGAGCCACCGTGCCTGGCTATGGTATTATTTTAACAAGATACATGTAATATTTACACCTCAAGATAGTTCTATGTGGTGATTTCTTTTGTGGGGGGGTTGGTTTGTTTTTGACAAATGGGAGAAATGGAGATATAAAACTCAAAAGAAATGACCAAGACACCACAAGTATCCAAACTGGGATTGGCTAGAATAATTTTATACATAATATCATATATAGTGTATATATATATATGTAGTTTATCAATAAAATGACTACTTGTCCCAAGGACAGATTTGCTCTGATTGTCCAAGGGACCCAACTTTCCCAAACTCTTATTCCAGAAAGTTCTTCTTAATTACTGCTTTGTAAACTGTACATGAGTTTTGTTTACAAGTGAAGATGTTGTATTTCCATGACGGTAAGGGAATCAGGAAAAGGTGGGTCAGATGGCTGCCATGCATAAAGCAATCACACCTCTAAGGCTCCCACATGTTTGCTTTATAAACTACTCTCAGCCTGTCACTTACAATTTCTGTTTTCATTATAAATCAGCAGCAAAATGTGCCGACTGTCTGTGTTGCAGTAAAACACAGCTGTTTCCATTTACTCTCCTATCAGTTTCATTCTCAAATCATTCTGCATTGGAATTGAATTGAATCGGTTCATCTCCAGTACAAGTCTTCTACAGTTTAGTTCTAGGCAACCGTCTCTATCTACAATTTCACATCCTGTGTGTTTCCCAATAGCCCAGAGTTGGGACTGTAATTTCTAACTGTGGCATATGCAACAAATGAAATGTGTCATCTTCAGTACAAACGAATAAACATCCAAGCCCATCTCACATGCACACAAAATTAAGAACCCAATTGGAACTCTAAATTTCAGGCAGTAGTAAGAAGTGGCAATTCAGGTAATTATACAGGGGACGATTATGTGTTCCAAACAAAGTAAGGGAAAAGCAAGTGAGGCAAGTAGCTATTATTGACTTCTTCTTAGGGATGATGAAAATGAGAATTTACAAAGATTGTATTTGCTCAGTCATGTAATGTGTGAGTTTGAAGAACAGAAATCACTTTAATGAACAAATAGATGAGGACATTGAAGAATATATTTTACAGCTGGTTTTCCAGTAAGGAACTTTTTTCTAAGCTATGCTTGCAGCCCCAGTTTGGAGAGGTATCTGGACCCTGAGTACAGCTTGTTGTGTTGCATGACTCATCAATATCCTGTGTTCTCTTTTCCCTTCCCATTGTCACATTTACAGTAGGAAGTACTGTAATTTTGTCAGAAAACAGCTTGTGAACTGATTACAAGCGTTTTCATTTTCTATGCCAGGATAACTGTGACTTTAACATACCAAGAGGTCATTGAGACATAGTTGAAGATATTGGAAAATAGTTATAGAGCAAGGATAGGTAGCATGAAGTAGTTTTTATTTTTTTAATTTCTTTGAAGGTGGCATATTTTTTATTTTTTTATTTTTTTGTTTTTTCCATATATTTTATTGTAATTAATAGAAGAGTTACATTATATTCATCAAATAGAAGGTACATTATTTCACAAATATTGATACCCTTTCTCATGTCATGGTCCCCTTTTCCCTTCTCCTTTCCCCCCACTCATCTTGATTCCCCCGCTTCCCTCTCCTATTTCAAATATATTGCCTCATTTGTAAGGAAATGGGAAGACTTAGAAAAAAATCATGATAATGAAGTAAGCCAGACTCAAAGGAACATAGGCTCAATGGTTTCCCTCATTTGTCATAATTAGTAGAAAACTTGGGCTCTCCTAGCAGAGATTCACAATAGAACATAATCTAGATACATAGGGCATATAGTATGACACTAAATGAAGGACCTCCAGGATATAGAAACAAGAGCCATATATTGAGTGATTGTTGTTCTTAATGTACTATGTTATCTCTCATCTCTTTTGCTGTCCCTTGGTTATCTCATATCGTTACAATATTTCACCTTGTAATCTGATATATTTTTATATGCTTATTTTTTATTTTATTTTATTTTATTTTTTTTTTGCCAGTCCTGGGCTTGAGCTCAGGGCCTGAGCACTCTCCTTGGATTTTTCTGAAGGCTAGAGCTCTACCACTTGAGCCTCAGCACCACTTTGGCTTTTTTTTCTATGTATGTGTTACCAAGGAATCAAACCTGGGTCTTCATGCATGCTAGGCAAGCACTCTACCACTAGGCCAAACTCCAAGCCCCAGTAGTTTGTACTTATTATTATTATTATTATTATTATTATTATTATTATTATTTTCTGGGTCATGGGGCTTGAACTTGGCCTGGGCACTCTTCCTGAGCTCTTCAACTCAAGGCAACCACCTTACCCCTATGCCTGGGTGGTGTCCCTGAGCTCTGTGGCTCAAGGCTACCACCTTACACTTGAACCAAGCCCCACTTCGCATTTTCTAGAGGTTCATTGGAGATAAGTGTTTCAGGTCCTTTTGTGCCTGGGCTGGCTTTGAACCTTGATCCTCAGATCTCAGCCTCCTGAGTAGATAGAATTACAGGTATGAGCCACTACACATGGCATGAAGTAGCTTTTAGATCCCCCCAAAATTGGATAGTCTAATAGTGGGTGGTAGGTCAGTGTTTTAATTAGTGTTTTTTCCACTCAACCCTCAGTCACACTTTCCTAATCTCCTCCTCCCCTATCATTCACCAGTTTTCAACCAGTTATATTTTGGTATCATCATTTATCAATGAACTATATTTTTATATTATTTATTTTCTAAAGTTTGTTTAATGTGCATGTCCAATAACCTAAATGGGTCATATACATCTCTTTAACCCCAATTACAACATTGAAAAAAAGATGTTACCCTTTTTTTCTGAACCAGGTACTTCACTTAAGCTGAGAATCTCCATTTCTAACCATTCCTCCACAAATAACACAATTTCATTCTCCTAGATTCAGCTTATAAATATATAAGTGAATATATAGGATGGTGTGCAATCCTATACTCATATTAACTGAAATATTTAAGGGAGAACTCATTGCTTAGACAGGTGAAGTTAAAGTTCAACAAAACTAACACCAGAGAGAAGGCACTTGAAAGGCACTGGGTGGGATTGAAGGAAAAGGACTAGATAAATGAAGAGCAGATGAGGGAAAAAATGAAGTGAAGAATCCTTTTTCTATTCTACACAATTAAAAAGAGTGATGGATGTGCTAAGGGAGATATAGGTGAGAATGTTCAAAGGGGTAACATTGATCCAAGATGTTTTTTAAATGGTAACTCCTTTTGTACAGCAACTTAAAGGTAATAAAGTGTAAAAAAGGCCATTATTCATTTCATTCAAATATGTTTCAGAGGTCACTACTTTTGGGTATCTTCTTTTCTTTCTCCTCTTTTTAATCAGGGATCTGTGGAGATGGAATCTATCAATCATCTATCCATCATCTATCTTCTATTATCTATTATGGATAGCACTGAGTTTGCCACATTTTATTTAGAATTTTACTTATACAGAGGTATCTTAGTTGCTTTTGTGGCTTGTCATTTCTAAGTCAAGACTCTATAAACATTTATGCACAGGGTGTTTTATGAGGATGTAAATATTTCACTTTTTTATTGGATTACATTGTAAGGGTTATGGTTAAGAAGAAATTATTGTGTATATGTAAGAAACTACCAAAAAGGTTCCAAGGAGTCTCTTCCATGTTTCACATCAGTACAGAATGAGAATTCTTGTTGTTTCTTATGTACCAGAACTTTAACTTTGTGTTTCCAATTTTAGCCCTTCTAGTAAATATATAATGGACTTCATTTTTGTTTTAATATGAAATCTCTGATGACATATGAAGTGGAACATGTTTGTAGAAAACTAATTTTCCTCCATGTAGCTTTTTAGCTGAGAATCAGAACAATGGACTGGAATTAAACAATTTTAATGTCAACACTGAATGTTGAAATCTTGAAATTCCCTATAATTGACATTGTTTCCTTCTTTAATGCACAGAAGGAGCAACTGAATTAACATGATTACATATAGGCACATTGTTTTGAAACTCATTCCATATGTACCAGTACACAAATCTGAAGTTGTAATATTCCTCAAGTCTTTGACAGCAGAAACAAAATCGATTACAGTGGAAAACAGTATGCTAAGTGTTCAATATTCTAATTGCACTTACATGTGGTCTAACATGCCATTAATAATACATTGATCTGAACACTCATCTTTATGATAGCACTAATTACAATAAGCAAGCTCTGGTATTCATTGATGTCAAATGGGTAAAGAAAACAATATCTATATATCTCCATCTATCTAAGTAGAGAGAGACATTTTATATATATATATATATATCTGTACACACAATGAAGTATTATTCCTTTATTCAGTCAAAAATAAGAAGAAATTAATTTTGTTTCCAATATTATGTAGGGAACTAGAGATGAGCATGCTGAGGGAAGCAGGCCAGGCAGAACTGTCCTGCACACACAAAATCAGGACCTAGAGTGAGTGAGGTGGGAATATGAAAGTGGGAAGAGGACTACTAGGTAGCTAGAAGAAAAAAAGTAAAAAAAGCAGTAGAAAAAGGATAAAGCGTAATTAGTAAAAATACATAAGGCAGGAGTTGAATGCAATCAAATCATGTTACATAGGTAGAAATGTCCTTACAAACCTAAAAATTCTTACATTGGACCATTCATCCATGATAGTAAAAAAAGGCCTCAAATCTTATTGTTATAAAATATTAAATTTCATAAAGTTAATTTACAACTATAAGATCCAGGTAACACATAAGATAGTTAAATGGCCCACAGTTTTCGAGGAGGACATTGGTTCTCTTGCTTTATATCTGTTTCCCAGGTATTGAATATATCTACCATCATTGCAGATATAGCTTGACAGATGAATCTGTCACTGAGAAAAAAAAGATAATCATGTTTTTAATACCTATCCTGAGAGAAATCAGAAAATTCCTTTGGAGTAACAGGGATTAATCTGAAATAAGATCTAATAGAAACCCATTAATTTTTTTGAGATAAAGTTCTTTATTTCCTTATCCTAAATTGCACAGAAAAAGAAGTGTAAAAGACATGGTTTTTATTTGCAAATGGAATTTTCCTTGATGTGATGTGAGTATTCTGAGCAAGAAAGATGGTGGCATTGACTTAGAAAGAGTATCACAATGGGAAGCTGGCTTCATTATTTATACTTTTTATTACATGAATTGGGAATTCTAATGATAGCAGACAAAAATTAAAACATTTAATAATCATTTAATTGGACATTTTTTGATTCCGTTCCTCCATCAGACATTGAGATTATCATTTCTATCTATGTGTTATTTGCAGAATTATTTAAGCATATTCAGAAACATTAAAAGTGAATCTAGGACTAAATACATCAAAATAAAAGTAATTCTTGATTACTGAACTTGAATGGAATATTAATGGACCTTAATTAAAGCAATTTCTTCAAATTTTATTATTCTTATAGTGTGATTACAGCTTGAATAGTAAGTTTAAAATGGCCTAGTCAACAGTCTTGATAGTTATTTACTCCTTTCTAAGAAAATGAGCACTTTTCCTTTATTGTCAGTATTGAAATTTCCTGTTAGAATTTCATTTTATGATAAGTAGAAATTCATTTGCTTAAAAGAATTTCTTGACTCTCAGTTTTGTTCTTGACAGAATAAAAGAGAGGTTACAGTGTGTGTGTGTGTGTGTGTGTGTGTGTGTGTGTGTGTGTACATGTGTGTGTACATGCAAGCAGACTTATGCTAGCCCTGGACTCTGTACTCAGAATATGGTCATTATCCAGAAGCTTTTGTGCTCAAGGCTAGCATTCTATTACTTGAAACACAGCTCCAAGCTTTTTCATGGTTAATTGTAGATGAATGCCACAGCCTTTCCTTCTTATGTGGGATTCTAATGGAAATCCTAGCTAGGATTATAGACTTGAGTCACCAGCCCTCAGCTAGAACAATGATTTTAAATATATTTTCCTATTAAAACACTCCAATTTACTCACTAAAATAATTCTACACATTTATAATAATAAAAGCTACAATGCATTTGGAGATTTTTTTGGTTCATATGCATTAATCCTAGAGAGACTATTTTACACTTGACTTACTCTACAATTTTCCATATCATTGTTCAAAAATATGCATACAGTAGAGCTAGCGTATGAAGTATTGATGAACAATTATTTTGTGAGCATTACACATAATTGAATACATACTATGGTATCTTTAACACTATATACATATAGTTTATAGGTTTTATGTACTGTATAAGTTTTTACTATATGTACAAAATTTCATTATATGTGCATATTTCATTATATATTAATAACTTAAATAAAAGATAAAATGCAAGAATTTGAAAAGAATAATAGAATTTCAGGAGGAAATAATTCAAATATCATAGAACTAATTGGGGTTAACCAATTCAGATGAGTGTATTGAGAATTATATGTTTACAGTGGTATGAAAATTCCATTTAATTTATAGAAAAGACAAACTAATTTTAAAAGATGATTGTGGCTCACTCTTGTAATCTTAGCTACTCAGGAAGCTGGGATCTCAGGATCACAGTTCAAAGACAACCCACATAGGAAAATCCATGAAAATTTTATCTCTAATTTATCCCCTCCAAAAATCTGAAAGTGGAACTGTTACTCAAGTGGTAGTTCTAGCTTTGAGTAAAAGGAAAGAAATGAAAGGGAGGAAGAAAGGAAGGAAAAGAAAAGAAAAGGTAGGTATACCACCCAGGCAACAAAGCGTGGGCAGTGATGGTGGCTATCTGTAATCCATGATCATTAAGAGGCTGAAATATAGACAATTTCAGTTCCAACTCAGCCTGGCAGAAATGTTTTTGTGTGATTTCATCACAAAAAGAAACAAAACAAAAAGAACAATCTTGGAAGTGCAATTCAGGAGAGAGAGCCTTCAGTGACATTTGCAACTATTTCTTCTTCTAATTTCATGTTTCTTTCACTGATATTTTCATCATGATTATTAATTTATGAAATAAGGAATTAAGGAATCCCTCCAGAACCTGAGCAGACAGAGCTTCTTGGCAGCACAGACTTGCCAGCCACAGAGCCAGACAGAGCCTGTCTGAACCGAGAGTCATCACCGTCCATTGCACGGACCTACCAGCTTCACAGAACCAGAAAACCCAGCAATTTAACGAGAAACTCAAGAAAAATGGCAAATCAAAAAAAAAAATAGCATCTCCCACCCAATATAAACAGGCAATGGAGGAGTCAATGGCAAAGCTAGAGGAGAGTCCTCTAATTGCTACACAAATGCAATTGATAAACATGATTAATGAAAACTTTGAAAACATAAAGAAAGAAATATGTGAGGAAGCCATATCAAAACGAGATGAAACCATAAAGAAGGTGATACATGAATGTGAGGAAGCCATAAAGAGGCCATATAAAGAGTTTACGTGAACCTGAGGAAGATAGACAAGAAAAATGGATAAATTTATAGAATCCAAAAACAAAAAGCTGACTGAACTCCAACAAATGTAAAATGAGAGTAAAGCTGCCGAGCTAACCACTCACATGGAAATCAAGGAGTTAAAGAAGTCCATACACCATCTAAAACAGGAGATGCAAGGCATCAAAAATGAGCAATTGGAAGTAACGGAGATGAGGAATAAAGTAGAAAGTATTGATAGCAGGTTAGACAACGCAGAAGAAAGAATTTCCAGGGTTGAAGATAATCTAGTTGTTATAGAGAAACAAGAGAAAACAAGTCAAAACAAATCTAGGAAATATGAGAGAACGCTTCAGGCGGTCCAAGATACAATTAGTAAGCCTTATTTAGGACTAATTCATATTGAGGAGGGCCTTGAGAAAGAGGTCAATGGTACTGGAAATACACTTTAGGGAATCATCTCAGAGAACTTCCCCAATATGCAGAAGGACAGGCCCATCCAGATACAAGGAGCTTTTAGAACCCCAAACAGACCAGAACAGAAAAGGACATCCCACTGCCACATTATAATCCATACAGGATCAATACAGACCAAAGAAAGGATCCTAAAAACAGCCAGGGAGAAAAGAACAATCACTTACAAAGGAAAACCAATCAGAATAACCACAAATTTCTCAGCAGAGACCATGCAAGCAAGAAGAGATTAGAAGGATATATGTCAGGCCCTTAAGACAAATAACTACCAACCAAGAATACTGTACCCAGCTAAGCTCTCATTCATAACTGAGGGAACAGTAAAAACCTTCCATTCCAAGGAAAAGTTGCAACATTATGTAGCAACCAAACCAACATTACAGAAAATTCTCAAAGATGTTCTACACATTGAAAACCAACACAAATGTAATACTGACAAAGAAACGGCACCTAAAATTCATACCAGCTAGGTACTGCAAGAACTGTAAAGCCACAAACACTAATGAAAGCTTTTAAAAATGTCAGGAATTAGTAAATATTTTTCAATCCTAACCCTCAATATCAATGGATTTAAACTCACCAATTAAATGGCCTAGACTGTCTAGTTGAATCAAAAAACAAGATCCTAGAATTAATAAACTACTTTAGCAAAGTGGAAGGATACAAAATTAAACTTCAGAAGTCAGTAGCCTTCTTGTACTCCAACAATACACAAACAGAAGGCCAAATCAAGAAAATGATCCTATTTGCAATAGCCCCCAAAAGAATAAAATACTTAGGAATATACTTAACCAAAGATGTAAAGGAATTATTCAATGAAAACTATAAAAGCTTAATGAAAGAAATTAAAGAAGACAGTAGGAAATGGAAAGACATCCCTGCTCATGGCTAGGGAGAACTAACATAGTGAAAATGGCTATACTGCCAAAACTGATATACAAATTCAATGCAATCCCCATCAAAATCCCAAAGACATTCTTTACTGAAACAGAAGATATAATCCAAAGATTCATATGGAACAAGAAAAGTCCTAGAATACCCAAAAGAATTCTAGGCAAAAAGAGCAATGCTGCTGGCTCTACTATAGAGCCATAACAAAAACTGCTTGGTATTGGCACAAAAACAGACGAGAAGATCAGTGGAACAGAATAGAAGACCCAGAAATAGAACCACATACCTAGAGACAGCTTGTAGTTGACAAAGGAGCCAAAGATATATAGTGGAACAAACACAGTCTATTCAATTATTGGTGCTGGCAAAACTGGGCAGCCACATGCAGAAAACTAAAAATTGACCCTAGTCTTTCACCATGTACAAGCATTAACTCAAAGTGGATCAAAGACCTTAACATCAGACCGGAATCCATGAAACTGCTACATGATAAAGTAGGAGAGACACTGGAACTCATAGGCACAGAATCCCAGGGTCACAACAGATAGGAGAGAGACTCAATAAATGGGACTACCTAAAAATAAAAATTTCTGTACAGATAAAAACACAGTCGCAAAAGTAGAGAGACAGCCAACCAACTGGGAAAAGATATTCACCAATAATACATCTGACAAATGCTTAATATCCAGTATCTACAGGGAACTCAAGAAATTAATCCTCCCAAACCCAATAAACCATTCACTAAATGGGCAAGGGAACTAAAGAGAGACTTATCAGAAGAAGAGATTAAAATGGCAGAAAAACATATGAGAAAATGTTCACCATCTATGGTCATAAAGGAAATGCAAATAAAAACAACCCTAAGATACCACTTTACCCCAACAAGAATGGCCAAGATTTTGAACTCAGACAATGACAGTTGCTGTTGGAGTTGTGGAGAAAAAGGAACCCTACTACACTGCTGGTGGGGATGTAAGCAAGTTCAGCCACTCTGGAAAGCAGTGTGGAGGTTTCTTAAAGAACTGAAAATAGACCTTCCCTACGATCCTGCCATATCATTTCTGGGCATCTATCCTGAACATCATAACCCAGGATATGATAAGGACACCTGTTCAGCTAGGTTCATCTCTGCACTATTCACAGTAGCTAGGTGATGGAAACAATCCAGATGCCCAACTGCAGATGAATGGATACAGAAAATGTGGTATATATACACAATGGAATTCTACATAGCCAACAGACAAGATAAAATAATGGCATTTGCAGGGAAGTAGATGAATCTAGAGCAAATCATTTTGAGTGAGACAAGTCAAGACCTAAGGAACAAAAGGTGCATGGTATCCTTAATATGTGGCTATTAAATCCAAACAGTACAAGAACAAGGATTCAGTATCTGCACACCCAATGCTATGAACATGGTAATGGAAATATAAACATAACTATATAGATATAAAAACCTATGACTGTATAGACATAATGTTTTATTTCATAAATTAATATGTTTCTATGACATACAAACCCTTAGCCTAATTTTGATTAAGTTCTAAATACTAAGTCCCAGTGATTGTAAATAGAGATTCCCTTCTTGAGCACTTGTTTGTTAAACTTGTCATTTAAAATATCTAAAATATCATGTAAAAATCCTGTAAATTCTTAAAAAAAACAAAACAAAAAAGCAAGATCCTTCATTCTGCTGTCTTCAAGAGACACATCTTGCCCTCAAAAAACAAACATTTTTTGAAAGTGAGAGGTTGGAATGAAATTTATCAAGCTAATGACCTCCATAAACAGGCTGGAGCTGCCATCCTGAAACCACACATAGATCGAAGCACAGTGATTTTTGGTGACTTTAACACATCACTCTCACCTATGGATGGATCAACCAAGCAAAAACTCAACAGAGAAACCTCAGAATTCAACAACTGTATAGACCAACTAGATCTACAGACATCTGCGGATTATTCCACCCAGCAACATCAAAATATATGTTTTTTTCAGAAGCACATGCAAGGTTTTCCAAAGTAGACCACATTTAGGGTATAAAACAAACCTGTGCAGATCCAGAAACACTGAAATTATTTCCTGCATTCTCTCAGAACACAAGGGCATCAAATTGGAACTGAACACCAATCTCCACCAACGAAAACCCTGTGACTCATGGAGATTGAACAACACATTGTTGAATCTCTTCAAGGAGATCAAAACAGAAATTCAGCAGTTTATGGAATTTAACCAAAAGGACCACACAAAATACCAGCGCCTTTGGGACACAGCAAAAGGAGTACTCAGATGAAAATTTATAGGTCTGAGTGCTTACATTAACAAATCGGAAAAATTGCAAACCAACAATTTAATGTCACACCTTAAGCTCTTGGAAAAAGAGCAACAAATCAATCCTAATCCCAGTAGAAGGAAGCAATTTATTAAAATAAAAGCAGAATTAAATGAATTGGAGTCCCAAAAAAACTATAGAAAGAATCAACAAAACAAGGAGTTGGTTATGCCATCAAGTGAAGATATACTAAATAATTTGAGTTCTTTAAATTAACTGAGAAGAAAAATGTAGGATTTTACTCTCAAAATAATTTTTGAATCAAAATGCTCTCTCATAATTCTGGAAATATATCTTCAATTTAAAAATCATGAAAATACAATGATAGTAACTAAATTTCACAAATATTACAAGTATTAAATTACAGCTTTCAAGTATTTTTATTTATAGATGAATTGTGACTTTGGTTAATATCTTTCACTTCTTGGCCATAATATAGTTGCTAGGATCTCCTAGCTGTTGCTGCTTAAAATAGGACCTGTTTTCTGTTTTTCATAAAGCAGATTTTCTTTTCATGCAACATGGACTCTTAAAAATCTAAAGCTTTAAAACCCTCTGCATTCTGTTTGGTAAGGAATATGGTTCTACATTTTGCTATAATACGTAAGTCATTCTTCTATGTTGAACCTAATCCAATTCTATTATTTGATTCTGGAAATGAATTTTGAGCATGAGCCTGTTTGACTAATCAGATGATCATTTTCTAATTTTTTTTCTTTCTTTTAAAATGCTGAGTGGCAGAGCTGCTTTTGGGAGGGCAATGATTTCATTATACCAACAGTGGAAACTGTCATTCTAAGCCAAATAACAAAAGCCAAGTTGGCGAAGGCAGAATGTTCTCTATCATATTGAAGGAGCCACAAGAGAAATGCTGACAAAATGTCACCTCAGACAATGACTACAGGATTACAGAAATCTAATTAGCCATTTTATTAAGTGAGTCCTGTCTGAGGAGATGGCAAAAAGTGGAAACTCAGGGCATCCATTCATCAGGGATATATGGAACTGTCAAGGAGATCACACAGTAATTTCTTCTCTGAATTCTTTTTGGGGGATGGAGGTGTTGTGTAGGAGGCAGAATAGCTTATTAAAATGCCATGTTTCAGGAAGTTTGGGGTGGAAAAAAATGAGGATACTTTATCAAAACTCAGCTTATGTTGAAATGATGTTTCAGTGTCTCCATTTGTTTTCTACATACCATATAAAACTAGAAATGCAAATTTGTACCTATGACAACCTGAGGGTCCTGACCGAAATGGTCATGAAATTGAACTTCATAGAGCCTAAGCATACTGATGGATCATCTAGTGAGATTAAAAGCTCTTCAAAAGGCAGGATCCACATTGTATTCGATTTTTGAGTTTCAATGCTTTGGATATTTTTAATGTAATGAACAAATGAATGATGAACAAAAGATACTAATCTCTAGAACAATATATCATTATAAAACCAAAAGAAACAGGTGTGGATGTTACGGTTTCAATTTCTGGTAATTTTTGAAATTTATGAAAATGTTTAATGGTAAATTTTTTTTAAAATAATTTATTAATATTGATCTTTACATCATATTTCAAATGACATATTTAAGAAACAAGTATTCAAGAAGGGAATCTCTATACACAATCATTGGCGCTTAGATTTTAGAGCATAATTGAAATTAGGCTGAGGTTTTGTATGTCATAGATGCATATTAATCTATGCATTAAAACATTGTGTCTATAGAGTCACAAAATTTTATGCCTATGTAGTTGTGCTTATATTTCCAATACCATGTCCATAGTATTGGGTACATGAATAATGAATCCTTGTTCTTGTACTGTTTGGATTTAATAGCCACATATTAAGGATACCATGCACCTTTTGTTCCTTAGGTCTTGACTTGTCTCACTCAAAATGATTTGCTCTAGATTCATCTACTTCCCTGCAAATGCCATTATTTTATCTTGTCTGTTGGCTATGTAGAATTCCATTGTGTATATATACCACATTTTCTGTATCCATTCATCTGCAGTTGGGCATCTGGATTGTTTCCATCACCTAGCTACTGTGAATAGTGCAGAGATGAACCTAGCTGAACAGGTGTCCTTATCATATCCTGGGTTATGATGTTCAGGATAGATGCCCAGAAATGATATGGCAGGATCGTAGGGAAGGTCTATTTTCAGTTCTTTAAGAAACCTCCACACTGCTTTCCAGAGTGGCTGAACTTGCTTACATCCCCACCAGCAGTGTAGTAGGGTTCCTTTTTCTCCACAACTCCACCAGCAACTGTCATTGTCTGAGTTCAAAATCTTGGCCATTCTTGCTGGGGTAAGGGATTTTATTTGCGTTTAATGATAAATTTTTTAAAGGCTTAGGCAAGACTGAAGAGATGTCCAATATGACCTTGCAGATAAACATTACTAGCAATTGAAAATAACTATTAAATTTTCTAGCATTAATTATACATTCGAGAAATATACAATTTCTTACAAGGGTAATGAGTATTTTGTTTGTACCTACATTTGTGGAGAGATTTTCTTTCTGAACTTTAGATTAACTTAATGATCACAGCACTGCCAGGGATCAAACTACTTCAAGGATGGCTTTGAATAAAGAACTTGGCTGCTGGATGCCCTGTTTGGGTAGCAATTATGAAATAAGGAGTTCAGAGAAGCAGATTAGCTGTTCGTTGAAGGAGGTTCTAGAGTTTGTGGCTGAAGTTTAAGAATCTTAAGGTTAGTGTGAAGATTCTTCTTTTTAAGAATGAACATTTTGTGTGGGGGTGGAATGGGGCTGATTCTATATTATATACCAGATATAACACATAGTGCAGAGCAAATAGAACTAACCTCTAATTACAAAGCATTTACATCTCTGTGAGTAATGAGTCTGTGATTCAGCCCTATATCACAGGATTTAAGATATTAAAACTTTTAAAAGTTTTACCAGAGAAAAATTTAGTTTTGAAGAAATTACACAATAGTTGTTGAAATATTTTGTCCAGGTATGTTGAACTCTTTCAAAGACTAATTTTTCTTTTAACCTAGAGCCAGTATCACAGAAATTGAACTTTAAAAATAAGGTATTAGTTCAGAATACTAAGCAATGCAATTAATGAAGTAATGTATTATGTGGATGGGAACACTATTAAAGAAACTTAGAAGAATAACGCTGGTTACTTTAAAAGTAAGGAAATTAAAGTGAAGCTTTTGAGGAGGGATGTTTCTCATCAAAATAGATCTAAAACAAGGTTTTCTAAGAAATCTAACACTTATAACAGTATCTTAAAAATGGTCCCAGTTGGGGGATGGGTACCAAGACATGTGAGAGGGTATCAATGTATGTGAATTAATGCACCTTCTATCTGGCAAATATCATGTAACCCTTTTATTAATTACAATAAAAAATAAATTTAAAAAATGGTCCCAGTTTATTAATTTAATGAGTGGATCAGTAATGCTTTTTCTTTGAAATTTTTATAGTGCTTCTGAAAAAATAATAATAAGGAATTTGAGACTTTTCAGGGAAATGTAATGATAAATATTCCTGTATTGTTTACAAAGATCACTTCAAAAATCAAGCTATCATGACCAAATTGATTGGAAAAGAAAGAGCTCAAAAATCATGGCTATATTTCATAAACTATATTAGCCACTTAACCACCAAAATGCCTTTATTTTAAACAAATAATTATTTTAGATACATGTATTTGTTTACCAAATACACATCTGAGTAAATAAGTCAATTTTTTTTCAGTTGTGGCCCTAAACTCAGAGACTGGGTGCTATTCTGGAATTCTTCTGCTCATGGCTAGCAATGTACCACTTTGAAGCACAGCTCACTTCCTGTTTTTGAGTGTTTAAGTGGAAATAAGAATCTTATTGGAACTTTTCTTCCTGGGCAAGCTTTGATCTGGGATCCTCAGTTCTCAAACTCCTGAGTTGCTTGGATTACAGTTGCAAGCCACTGTCATCCAGCAATAATTCAATTTTTTAAGGAACAGTGTTTTATTTTAAAATTAGTTTTTGATACTATAATAATTTATTACATTATTTTTGTTTCCTACAGTTTCATGCTGAGGAATAGTCTCATTTTAACCCATAAGATCCATCTCACTCTTCAGTATTTCCTCTGTGTAACCCAAGATAATCTGAAATTCTCTAAGAACTGAAGTAAAAATAGCACTACAAGTTTTTTTTTTGTATTTTCTTGTCAGGGTAATATATAGAGGGATTACAGTTACAGCCCTAGATATTTTCCACATAAATTACTTTCAACTCTCAAACCATCCCTGTAAAATAAGCATATAATTTATAATAAATCTCAGTTATTCCCTAACTACCATAGTAGAGATGAGAATAGTCAACCTTTTGAAAGTTATCTTTAGTGGTGGAAATTCACCAAAACAGTTTATGAACACAATATATTTTAATGTCATCTCATTCAACATTCTCACCTACCCTTCCCAACTCACTCCTTCCCTCACTTTGATATTGTAGGATATACACTGAATGGATTGTCTCTACATTTTTTTTCCTTTGGTTATTCCTCCCATCTTGAGATATTATGAAACATTTCAGGTAAAATAGAGTAAGAAATATCATTAACAACCATTAAGATTATTCTAATAAATTTTCATCAATTCAGGTGATATGAGTCTATATCTACTAATTTATCTATGTATATACATAATGTATACACTTTCTATGTAAGTTGTATAATGAAAGTTTAGGTCATTTTGGCTGACATAGCATAGTATATTTTAAATTAATATTTAATATTCTGAACTAAAATATACTCAAAGATTTTCAATTACAGAAACTTTCAATATCTTGAATTAAAAAAAATTGAAAAGAGAAAAAAGGATGGAAGGAAGGAAGGGAGGAGAAGTAAGATGTAAAAAAGCAATGAAGGGAGGAAGAGAGGAAAAGGAAAAAGGAAAAGACAGAGTGACAAGGGAGGGAAAGCAGGAAGAAAATAAAGAAAGGCAAAGAGAGGAAAAAGCGAAATTGAATGCAGAGAAGGTCTGACTGCTCATGGAATGATCTTCATCCATTCTTGAAGCACAGCTGAAAGGACCCATTTTCATATAGGAAACATAGAAATGATGATGCTTATGTGATTGCCCAAGGTCACAGTCCTTTTGTTAGGTAAAGTTGTAAGTGGTGTCCAGATGGCTTAATGGAGCTCCATACTCTGTCTGATCATACATTGCTTCATTCCACGCTCATATTTTCAAGACCTCAGAGGATTTTGATTTGCTTATTTGTTGTTTCTTTTTCGCGCACTTTCACAGTATTTGGGGCCATGGTAACAGCTGCTACAGTGTTGTTCCTTGCTTGCCAGTTCTCTAGGATGGCCGGCCATGTACATGATGGTTGATTATCCTGTTGGCACTATCTTGTGCTTCTAACATCTCTGCCATATGGTCGTGTTTTCCCACTGGAAAATCTGACTAGTTTGTAAACTTTTTCTTTTTTTTTTTCCTCAAGAGCAGAGTCTGTGACTCCTGCTTTGTTTTGGAACATATATTTTATACTGGGGAGAGTATATTCCAAGAGTAGAGTTATGACACATATAATAGGGATTCGGGGCCTTCCTCTGATTCTGTGTGTGTCTAGTTCATATGAATGCTGCATATGCAAAATGTGCTCCTTTTGTTTCTTTAACAACTATTTGGTAACATGAATAGATATGTGTATATATGCATAGGTATACACGTGTATATGTATACATATATATGAATTCTGGGCACCAGCATGGTGGAAATGACTCTGGGAAGGCAAAATCAAGGTTTCAACAAGGATGCATTTGTTTATGTGATGAAAATCTCTGTGTCCTTTCCTTTCCATCCCAGAGTCTGAACATTATTTTTCCCTTTCTGTTTTCAAAGCCAGAAGGAGTAGCCCCTTTCTCCTCACATCACTGTATCACCATAGCACCCCACCTGGTCTGTGTCCTCAGAGTATGCAACCCTCATTCACTCACCTGTAAAGAACTCTGTGACTGGAATGAGAAGGATCACAAGGTGGCTTTTATTTCCACTCAATTTATGACTAAGGGTGATGATATTTCCCCCTGTATTTTTTAGACATTTGTACATTTGAAAAATAAATAGTTTGGGGGTAGGAAGCAGTGGAATGAAAAAGATTGTAGAAAGAGAGTGAAGTGAAAGTCCAAATGGTCATGTGTGTGTGTGTGTGTGTGTGTGTGTGTGTTTATGTATACATGTTTATCTACATCTACGTTTATATATATATATATATATAATGAAATCATGCAACCTGTGCAAAATTATTTTAAAAATTGCCCAGAGAAGAGACAAGAAAATGTAACAGGAGCAGGCCCCAATGCTTCACATCTGTAATTCTATCTATTCATGAGGCTGGGTTCTGAGATATGATTCATAACCAGCAAGGGCAGGAAAGTCCAACAAACTCTTTCTAATTCCCAATTAAGAAAATAAAGAAAAAGCTAGAAGTACAACTATATCTCAAGTGGTGGCATACCAAGCCTTGAGTGAGAAAGCCAAGTGAGACCACAGAGCCCTGAGATCAAGCTCCACTCCTACTGTGAGGCACTCATGCCCCCCACCCCGCCACACCCCAGGTCTGTTATGTAAATTGGTATGTCCACTACCTTCACATTTTCCATCTTAAGAAAAAGATTTCCTAAAAGAATAGGTATCACTAACAAGACATATAAAAGTACACAGTGTTGGAAAGATGTTTCTCATTCCCATTTCCTTCATATTTTAGCACATAATTATCTTCTATCTTTTGTTGCTAAGCTTTCTCAAGGCTAGAGCTCTACCACTTGAGCCACAGCACCACTTCCAGCTCTTTTCTATGTATGTAGTACCGAGGAATCGAACCCGGGCCTTCGTGCATGCTAGGCAAGCACTCTACCACTAGGCCACACTCCCGGCCCCTAATGCTTTTATTTTTGAGGAGAAAGATGGGAGATTTCTATTTTCAGCCAAGCCAATTTGAAGCTTAAATAGGCATAATTTTTGGTTCTACCTAATCACCTTGTTTTGGGGTCTTGAGTTGGAACTTTGCAGAAGACAAGGTAAATAATTATTCTAGGTATGAAGAACCTTGCCTATTATCTCAGTGCTTGGGTGATGTGGTAAGAGGCAGAAGAGCAGAAGAGCATCAAGTTTTAAGCTAGCCAGCACAAAATACATAAAAAGATCCAGCTTCACTAATGCAACAGTGATACTCACTAGACATTATGTGGGGAATGAACTTTACAACTTGGGAGGGAAGGGAGTTGGTGGGGTGAAGAAGAGGTAGCAATTTTGAAAAAGAAATGTATTAATTATCTTATCCTATAAATATAACCCCTTTGTATATAACCTTTAAAATAACGTAAAATTAAAGAAACAAAAAAGGAAACATTATTCCCTTTGAAAAATGTATTTCAGCCAAGCGCGGTGGCTCACACCTGTAATTATAGCAACTCTGGGGGCTAAGATCTGAGGATCTCAGTTCAAAGCCATCCTGGGCACTAAAGAACATGAGACTCTTATCTCCAATTAATCACTAGAAAATGGGAAGTGAGGCTGAGGCTCAGGGGTAGGGCAGTATCCTTGAGCTGAAGAGCTCAGGGATGTTGCCCCCCTAAAAAAAAAAGAAAGAAAAACGTATTGCAAAATACAAACATTGTCACTGAAGATATGTTAGAACATTTAATATAGCAAGATTTGTGCCATGAAGCATACAGCACTCAATATTTTCTGATATCACTTGACCTTGTTGTCAGTTTGCTCATGCTACAGACCTTCTTTAATAAACATAACACTGGATCAAGGTTATTGTATACTTAAAAAGAGACCATGCTACTGACCACTGAACAAAACATCCCTTCTCACCTGGAGGAATATCCTCTTGAACACAGATAAATTGTCAAAAGTGAAATTTAACTGATCCTGACATTTGAAGGACTACCATATTTGTATAATGCTTTTTGTTTTTCTGAACCCTGCTAAATCACCGAAGAAAAGAAACACTCATAAAATTAAAAGAAAATAAGCTATAGCCTTGTAGGTTGTTCTGAAATAAAAGTAATTATTTCAGTTTACTTGTTATTCAATAAAAAATAATCTCATAATGTGAGAATATTAACCTCTAATAAAGAATTTAATTTTAAAGAACTAAGGTGTGTTTTCTTAACTCTTAAAATCCTGTAACACAGTGATTATATTTGTGAACAGTCTAATATAGTTTTCTCTTAATATGCTATCCTGGTACTTAGCATTTTTCTTTTTTTTTTACTCATATGAAATCAACAAAAATACCATCAGCTTATAACTTCTGCCTAAAATTTCCCTGGCTTATCAAATAATTGAGATAAATGAGTTTCATTCTTTTTATTCTGAGCTATGTGGATGGACATTTATAATATTGTTCCTTTTTTCAGACATAATTCAAAAGGCATACCCAAGACAAAACAGCACAAAAAAATCTTACTGATTCTTTCTTTTGTGTTTTATCTTTGTCTTATTGTGTAACTCCAAGTTGTAATAGGAGTTTTGCCTTTGTAAATTGAAGACATTTTATAAATAATATTTCTTCATTTATTTGTTTATTTATATACTTATAAAGGCAATATCAGTGGCTTTTTTTGTCAGTCATGAGGCTTGTTCTCTGGGCCTTGGCATTGTCCCTGAGATCTGCAGCTCAAGGCTTTTTCACTACAACTGAAACTGGGCATTGTCCCTTCAGCTCAAGGCTATCACCCTACCTCTGAGCCACAGCCCCACTTCCCATTTTTCTAGTGGTTAATTGGACTTAAGAATCTCACGCACTTTAGTTCCTGAGCTGGCTTTGAACCTTGATTCTCAGACATCAGCCTCCTGAGTAGCTAATATTATAGGTGTGAGCCACCCTGACTGGCAAGTGGCTTTCTTTAGAGTGAAAGTGACAGGAAACTCAACTGAACTTCAAATTTGGTCTTACTTAAGCATTGTCTGGCCTGATTTGAAAGAAACTGTAATATGATTTTGTTTGATGTATTGGCACATTCTTTTTTACCCTTCCTGAAGTCACATATTTTTAGACTTTCCTATTTCCTAAAATTTTGATAAAGAAAATTGTTCTGAAATTTTATAGGAAGGAGAAGTATAAAAGTCAAGCTTATATTAAAATATATTGTTTTGCCTTCATGGCACCAGCAATCATCCCTCTGTTCTTTGTTAAAAATTTATCTTAAAAAAGGATAACTTAGGAAACTCTGTTTTCTAGTGTAGACAAGGCATAACCTACTAACTGGAACTTAGGAAAGACTATTAGATGTTTGCACTCTAATACTCTGTGCTTGAGTACACAAGATATATATTACAGAATCAATTAAAAACGACAAGTACTCCATTTAAATGTATGATTCATTTTATACATTAATTCCTTTTTTACAAATTGCCTTCACATCATACAACAAAAAATATAAATCAGAAAATATGTGTTAGATCTTTGCCAGGAACTGAACTAATCGTTCTGTTCCATTGTGGTTTTTCTTAGTCTGGAATTTCACACAAAGTAGCACACAGAAATGTCACGCGAATGCTCCAATCTCACCTAGTTAATCAGTGTCAGAATTTTCTCCATCAAGTTTTTAAAATTATTATTATTTAATCTATTTTTTTCTCAGAGCTGGTCTCTGGTAGTTTGTGTTCCTGTAATCCTACCTACTCATTCAGAAGGCAGATAGCTGAGGATCAAAGTTGGAAACCAGCCAATTAATCACCAGTAAACTAGAAGTGGGGCTGTGGCTCAAAAATGGTTGAATGCTAGTCTGGAACTGAAAGAACTTATCGATAGCACCCAGGCCCTGAGTTCAAGTTCTACAAACAACAACAATCAACAACAACACAATAATTTTATCTCTTAACAAAATATGGTAAATGAATTACAGGTGTCTCTCACATCTGTAATCCTAGCTACTCAAGCGTTTGGGACCTGAAGAGGACTGCTTGAAGCCAATTAGGAAAAGTCCATGAAACTTGTATTCCCAGTTAACCACGAAAAAAGAAAGAAAGAATCAATGAAAGTTGGAAATGGCTCAGGTGGCATGACATTAGCCTTGGACCCATACAAAATTTTAAAAATTAATAAATAAAATAGTACAAAGAAGATGGTTTATATATATATATATATTTCCTTCAGCTCTTTCCAACTGATCTTTTAAGAGAAAATATGTCCTTAATGGAAAATATCGGTTTCAGCTTAAAACTTCAAGCTATTTTACTATTCTTCCGGCATGTAGTTTCTTGTTTGAGGAAGCATCAAATTCCTTAATTCTGAAAGACAATCTCTGAAAGGCAGGTTCAGAGGCTAAAGATTCACAGGCTTAGAAATCATTGACTAAATTTCCGGATCACATTTTTTGTTGGTTTATTTTGATATAACCTCATTATAATTTGCATAGAAATAAGAGAGGAATCTAAGTCAGATGAAGCAAATCATTAAAAATAAGAAGAAAACAAGTTAGTAAAAAAGTCAGGATTGTTTAACACATCCAATCAAGTACAAATACCCCTTGGTATCCTCTTTTTTTTTTTTTTTGCTAGTCCTGGGCTTGAGCTCAGGGCCTGAGCACTGTCCTTGGATTTTCTCAAGGCTAGAGCTCTACCACTTGAGCCTCAGCACCACTTCCAGCTTTTTTCTACATGTGGTACCGAGGAATTGAACCTGGATCTTCAGGCATGCTAGGCAAGCATTTTAACCACTAGGCCAAACTCCCGGCCCCTTGTTATCATCTTGTATCAATATACAAGGAGACTTCCAACTCACACAGTAAGATAAAAAGAGAAGTCCCGATAATGCAATCTTACTTTCTTATCTATTCCTCTCATTTCTCTTTACCTACCCCACCACCAGACTTCAGATACCATCACACCATCACGCAACTTCTGAGATCATCAATATTTCTAGATTGCTCATGTGAGAAGCATAAAGTCTTAGATACCATCTGGTGTTCTCAAATTTATTCTGGCAGTGCTTACACAAGATCTATGGTGGGAACAGATGGATACCATAGACAGCTGTGGCCTACAGGTCAGATGACCAACTGTCTGGGAACTCTCCGTATGCAGACCATGCTCAAGAGTTTGTGGAATGCCTCTCTCCTTTCTTTACCACTGTATTCAGGTTTATAAAACTGCTAAATCAAGTATAAGCTTGATTTAAGTCCACAAGGTTTGCCTTGTGTTAAGGTAGATAGTCCAGAATGGGTACTCAACAGAGGAACCAGGATTTAAAAATATTATTATTATTATTATTATTATTATTATTATTATTTTGCTTTTTCCTGAACTTGAATGACTTAGGTTTTATCCTGGACATAGATGCAAATAATACTACTGAAAATAATGATTATCTCATTTTGTGGATTTATTGGTCACATTGATCAAAAATAGTTGACATGTAATTGGGGAATATTTTGACACTGAATTAAAGTACAGATGATTTATTATTAATGACACTGAAGATAAGACATTGTTTGGCAATTACTTCCGGTTCTCTTGCTTAGACCAGCACATATTTCCTTACCCTGTATTTTAGGATCTAAAACATTCTGAAACACTCTGGCAATGAGCCAAATGGGAAATCAGATTCAAGGGGAAATATGCTTCTTTGCAGATAAACCCCTTTATAATAGTGGAAATGTCACATTGTGTCTTCCTTTTTTGCCCCCTTCCTGTGGAAAGCCCTACCATCAATCTATGTTCAGTTATGTGAGAAATGATTAGCAGTTATAATAGCAGTCTTGGCCTTGCTTCATTATCCTGTCACTTATTTTTTGTGTGTGTGTTCCTGTCATCTGACCCAATCGCAGCTGTCAGGTTAGAGATTCTGAGTGGTTCCCCTTCATGAAATGCCTTGTGAGAATCCCAGACTGGGATCCTGTCAGTTGAGTTAATTATGAATATTGTACAATTCTGTCACTGTACAAACAACAAGCCCTGTCCACAGCATTGTACGTCTTACAACCCTAGAAACCTAGTAGCCATAGGGTATCACATGGAGAAAGAAAAGTGGTGCTTCCTGACTTTATTAACAATACTACAAGAGTTATTGAACATTAAAGATGCTTTTTATTACAATAGTGGATTCCACAATATCTGAAAGCAACAATATAAAGGGAGTACTTATTGCCACAAAGACTTGTGAAAGCTTTTATTAAGAAGCTGTTGAAACTTATAGCTTTTTCTAGAAAACTATTTAGCTGTGAATTAATGAACATGAATGAACCAACAGGCCATTGCAGATTTATATCTATAATCCAGTGGTGTCCTACAGTATTCAGGATTCCCCTGAGAACACAGGTGTGTGTGTGTGTGTATGTGAGTGCACGTGTGTGTGTTTGTGTGTGTGTGTGTGTGTCTGTGTTTGTGTATCTGTGTTTGTATGCATGAGAATTCCCACAATCCGGTGTTAACATGATACAATTCTTAGAAATCTAGGGGTGAAAATTTCCAGTTTAACTCTAATGCCTGTGAGTGAAACAGGGTCATATATGGAACCTATGTAGAATAAAACCAGTTTGTGCAACAAACCCAAATTCTGTCTAAATTTTTTGTCTCATATTATAGTTTGGAAAGGTAAAGTAAGCATAGCATTACCATAGAATGGAAATTCAAAAGAAACTGAAACACTTTGCTAGACATACAGTGTGACCTGAGTTGTTTATGCTGGTTGCCCTAAAAGAAAAAGTTTATATATATTATATACTTACAAATCTCGGTATGATTGTTTTCCACATAGACTGTCAAAACTGTCAGACATGGGTCTTGAAAAGTGATAGGAAAACAAAATCATGTCTAATTCATTGGAAAATAAAAATTGTTTCTAGCTACCAACCAGTCTATGGATTTAGCAGTAGGGGCATTCAGTAGGACTTTTAACACTTTAAATATAATAACCCTTTCCCTAGAATAGAAGATGCCTGTAAGTATGACTCCTTTTAAGTGTGGAGTGTATACTTTTCAAACAATAAAATTTATATATTTGACAAGAGAAGTCTTCATCACTCAGTAAGTTAGTGAAAATGGCGAATTACAGTGATATTGCCCCTAATATTTTCAGAAATCAAATCTTACACTCTAAATCTACCATGTAGATTGAATATAGAATTCATGTACAGCCTTGAATATAGAATTCATAAAGAAGACTATAATGTACTTCTGATGTCTGGTGTTATATCTCTTTCCATCTTGAAACTCATACCATGTAGCAATGCTAATTGTAGCATATTGTACTTCTGAGACTGTTAACAATTTGAACCTAGTTCTTTAAATGAAAGAAACATTAGAAATCTGTTGAATGTGCTTATTGCTGTCAGGGTGTTACCTGGATATTTGAGCAGCAGCAATATAATCTAACTTTCATTTTAGAAAAGTTATATTGGCAGGGTTGCCATGAACACGTGCGTATAAAATGCAAAGGCAATAGAGCATCCCAAAAATGATTGAAGCTAATGTTTGGCATGGAGTTTCCAATTTTTTCTGTGCACTGCCAAAGGAAAACAGGTTTATAGATATTTAAATTTCTTCAGCATGGAATAGTCCTTTCTTTCTTTCTTTCTTTCTTTCTTTCTTTCTTTCTTTCTTATTTATTTCCCCTTCCTTCCTTCCTTCCTTCCTTCCTTCCTTCCTTCCTTCCTTCCTTCCTTCCTTCCTTCCTTCCTTTCTTTCTTTCTTTCTTTCTTTCTTTCTTTCTTTTTTCTTTCTTTCTTTCGGCTTGAACTCAGCCTGGGCACTGTTCCTGAGCTCTTCAGCACAAGGACACTGCCCTATCCTTGAGCCAAGCCCCACTTCCCTTGTTCTAGAGGTTAATTGGAGGGAAGAGACTCGGGTCCTTTTGTGCCGGGGCTGGCTTTGAACCTTGATCCTCAGATCTCAGCCTCCTGAGTAGCTAGGATTATAGGAGTGAACCACTGCACCCAGAAGCATAGAATCATCTTTTAAAACACTATTTTATTTAAATGAATGGAAAATAATGATAAAGAAGTAGAATTGAGGTAAGATAGGAGACACTACTGTCACTCAATGTGTTGACATAGTGATAAAAATATCCAGGAGGAAATTCTACAAGAGCTACTAACAAGTTACTTAGGCAACTGGAAATAAAATGGTCATAAAGGCAAATGCCACAAAATATGTTTTGGGTATGCCTGAAAATTGAAGCATATATAATTTATACAACACATACATGCATCAGATTTTGTGCAGGCGAAGAGTAACTATAAATGGACAGATACATAGTATGTAATTGAGTTGCTGAGACCAAGAATCATTGGGACTGCAGACTCAGCAGTTTTCAGAGAACCAGCTGCTTGTGGCAAGAGTAGCTAAAGCATGTTTTTCCCGAAGAATCAGTTGTTCAGATTTGGAATTACTAACATGATAAAACACAGCTGATTTTTTTAACCTTTTTTTAAATTGAGATTGCTTGCTAGACTTCCCCAAATTATACTAGAAGCAATAAAATTGATTCAAAGTGAAGTCATTATCTTTTTAAATGAGAGTTAACATAGCTCAAGCATTAAGATATTTGCAAGACAAAGCAATTTCCAGAAAATATTCATTTTTAACTAAGTAAAGCAAAGGGGAAAATTGCCTCTAGTCTCAAAACTGCAACATGTTTACATTTTTCTAAAAATGTGTTGATTTTGGAGGTATATTGCATTTCTTCCATCCTATAATTAGTTTTATTAACTGTTGACTAGTATGGAATAGTTATATGCCAAAATAGCAATAATCTAAAATTATTTATACTGCCAACCCGTGAAATATAGTATAGTTCACTTACAGAAAAAATTAACTTCATTGGTGTACATATTTTATAAGATGAATAGATTCTATACAAATGAATGCTAATAAATCTGCATGAAATATAACTCCAATCTTGACCCAAAATTCAAGAGTTGATTGTCCTCTTAACCTAATCTTTTATTATGGACTGAAGGAAAATGTGTTCATCATGCAGTGAAATTTTCCATGGAGGAAAATAAGATGATAAAGTTAGATATAGGATAGATGGGTAAATAATTGATAAATAATCACTAAATACATAAATACACAGACAAACCTATAGAGAGATGATAGGTAGCTAGATGATAAAGATGTAATTTAATTAAATTATTTAAAATAGCATAAATAAACTATGTATACTGGAACACTTTCTTTTTCTACGTTCATCTCCTAGTCTCATGCTTGAAGACATAAGCTTATAAAATAAGATGAAGTATGCTTTACCTTTGAATTCATCCTGTTTTGATTCTTTGAAACTTCCTGAAAAATAAAACTTTCAACAGAAGCGTTGAAAAGATCTATGCCACCAACTAAGATTGGAATTGGAAAACTGGCTCACTTCTTTTTATAGATTTATTTTTATAATTTACTCTTTAAGTTCCTCCTTTTGATAGTTCTCTATTTCCAAAGATTAGTATATATAAATCATAAAAAGAAAACTGTTGACAATTTAGAAAAAAAATATGATTGCCAAATCATTTCATTTGATTAGAAAAGCCAAGTGCAAGGCTTTATTAAGTAACTGTTTGTATTATAGGAACTTGAGTAATGTGTTGTCCTCAGAGATTCCAGGGTAATCTGAAAAGTAAAAGCTTTTTAAGACTTAAGTATATTCTAGCATGCCCCTTTGTTCCCTCTGAGTAGAGAACAGAAATAATTGCATTCCATGCTTGCCTAACATGCAATATTCTCTGTGATACACATAGCAAGCAGATCTTGAGAATCTGAGCACCTAATGCTTTCTAAAGTCTCAACCAACAACTGATTTGAATTATTAATTTGTTTACATAGTGATAAAGTAGAGGAAGGTAGATTAATATTTCTTTCACAAAGTATGAGATATGAGTAATTAATAAGGGTCACTGAAAGGAATAAAAATCAAGTAATCTAGCTTGAAGGACATAGGTAAATTCTATCTAGAAAGACAGACATGAGAATTCAACAATATAGTTCCTGAAGGAATTCTTAGATCATTGACACTAAATGATTAAAGTATGTACTTCTGTATTTAATGCTATATGTTCATTAGGCCAGAACTTACCTTACTACATACCTTACAGTTTGGAACGAAGAATTATACAATATGATCCATGTAGGACACATAGAATGTACATGTACATATTATTTTGGGTTTTTTTTTTGTTCGTGGGACTTGAACTGTGGCCCTGGGTATTGTCCCTGAGGTCTTCAGCTCAAGGGTACTGCCCTACCCCTTGAGCCACAGTGCCACTTCCAGAATGACATATTCTTGCTGAATGTACTAACAAAGGTTTACAGATGAAACCAACCTGACTTAATACATGTGCAAAACAACCAAGGAAATTGGATAGGGAAGGGGGGAAAACCAAAGGATTATCTTAAGGTTGAGGCGAAACCAGAGTTTAATATATTACTTCAAAGATGAAGACCTAATTTACAACTCTGAAGTTCACTGGATATTTTAAGATACAGCAAGTTTCAGCTCACTGGATACTGACTGGAAGCTTCTTTCCTATTTTTTCAGAAATAAACATTATATTACCATCATGTTTAGCTCAGCTGGGAAGCCTAATGTAGCTTGAAATAAGTTTTGTTATGATGAAGTAGTGATTCTGAGTTGGAATGCGTGATCTCACTGACCATGGGTGTTTACAGAGCCTAGCACCATCACAAGAGAAGAAATTTAAAATAGAAGTATGCTTTGTATGGGATTATAAATACTGCTTCAGCTGCAACCCCAAGCTTTTGGGTTAATTTATTTGCAGCTGTTTCTGTCCAGCATTTTATTTTTCTCGTATTGCTAACTCGAGCTTCTTCAGTTTCCATAGTGATACCTCCTGGAACATTTTCTTTTAACTTACTCTTTGGCTGACTATTGCTGATTTTTCATCTTAGTCTTTATCTCATCAACCCATTTTTGGCTGAATATCACTGAAAAGTATTAGGGCTATCTAGTTGAAGAATCGGTTTGTCAGTCTTCTGTATTTCCCAAATTGGGCTTCTAAAATGCACCAATTCTTCTAAAAGCAAAGCAAGTGAATCCTTAAGAGTCGGCAGTTACAAAGATTTCTTGAATAAACACTTAAAAATAAAACATTATTTTACTCATTATTTCCAATTGACCTCTGCCAGAAATGGAAAATTCAGTTCATGATTACAGATGATGTGTATAGAAGAACATGCGTACTATTAGTGATTGTGGACTGATTTAAAGATAGTACTTTTCTTTTTCTTAAGTAAGAATAATATAAAATATGGGGATGTGGTTCTATGGCAGAGTACTTGCCTATCATGTGCAAGGCACTTGGTTCAATCCCCACATAGCCAAAACAAACAGAAAAATTAATATAAAATAAATGAAACCATAAATGCCATCCTTTGATGCCATATGGAAAATGGCACAAATGGACTGGACTATGAATCCTACAGTCAGGGCTATTTAACATTTTGCCCAGAAACTGTTTGGACCTTGACCACATCACTTTTTTTTTTTTTTTGCCAGTCCTGGGCTTGAGCTCAGGGCATGAGCGCTGTCCTTGGACTTTCTCAAGGCTAGAGCTCTACCACTTGAGCCTCAGCACCAACCACATCACTTCTTTAGGTAAACAGCATCACAACTGCATTGCACGTATTCTATGAGTACTCTTATTATGTTTATTTTTAAATGATGAAATGAATCTTAAAGTTGCTATATTGATCTCACTATTAATGAAACACTAAATCCTGTCAATCTTCTTTTAAACAAACTACCTACCGAATTCAACTATCTTCACCAGGACCTTGTATTGAGAGGCATAAGAAAAGTCTAAAATAAAGACCAAGATACTGAACTCTCTGAGGAAAATTTATATAGTAAGTCAAATTTTTAGATCCATATTTTGTTGTTTTTTCCTTAAAAATACATCAGCAATGTTGGCATTTTTAAAATTCAGCTATGTTTACTGTTTAAAAAAGAACAATGAAAGAAAGTAAACTCTATAATTATTTGTAACAGTAAAATCAGTGTATAATGGTGAATACATACTTAATATTTTCCTTAACAACTTATCTTTTTTTTGCCAGTCCTGGGCTTGAATTCAGGGCCTGCGCACTGTTCTTGGATTTTTCTCAAGGCTAGAGCATTACCACTTGAGTCTCAGCACCACTTCTCTGGCTTTTTTTCTATGTATGTGGTACCTGGGAATCGAACCCGAGTCTTCATGCATGGTAGGCAAGCACTCTACCACTAGGCCAAACTCCCAGCCCCTTCCTTAACAACTTAAAGGAATTGAAAGAAAAAAAAAACTGAGTCATATCTTCATCATTTTGGTTTGAGTGTCTATACCCCAAATCATGGGATATTTGTTTCCTATTGTAATGTAGAAACTTAATTTGATTATGTTACTTGGATATGAATATCTGGGAGGTCATTAAGTCTAAGGAAGCCATGAGGGATGGGAAGATGGGAAGATTAATGTATCCAGACTGTTTCTAAGAGCAGAAACATAATCTAGAATATTCTTTCTAGTCCAATGATGCCCCATAATAATGCAATACTTTGTAGGATCCTAACCATTAAGAATGACCTTTTGAGTCTTAAACTATCTTTTTCTTTTTCTGTTTTTAAAAATTTTTGGTCAGTCTTGGGTTTGAAAGCAGTGCTTGGGCTCTTCTGTCCCTGAGCCTGTTTTTGCTCTATCCCCTTGAGCCACAGCACCACTTCCTGCTTTTTCTGAGAAATTTCTTGGAGATAAGAGTCTCACATATTTTCTTGCCCAGGCTGTCTTTGAAACTTGATCCTCAGATCTTAACCTCTTGAGCAGTTAGGATGACAGAAATGAGCCATGGACAACCTGCTGAGTCTTGAACTTCTTATCCTTAATAACAGTAAGCTGAATAAACTGGTATTCTTCACATATGTTCCAGACCTATCATAATCAGTTATGGTTACAGGAAGACAGCTTGAGTTCAGTGTTAGTGATCAATAATGTAAGATTATTCATATAGATAAAACTTCTGTTGTTCTATTAAAGAATGTTGCAAATTTCCCCATCTAGGACGTGGGTTGTGTGCTTGATGTGACTTCAGCTCACACCCCCCTTTTATTTCAGAACTTGTTTTCACTGTGACAGTTTTTTTTTTTGCCAGTCCTGGGCTTGAGCTCAGGGCATGAGCGCTGTCCTTGGACTTTCTCAAGGCTAGAGCTCTACCACTTGAGCCTCAGCACCACTTCTGGCTTTTTTCTATATATGTGGTACCAAAGAATCGAACCCGGGTCTTCGTGCATGCTATGCAAAGCACTCTACTACTAGGCCAAACTGTGAAGATTTTTGTGGTCAACATTTTCATTCCACTGTGACCTAAGCATCTTGCATTCAGTGAATTTCTTTGTGGTTTCTGGTGTTTTGTCCTGGGACAGACACTTTTAGGAAAATGAAATATATATACAGCAACAGTGCTACTGGATCTGAGGGGGTTACTACTTTATCCCTGCTGAAATTGCTTCAGCAACTAAGATACATGTTTGTAATCTCTCAGCTTGTTCTCTTCTTACTCTAGAAAACTAAACTAAACCAAAGAGAGATTAGAAGGTGCAAATGCTATATCTATATTTTTCCAGCAAATTCTTCTATGTCAGGTAGCTTTGTAGCCTAACTGTATTTTCAATTTATACTCCTGACACTGTTCTCTTAGAATTTGCTCTATGCTGAAGTGCTTTTCAGGTATTCCAACTCAAGGCGCTATTTATCAAATCCTTTGTAACTTTTGGTGCTCTGTATTATGATAGGAATTATGATAAAGGAAGCTATGTTTGTGAAGAGCCTAATGTTACACTACTTCTCCATATAATTTTTTTTGCAGAGCTATAAAGGTGGTAATAAATGTCACAATTCTTTTGCTTAAACTACATTTAATTACATCACTATTCTCACTCCTCACCAGTACTTACTTGCTGTCTATCATTCTATCTATGTCTTTCATCATGCCAATGGACTATCATTTTGAAGAGAATATCACCAATTGACATTTACTTTGGACAAATGGTATAGGAATCTAGTTTTTCAAAGTTAAACTCTTTTTTGGATCCAGGTTTATAATTATTAATGGTACAATAAGCATGAGATTCAAGTCTTCCAGAAAAATATAATTATACAATGTTTCCAAGGAAAATTTTCTGAGATATTCTACCACAAATTTGAACATCCAGCATCACTATAGATGACTATACCAACAATTGAATTCAACTTCTGCTCAAAACATACACCCAAATAAATAAAAACCTCTACAGTTTCTTGCTTACTTTCCTAATTGATTGAATCTATATGTTATTAAAATGCAAAAGGCAAAAAATGTCATTTTGTCTCCTTCACGCAAGAAAGCAATGCTTCTTCCTCTAACACAACCTTCAGAATGCACCATGTCCTTTTAAACTGCTTAGTAGCTCACAGTTTTTCACTTCATTAAATTATTCTTTAAGCAGAAGATTTTGAGGCACACAGGAGGTCTCTATGTAAGCCAACAGGACAACATTTAATTGGCCTTTAGGAATAAACAGTCTTCAAAAATGCTCCAAATACTAAGGGGAAATACTAAAGATGTTTAGAAGATGCTTCAAATTTTGATTCTGACCTGAATCCCTTAGGGAGAGAAATTCATTGTATTATTGCAAAGGAAAGATCAGGATAACCTATAAACAAAACATTAATGTTTTGCGGGCAATATTTAATTTGTGATATAGACAACAATTACCATATGGAGAAATATAGCATGCACTTTCTTGATTCATTTGTTTTACTTAAATTTCTCTATTCATAAGTAATTTTGCAGTTTCATTTTAATATCCCAGACAAATCTGTTGTTGCTATGGAGACAATGAGTTCTCACCCACTCACATCTTCATGAATAGGGCTGTGGCTATTTTCACCAGACTATATAGAAGCACTGTTTAGATTACAAATGGTGAGATCATATGTTATTTCCTTTATTCCACCTGAGAAATACAAGATACTCTCAGATACTGTATGTGCATGCACTCACGTGTGCACACACATACACACACACAAACACAAATGTACACAAAATTTGTACTCAGAGCTTCATGATTCCTTGGGTTGCTTGGATCAACTGTGTACTTTGCCAGTAAGGCATGCCTCCATTCCTGTTTTGCCTGGCTATTTTGAGATGGAGAAATTATGGATATTTTTCTGCCCAATGTGTTTTCAAAACACCATTCCTCCCATTCTCCTGACTCAGGTAGCTAGCAGTCCTGCATGAGTCATGAGCTCCCAGCTTGGTGATCAACTTTTTATATTGCTATTAGGTGTAGTTTCTACAACATAAATATTTGAGTAGCTATTTTTGATACTACAGATGACCTATTTTTACTGACACAATGTATAGAAACCCAAGTCAATGCCACTAACAATTAACAACTCTAGGTCATGACTTTTAACATTTATTTGAAGATCCAACAAACTATTATTACTTTTCTGGCTTTCTTTTCTGGTGCTTACTTTATTTTTTTCTTTGAGAACATGTTTGTGCTCATGATAAATTTGTTACTCCTCAAAATATAATGTCAGGGAAGAAAAATCCCAACTACAACATACGCAGAAAAATTTTAAAGCAGTCTGGGCATCAGTGGCTCATGCCTATAAACCTAGCTACTGAAATATAAGGAATGAAATTTGAAGTCATCCTGGGCAGGAAAGTCTGTGAGATTCTTATTTCCTTCTACCTACAAGAAATCCAGAAGTGGATCTGTGTAGAGAGCTACCCTTGAACACAGAGGATCAGACACAGTGCTGAGACCTTAGTTCAACCACAAAAATAAAAGAAACCACACAAGGATTTTTCTATTTTCCATTTCCTAACAAATGGGGTGATGTCATTCTTTCTGACAGCAGCATAGAATTCCATTGTGTACAAATACCACATCTGTTGATCCACTCATCAACTGAGGGACATCAGGGTTGGTTCCATATTTTTGCTATAGTAAATAGTGCTGCAATGAACATCATTGTACTACTGGATTTAGTATGTCCTTGTTTCTGGACAATTGGGTAAATGCCTAGTAGTGGAATTGCTGGAGCTCTGTGTTTTGTCTTTTAAGGAACTGCCATACTGCTTTCCATAGTTGTTGAACAAGTTTGCACTCCAACCAACAGTGTAGTAGTGATCCCTCCTGGCCACATCCCCTCCAGCATCTGTTGTTATTAGTTTTCTTGATCCCGGCCATTCTAACTGGAGTGAAGTGGAATCTTAGAGTTGTTTTGATTTGCATTTCTTTTATGACCAGAGATGTTGAGCATTTCTTCATGTGTCTATAGGCCATTTTTACTTCTTCTTCAGAGAAGACTCTCTTTAAGTCTTTGGCCCATCTTTTAATGGGATGGTTGTTTCTTTGGAGATTAGTTTTGGAGTAACCCTTCCATTAATTACAATAAAAAATATTTTTTTTATTTTTTTTGAAGTAAATATTTTATTTTTGTCATCAAACACAAATTTGGATTTCTTAGTCTGCTGTGTGTTGCTATAACAGAATTCTGTTCACCTGGAAAATTATAATGAACATAAATTCATTGGCTAAGTGTACTTACTGTAGTACTAACTATAATTGGTAGTAAGACTAACCTTCCTTTGTTTTCTCTTAAGATTGGCTGCCAATCCCAATTCTGAATCATTTGAACAATTAGCCTCTGATTTAGAATTCTGTTATGTAATTATGTATATCCTCTGTTCTCAATCAATTTTCTCTTTTTTCTCTTTTTATATTTTTTATTGTAATTAATAAAAGGGTTACATGATATTTGCCATATAGAAGGTGCATTAATTCACATACATTGATACCCTTTCACATGTCTTGGTACCCTTTACCCTCCCCCCCGTCTTGGTTTTACCCCCCTTCCCTATCAAATTTCAAATAACCAAATACAAATAAATTCAATATATCAGATAACAAAGTGAGGTACTGTAACAATATATTTTAAAAAAGAAAAAGAAAGAAAGAAAACACACAAGGAAACCCCAGAAAGACAGAAGGTTTAAAAACACAAATGATGGTCATTCATGTTAGACTCTTTTTGAATGGGCAGTGGGAATTGAATCCAGGGCTTTGTAATTGCTAGGTAAGCACTCTAATGACTTCCAGTACATACTTTAAAAAAAAAAAAGAGTTCACTAAATTTGTCTTGATCAAGTAATGTTCTGCCTCCCCCATTCAGAGTGGACAGGATACGCTACTGTATTGGACTACAAGATTTGTAAAAACAATCTCTAAACGTGAGTACATTAATTAGGGCTGGCAACATAGTTCAAGAGTGCAAGTTCAATCCTTGCTAAGCCTGAACCTGCCTATCAAGTGAATGGCCCTGTGAGTATGGGTCAGTACCTCAAAAAGACAACAAAAAGTCAGGAATATACAGTTTCTGTTCCCAAAATGTGTTTCCTTGTTCTAAGTTTTAATCATTTTCTATGTCTGCTCTTCAAGTTATATGTATGCTGATTGGCGTATTATATTACTTATTATCTAATTAAGCTAGTAAATATTATATTCTAAAAATAATAGGCAAACTTCAACACCACATTGGCACAAATTGGTTTTTACACATATTGCATACATAAATAATGACTATACATAAATGTACCCTGAATTATAACTCTGTGAAATAATGGAATTTGGAGATTTGCTGATATAATTGGAAGCAGACATATGCCAGGTGAATAAGCCCCTGAGTGTTTCTGATTTCTTACATTCTTTGTACATATTTGAGCTGAATTTTGAACACTTTATTTAGTTTTTATATCTTTATGATTGAAATTACATTTGCCTTGTAATTTAATTTATTTTCCTTTGAACTAAATAACATGAGTGACTTCAAAGAGAGCTAAGTGAGGACCTTTATAAACACATTTCACCAATAAAGTAATATAAACAATGGGGGAAAACCCTAAGTTTCTGTGGACTATGCAAGTTCTAAAATGGTTTGATCAACTATGCGGAGTATTTAAAAACAAGAAGACTGAATAAACTCCATAAGAATGGAGATTTTGTGACATGTTGACTAGTACTTTCCATATTCATGAAGACCTTGACAACACAGATTCATATCATAAACAAGTGAAAACCAATGGACCTATGATAACCAAATGTGTGTGGGCTTCTTAAAGACTGGCATTCCAGTCATGATGGCTTCTGCTTGAAATTCCGGCAATTCAAGAGACACGGAGAGGGAAATTGCTGTCTAATGACATCCCAGGCAAAAAAATACAAGAGTCAATTTGAAAAACATCTAAGGCAGAAGATCCAGAGATATGGCTCAATTAGTAGAGCACTTGCCTAGCCAATAGGACTCCCTGTATTAAAACTGCAACAGAAACTCCAAATCCCAAACTGGGTTCTATCATGTAATGATTTCACCCATACTTACAATTTAATAGAAAATTCCAGTTCGCAGGACACTGGATTTCTTTGACTTGAGGCAGAGTTCATCATACTACAGAAATAAAAAGCTCTATCTCTGGGACATTTGTCAAAAAATTATCAGTAAGAATTAATAGCATAGCTGCTTAAGGCTGTGAAATCAGTTAGAACAAACAAGCGTTTGACCAAAATATTGAACATGAATATTTTTGAAAATTACATGTTTATTGGTAGGCTTTGAAGATCTTTGTCTTGTTTCAGGAAACCTAGCAGTCTGTACACATACCTAAAGGATATCTGAGAGAGTCCCACTGTCTTGAATGTTACCCTTGAGTTTCCATTGTAAGCTGAAGACAAACACAGCATGTATATTGCCAGAGGGCAAATATGCCTTGATACTATACATGGACACAACATCAAAGTAAAATATTTATTGAACACAAACAAGCATGTTAAGAAATTTTCTAGCTGACTGATTTAGCTTTTATTAAGTTACATAAACGGGACTTCAATGGCTAGACACTCCAACAAATATGAGATAGAAAAATGCTGCTAACCAAACAAAAGGAAAACTTAGCGTCTGGAAAATTTGCACTCTCCTCTCATGACTGTGGACCATTTCAACCCTAAGTGAAGAGCTATGGGGATATAGCAAACAATGGTAAATATAAAGGATAAGAGGCCAACTATAAACTGACCTCTTAAGATGACCGACTGTAGGCTTGAAGATTCATGGGACTGTGTGCTTGGGTAGCTGAGCACTGAATGAGAGTTGTGAATGTAGACATGGGAATTGAGCTGAAAAAAACAGAAACTCTGTTCTGAGAACAAACACAGAGACTTCTGGTTGGTTACCAAAGTACAGTCTGTTGAGACACACTGTGATTGTGGGATTGGAGTGCACAATGGAGATGGAGAAAGCACACAGGCTGAACTGTCAGCTACAAGCTGGCAGTAGCTTGAGTAAGGTAATAATTTCCACTAAGCAAATGAGAAAGTACCCTGGAGACTGTAAGAATAAGGGATTAGCCTGAAAGGTACAGGAGCCTAATCAGGTCTTTGCTGCTTATCCAAACAATAATTTTGTGTCAATCTAGTGGGCTGGAGATTTGGCTAAAAGCCTTGGAAATCTGAATATATGGGCTGCCACTGAACAAGCAATGAAAATAAAACATTTAATGAAGAATTTACCAATGAAAAGATAGTTCATGAATAATTTCTCCAAATCTTTAAAGAATGATGTCCATCATGTTGCTTAAAAGTTTTATTTTACAAAATAGAAAGGAAAGAATGGATGAGAAAGAAAAGGAGGGGGGAAGAGAAAGAAAAGGAGGAGGGAAGAGGAAGAAAAGGAGGAGGAGGAAGAAAGGAGAGGGGAGAAAAAAGAGAAGGAAGGAAGGAAGGAAGGAAGGAAGGAAGGAAGGAAGGAAGGAAAGAAGGAAGGAAGGAAAAAGGAAGGATATCCTTTACAAATTCAAATTCTTTTTTGTTCCCCAGTAGAATAAGTATCTTTATTTACTTTGAACTCTTTCCCCTTCCCTGTAAATGTTGTGAAATGATTTTGGTTGATCAGTTTATGAAAAAGATGACTAAGGTAAAATACATTTTGTGTGATTAGTCCTTACTTATGTAGGGCACAACATACCCTTAATGACAGAACTCAGAAATATATATATATAGCCAGCCACATTTGGAAGGTCAATTGGTGTCACTGTAGATGACATCAATACCGGTAAGAGACATGATGTTTTACCAGAAGGAGGATTATACAATGCCTCAGTAATGAGTTACATAGCTGAAGTATCTTTTGATGTTCCTGTATAATAATTTTCTCTGTTCATATAAACCTAAAGTCTGTTTACATAGAGGGTTCACATGGGTTGTTTGGTTCAATCCAGGTATTCCACAAATGAACAAAGCTTGGCAGGGAGTTAGTCACATTCATCCCTTCATGACTATCCAAATGCAACTTTATAGCCCACTTAGGCCATTTTTAAAATATTCTTACTATCACATGTTAGCTTCAGAGAAAAAATTAAGCAGTAGATAATGGAATTATTTGATCCGGGTGTGGGATCACGTTTTGAAGAGCATATCACCATGCACATTTTGTGTCATCCTAACATGGTTTTCTTTTAGTATATAGATAATTTTAGAAACTCAAATGACATAGAATTGTGGTAGTTTCCTAACATTCTATATGCATGGAAACCCACAAATATATACACATACATCAGATTTTCAAAAGAAGTCTTATGATAAGATCACATGATGTAATCATACAGTATATTCTATGGTATCTATAATTATAATATTGTATAATATAACTAAAATTGACTAAGAGCATAGACTTTTAGTGGTCTCAACACAGAAGCAAGGTGACTTTATAATGAGATTACTTTATGAAATTTATTCTATTGTTTCATTAAATGCATCATCTTTGCCTTTATTTTGCTACCAATCTTCTATGACACTATTCAAGTTCTTGTATTTGCCTTCTATTTTCTTCTAAATACTGATGAGTTGGGGAGAGGGTAGCTTGATCCAAGCATTCTTACAGAAATATCACTATTTTTGTGTGTTTGGTTGCTGAAGTACTGTAGATAAAACCTGGGGCATTGTGTATGTATGCTAGGTAAGGGCTTTACCACTGAGCGCTCCCATCCCTCCAAATTTTTGCTGTTTTACTTGATACATGGATAAAAGTTCAAGTGAGAAGTTACTCCACACTACCATTCCTCTTTTCTATGTCATAGCAAATTGTATTATGTAGTTTAATAAGTGACGGTGTACAACAGACAACTCTCACCGGCAAAGAAAAGATTTTATTTCAGATTTATAATCAAACATTGAATCTTTGTTCATGTACTCTGCATTTTCAAGGATATAGGATGCTTCTCATTTGCTTCAATACATAAATTGTATGTTTCAAGATACTCTAAATGTTAAAATTTGAATTAACATGTTTAAAAAAAAACTATTCCTATTAAGCTGATTGCCAGTGGTTCATACCTTTAATCTTAGCTATCAGATCTGTGGATCATGGTTTGAACTCTTACTTCCAATTAACCACCAGAAAGCTGAGAAGTGGAACTGTGGATCCAGTGGAAGACTACCAGATTTGACGGAAAAAGCTAAGTGATAAAGTCCTGAGTTCAATCAAACAAAACAACCACCTCATAGGTGTCCACATATTTACATTACATACTGAGAAAGATATGCAAACAGACAAATGTTTTCTTACTCCTAATCTGTTCCAGACTGAAATCACACTGTTTCTTATTCATAATTTGGACAGCAACAACACTCTGAAAAGAGGAAAATAATTCTGTCCTTTCTCTCAGTATTATTTCCTTCTGACAAAGTTTTCTTAAGAATGTAACATAGGAAATACTTAAGATTTCAAGTTCTGAGTATGTTTTTTTTTAATCTGCCACTGTTTTAAGCATAGCTGACAACTGAAACCATTTAGATGAAATTGTCTATATCTAATGCGGGATGTCCTGTTCCACTTCTTCCTCACTTAATATGCTCAGCATGCCACTAGTTTGTCCTCAGTATATGTGAAAAGCTATTACTTGTCAATTTTGGCTTCTTTACACGGACAAAATTACTATTTTCTTGTCTTAGTACTAGATGTCATCTTGACATATGTTTAATTGAAATGCCTTTTATTTGCTATTTTATATTTGAAAATAAGAAATTATAAAAGAAACCTTCCAGTTTTCAAACTTCCCAGTCTTTCAGACACAACTTCTGAGCATTCTCCTCTTTTCTGTTATCCCTTAGAATTATATTACAGTCTCAGTCATGTAGACAGCCATCATGTAGTCACTGTAGGACTAGCTTTTCTATTCTTACAGCCTGATGGATCTTTAAAACTGCACCTCACTTATTTCATCTCTCTCTCTCTTTCTCTCGCTCTTTTGTCAGTTGCGCGATTTGAATTCTAGGCCTGGGCACTATCCCTGAGCTCCTCAACCCAAGGCTATCGCTCTTTCACTTGAGCCACAGTGGCACTTTTACTTTTCGGATGGTTAATTGGAGATAAAAATCTCAGTGCCTTTCTTGTGCCTGGGCTGGCTTTGAACCACGATCCTCAGATCTCAGGAAGCTGAGTGGTTAGGATGACAGACTTGAGCCACCAGTGCCCAACCATCACATACCTTTATCTTCTGTTAGTTACCCTACTTATCTTCCTTAAAATAAATGCAAGCAAGGAAAAATTTTGAAATTTCTCAGTCTTTGCTTCTATTTGGAGCTCAAAATATCTCTCTATAATTTGTAGACAATTTTTCAAAGTTATTTGGTATATTGATGCATAATCTTAATCTATTCTTCAAGATAAGAAATAAATATGTGGCATTATTGGAACCAATCTTCTGCACACATGTGGATCGAGGGAATTTCTAGTATTCCACAGGGTCTGCTACATCCCACCCCATCCTGATCTCTGACCATAGTACCCTACTTTTGGGTACTGAGTACATACAGAGATTGCAAATCCATCCTGCCAATGCAAGTGCAATATCCCAACATCAGTGCCTCATTAGAAAGATTTGTAGGACTTGGAAAGTGGTCTCACTTTGATCTGCACTTGTACAAGCATGCAAAACAAAATAAGCAAAAGAGAAAGACATGTGGAAAGAAATCCAGAAGAAATCAAGAGCAGGCTACAGAAGGTGTCACATAGAGTATAATTAGCTTTGATCTATAATAATATATATGCTACCTTCTATGGGCATTCCCTAAAAAGTCAGTACTCTGGAATTTTATTGTCAGGTAAGCAACTTCTACCTCTCATATAACAAATTACAAATTTCTAGAAGGAAAACAGGTTTTTAATATAGTTCATAGAGTCTTGATGTAGTGAGATAATCATCATTTAGGAAAACTTTTATACCACCATTGAGACTATTCACAATTTATGCTTCAAAAATGTCATGTAGGAAACTGTAGAATACATGGTTTTGTTTTGCAAAAAGCAAAACTTTTTCAGAAAAATAAAAATATAGTGTCCTGAAACTACTAAGGGTCTGCTGTGTACATGACTTGGCCTTGAATCAAAGAATTTTTGTTTCTTTCTTTGTAAATATGAGCAACTTCTTTCACCATCCTTTACTCTGTCTTAAGCTTCAATTTCACTGTGAAGGAAACAGTAATACTTTTCATACTTTATAAACTATTGTGATAACCAGTAATTGTTGATGCCTGTTATTGTCTCTTGTGTGTAGGAAATGTATCTTCCTCTTATATCCTTCACTTAACTCTATTACTCTAAATATTTTGTCTAAAAGTGTATTATATTATTGTATTGAAAATGGAATGCATGGAAATCAGATGGTTTGTATGAAATAGAATCAAGAAAACTTATTTGATAAAAAGTAAATTTGGGGGCCAGGAGTGTGGTCTAGTGGTAGAGTGCTGGCCTACAATGCATGAAGCCCTATGTTCAATTCCTTGGTACCACATACCCAGAAAAAGCCAGAAGTGGTGCTGTGGCCCAAGTGGTAAGGTGCTAAGCCTTGAGAAAGCCCAAGGACAGTACCCAAGCCCTGAGTTCAACACCAGGAATGACAGACAGACAAACAAACAAACAAATAAACAAATGAATTTGGGAGAATATTTTAAAGATTTGAATTGGATGTCAGGTATTGAAATCATTAATACATTCAATCTCTCATAACCAAAATATTGTAGATGCAATGTTTGTCACATAATATCACGTTGTAAGGATTTTACAGCTCTGACTAGATTAGTACTAATCAGTTCAAATTTGAAAATTACTAACAACTCAAAGGTTATTAGCCAAATTATTTATTGCATTGTTTTACAAAAATATGGGTTGAAGTCAAAAATTTGAAAAGAAAAATAGTATACCATATCAATATTTAGTCATTAGAATCTGTCCATTTTAGAGTCAACAAAGTACTTTAATAAGTATATCTAAAATATGTGTGTCACTTGAATGGCCAGACCTGCTATACTTCTGCCAAGATGGTCACTTATAAGCGAACTAAATCAGAACTCTTCAATATCTCCGTTGGCATGGAGCGATCTTTGGAGGACACTCCTTCAAATGTTTTCATCTTGCTCATTTGGGTTGAATCTGGTGAATTTACAAACAAATATCTGGCCAAAAGCCTCTGTAGAAAATATTTTCAGAATCTTCCCATTCAAGTTTTTTTAAATCTTGAATTTATTTAGCAGCATGAAATCGAAAATTGTTTGTCCTGGAAATACTTATCTTTTTTTCAAGCTTTACCTTTTATTTTTTATTGTCTTTTATTGTTGATTTAATATATAGAGGGTTACAGTCATATTTGTCAGCTAATGGGTACTTTATTTCTTGCACATTGATACCCCTTCTCATTTTTTGCTCCCCTTTCCTTCCCCCCACCCCTTCCCAATCATCTTGTTTCCCCACTTCCCTTCCCTATTTCAAATAAACAAATAAGTATATATGCAATATACCAGGTAACAAAGTCAGATACCGTAACCACATGAGATTAACCATAGTGGAAAAAAAGAAAAAGAAACTACCTTAAAACCTAAGTACATATGGTCATACAGGATTTAAAATAAATGAAATGAAATGTAGGTTTATCTTTGTGGTGGTAGTTCTTAATAAGTAGCATGTTGCTCTCTACTAGAGCTATTTTTATTTTTCTCCCACATTTGGTTTGCTTTCTTTTCTTTAACTGACACTTTTCTGAAGTTAATATTGTGATTGTGTCTGTGATTCTCCTTATGAAATTTAGAGAATTTATAAGGTAACTATCACCACACTTGATAATGTAGGGCAACACACATACCACATACACAAACACACACACAATGAATATTCTTAAGTAAACTAGTTCTCATTTCATCATGGGTAACATACAAAAATCCAATAGGATTTCTGAAGCCTCACCTGACAAGACTGATATTGATGATGCCATAGGAGATCAAAAATGATTCTTAATAAGGAAGAATGGATTTAACAATAAAACACGATAAAATTTATGTGGATGTATTCTCTCTCTCAAGATATCTATTATACCTATTGTACACTTCCATTTCTCACCTTCTGATAAACTGTGCAATGACACGTGGGGATGTGATGCAGTTAGGTGGAGTGAATGAGTTGTGTTGTGATATAACTTTAAACATTCACTCCATAAAGGTAGAACACAAACATGGTGATACCAAAGAAACCCATCTGATAACTGGCATGGTTCCTGAGCAGCTTAAGGCTGGGTAATAAGTACGTTGTGGACGTATCACATGTGGGCAATCACTCTTTGGAGCAGCCAGGTGGAGCAGAACATTACCTGGTATCATTGTGATGCTCAGAAATGAATGCATTTGAAAGTTTGAGAATGGTTTATCTATGGAATTTTCTACTTAATATCTATAAGGTGCAGTTTACTGTAGATAATGGAAATTATAGGAAACAAAATTTAACTGGAGGAGCCATTCTGGGCAGAGATCATTCCTAACAGTCTGTGTTTTCCTTTCTTTATAAGTGAGCTATCTGGCTCACTTACAAAGTAGTCAGATTCTCCAAGGTCCTTCCTTACTTTCATTCCTTTTGGACTCCTTTCCAGTGTCCAACTCATTATCAAGGAAAGGGGATCATTTCCATGATTCGCATCTATTCTAAAAGTGACAGCTTTCATGGTAGGTGTATGCTCACCTTTTGCCCCTTCATTTCTGGGGGATGGCTGGCTCTGGAGAAAGCCCATGTGGAAGGAACTAAACTCACTGCCAACTGCCACATGAAAGAGCTTGGAAGTAGAACTTGCAGCTTTGGCAAGTCTTCAGAGCCTCCAGCACTTGCCAACAGATTTTCTGTAACTTCATGAGTTATTCTGAACCCAAACCAGCCAATTTCACCACTACTGGCTCCCTCCAACATATGATTTTTTTACGAACAGAAAGTTGATTATTTAAACCTCAAGGGCTGGCATCATGTACCATTTTAATAAGTCACCATGACAAAGAAACACAAATGGGTGTACATAACAGAATGACAAGCAACTCATACAGGAATAAGGTATTCCTTTTTATTGTATATTTTATATTCTAAAACTTGGATAGCAATTTCATTCTAACTTTTTCTAAATGTCTGATTATGAATTGTAAATTATGTATTTAAACCATATTCTTTCTTATTTCCAAATTTAACTTAAGTATATTTTGTTAAATAGCATATTTTTCCTTTGATTAAAAAAAAACTACCTAGTATGGTGTAAAGTATACTGATGAATGCTTTAGAAAGTTCACTGTATTTAGACACAAACAATATTCTAATACCGTAATACCTAAATTTTTTATCTGATCACTCGATAATATTTGCTCGACCTCTATGAACCTTGAAATATGAAACGTCTATTTGATGTACTTAAAAAAATTGTATGATAGTTATCTAGATGTATCCAGATAGACAGACAAAGAGACAGGATCTTCTATGTTGGCCCTAAATTCAGTCTCGAGTCAGAAAGCAGCAGGGAAGATGTGATGATTAAAAATGAAGAATTCAAATGTTAGAGGTGGATAAAATTATAAGACAATGGAGCACATAAATAAACCTGTACATGAAGGTATAGTGACACTCTCCTGGATTCTGGCAAGGCCCCACAGCCTCAGAGGGGAGGTGATCTGACAGTGCTTTGGAAGAGACAGTACTGCTTTCATACTTTTGAGACTCAGAACTGTGAAATAAAATTTTTCACTTGTTTCAAGCCACTCAACTTGTAGTAAATCGCTATAACAATAGCCAGAAGAAAATGTTCAGACTCCAACTTGCTTTCTCAACTTTTCAGTCCTGCAATATAGTCATGTTTGATTCTTGTCTTTTAGAAACTCGGTCTGGCTTCACTTTTTCCCTGGGTTCTAGCATAAAAGCGTCAGAGGACTTACAAGGGGTTTAAACTAATTGCTTTTGGCCTTTGGTGATTTTCTATCCTGGTCTTAAATATAAGAATTAACAAAAGATACTCTCATGTCAATTGATTTATTGATGAGTGTTTTATATGAGTGTGTTTGCCTGAGTGAATATGTATGTATGTATGTATGTATGTATGTATGTATGTGTGTATGTATGTATATATGTGTGTATGTTCGTATGAGGTTATGGATGTTATATGTGTGGCTTTATGTAAAGTGTATATGTGTGGTGTGTATATACAGTATGTTCTAAACATCATAAGTATGATTTGACCTGCTTTTAACTTTTTACATTCCTTATTGAGAATCTGATTTTCTCCTGAATATTTGGATAGAGCATATAAAATATTAATTAATATATATATATATTTGCACTGTCCTAGCAATGAAACAAACATAAAAAGAAGATTCTTAGTAACATGGTAATAATTATAATTATTGGAGAAAAATGAACATTATAATTACTGTTTTTATAATAAAAGCCATCAATGTTTTGTTATTTTTGTCAGAGGTCAGAAAGAATTGGATGATATACATTATTTTCAGTTTCAGATGTGCTCACAGTATTGTTCAACTTTTTTATGAGCAAATTAAAATTCACACTTTTAACCATTACTGCCAATTCACTGCAAGCAATCAATATGCCTTGACACCATTTTGAGGACAAAATATTATAATAAAACATTCTTATTTTTCCATCCAGTTAAATTACACATTCTTCTATATATTTAAAAGTTCCTGAAAGTTTAATCTAAGAACATTGAAGCATTTGGCCCTTACTGGGTTTAACATTGACCAAAGTAATTATAATTCCACTTTCTTAAAGAAATTTTGGTAATGAAAAAGCTGAAGTTTAAAGTAGAAATATCAGTCTACTTTACAGGGAAAAGTAAGAATGGAAAAAATACTCAGCAAATTCTGTTTTATACAAATTAGTAGGTAAGAATGCATGAGGAAATTTCCTTCTGTCTTGTGTATTATGAGATCTTCTGTGTATTTTCAATTTATATGTTTGGAAAGAAGGACAGACGATTCAGATATATCTGAATGCATTTGTTAAGAAAGGAGAGGATGGGCCGGGAGTTTGGCCTAGTGGTAGAGTGCTTGCCTAGCATGCACGAAGACCCGGGTTCGATTCCTTGGTACCACATACTTAGAAAAAATCAGAAGTGGTGCTGAGGCTCAAGTGGTAGAGTTCTAGCCTTGAGAAAAATCCAAGGACAGTGCTCAGGCCCTGAGCTTAAACCCAAGACTGGCAAAAAAAAAGAAAGGAGAAGATGCAGATAAAAATGACCAAAATTTCATTAAGAAAGTGGACAATCATATTCAGCAAAATCCTATGTTCATTGAGAATAGATTATCCGACTTAACTTCAGTGAGGTATCTGGAACAAATCTCATTTGGCAAATCATAGTGGACACAATAGCAATAATGTGAATAGAAAACAAAATGTGTATTGTGATGTGTCTGTACCTTCAAAACCAAACATCGAGAGGGATGTTGTGACACATTTTTAGGTTAAATTACTAAAAATTTAGAAATAATTATAAACCCTTCATACAAAAGGAAAAGAGATTATATTTTATCTAATTTGTAATCCATCTAACAATAAGTAGTAAGCTTGTTCAGGTAGAACCTATGTTTGAGGGAGAAGTCTTTACCAATTATAAACCCTGTATGACAGGGTTCAATAAGGACGTGTATAAATGGAAAAAAGCCCCTACTGTGTAACAGAAATTATTATGCTAACAAAAATGTGTGTATTATTGATGAGAATTTGGTATCATATATGGGTGAACCTTGCATACTGGAAAACCAGAATATCCACCTTGAATCATACATCAATAATTTGTTATGAACTTCTCAGATATACAGAATTATTTGATGGCCTGTCAGATTCCTCATCTACAAAATGCGTGTATATTTACACCGGGCTCATAGAGTTGCTGTGTTCATCAAGCTAGTGTTTAGAAAAAGTCTTGCAATTAAGCTATCACCATTGAAACATTATTTTATGATGCTTACATGCCAGATAGCTTAGGGACTCTTGAAGTTTAATCAATGGGGCTTGAAGGTCTTCAGTGAATTTCCCTATGCCTCACAGTGAGTACACAGGTTCAGGGTCATGAAATGCCTGGGCTGGTGTCAAAGTTCCTGCTTCACATCTGGGCTCCACTAAGCCTGTGATAGCAAGAAAGGAACAGGTACCTGTTATAACATTATCCTTGGAACTATGATGCTCATTAATCCCTAAATATCTAGCTACATATTCTTTGATCATGTCCTGTGAACAGTAATGGCTTAAAGAAAGATTTCATTGTTTTTCTCAATGGCATGGAATACTACTTTTCATCTAGCCAAAAAATTCTAACTACTCTGCAAAATTCATTCGGTTCATGCAATTCTAAGTGCTTAAAATTCCTCCCGAAACTGAGCAATACATGCACCTTCTTCTAAAGGTCTCCTTTCAATCAGGCTCAAGAATTTAATGTAGCCTATGGCATTGTAGAGAAAGAAGAATATAGCCTACTTTCCTGGGAAACTCAAAAGCAACTGTAATTGATGTTCAAATTGGGTAATTTTCACCCATTCAATGTAAAGAAAGGAAAAATTAAGGAGAATTGTTGCTACTTGGAGTTATTTCTTTCTTGAGCTGAAAGCAGGGGAAAAAGATCCTCACTCTAATTCCTTTTATACAGAACCCAAATTAGACCTAAAAGGAAAAGTGTTTCTTTTCTCCATGGGTAGCTCCTTGATTTTGTTAAGTTGGCACTCACTCTCCTTTTCTCTATTAAGTCACTCATCAGTTGGTAAACTGGGGCTTATTACACACATATCAAATGAGAGCAGAAACCCAAAACCATTAGCGAAGCACCTGAACATGCCAATGCACTAAGGGTCTTTATAAAACATGATCCCAAGTGGTGTGGAGAGGTTGCATGAGTAGCTCTCCAGATGGTATTGTTCTGCCTTTTCACCATTCAAATTAATTTTAAGGTTTTATAAATCATCCTGATAGGCCACGAGGAGGCATAGTGGTGAGAGTGCTTGCCTAACATGCACAAAGACCTGGGTTTCATACTTTGGTACCACAAAAACCCAAGTACAATGCTCAGACCCTCAGTTCAAGCCCCAGGATTGGCAAAAAAAAAATCATCCTGAGTATGAGAAAATGCATAGTATTATACAAATTTCAGGATGAGAGAATAACATTCTGGTAATTCATATAAAATACATCGCTGTGATATGAAGGAAGGCACTATTTCAAAATGGAAATCAAATGACAGACTACATTTTAGTAAACCATTTCCCAAGTAAGGGTACGTAGATGGTAATGAAGGCTGGGGCTGCCACAGGAAGTGCTTGAAAAGGGTAAAATGCTTCTAAAGGAACTAATAATGTTAAACTATCTTTTATCCCAGATGAAAACCCACTGTTTATATATGTCATACATAATAGCATACAAGATATTAAACTCATTTAAAATATTTTAACAGATAGCATGCTAGTGTGTCCCTCATTAATTCTTTGAAGATAACATAGCTTTATTAGCATATACTTTATTCTTTTCAAGAGAGGATAATTGTTTCTATTCTAGGTATGAATATGAATGGAAAACTATGTTTTTATTCTTGTTTCTTGGGTTTCAAAGATTTCTAAATAGAGCCATTTTTTAGTATCCCACTGGAAGATGTTATCATTATTAAGTTATTAAGTGTTCTACTGGTTTCATTTTCTTGGGAAGAGAAGGGAGATGAATGGAGTATCAAATGCAATGACTTTGCTCAGAGTGCCTTAACTGCACATGAAGACATTTCAAAATACAACCCCACTAATGTAGGATATGTGTGACAATATTATTAATAATAAGCAAATATTAATGACAAAATAGAATATATCTTATTACTGATACAAGTATTGAAAGGAAATTTGCATTTTTTCCAGTCCTGGGGCTTGAACTCAGTGCCTGAACACTGTCCTTGGGCTTTCTCAAGGCTAGTGATCTACTACTTGAGCCAAAACACCATTTACACCTTTTTTTCCCCTATGTAAGTGGTACCCAGGAATCAAACCCAGGTGTTTGTGCAAGCTAGGCAAGCACTCTACCATTAGACCAAATTTCTGGTTCCCAAATTTGCCATTTTTATTTGAACATGTCCTTTATAGTATACTGGTCTCCTAAATATATGTCCATAAAACATCTGGAATTTTTTGTACTAAGATTATTCATATATATCACTCTTTATAATAACACCATGTATGGAATGATGCTATTCAGTATTGGCAGGGAAAAAATTCGTGATATTTTCTCATCAGAGTATTGAATAGCAATGAGTGATGTTAAACTAAGCCCCTACGACATGAGAAAGGTTATCAATATTTGTGAAGTAATGTACCTTCTATCTGGTGAATATAATGTAACCCTATATGGAAAAAACTTGATGAGTAGATTTCTTTTTTAATTTTTCTTTTTGTAATACTTGGATTTCAAGGCTTTATGTTCATTGACTTTACCATGTGAACTACACACTTCCAGCCATTCTTTCCAGTTATCTTCTTAGTAGGGTCACATTTTAGTACCAGGATCCTTCTACACAATGCATAATCCTTTACAGACTTGTGCCACCACTGTTGGCTGGATGGTTGAAATGATCCCTTTATTCCTTGGGTTTTTTATGACTTGTAACTCTCCCTATTCTCTGTAACCTAAGTAGCTGAGATTACAGCCCAGTGTCATGAGGGCTCACTGATGTGTAATTCATCTTCACAAAAAATTAACAGAAAAGCACACATGCAAAAAATATGCATATATATACACATATATTTCAATAAATTCAACAGAGACATTCATACACACATACATATATATGATAAACTGCAATAAAAACAATTTATTGAAAAAGGAACTATGAACATTTGCTAAAAATTTGACACAGGCAAAATAGACCAATATATCTAAATGTAAATTATTGACAACAATTTTGTTTGAGACACAATGATTTCACCAACATACATTATAATAATTTAACTAATTCTCTGAATAAGCATTTAAATTCCTATGTGAAACATACACATGGCAATGTAAGATTATTATGTGACTTAATTGTAATACTGCTTTTGATACTGAAGGGCAGTCAAGCTCTTTTTACCAGAATATTTACAAAACATATGCTATCTCTCAGCTCTTTTGCTGTCCCTTGGCTATCTCATACTGTTACAGTATTTCACCTTGTTATCTGATATATTATATACATACTTATTTGGTTATTTGAAATAGGATAGGGAAGGGGGGAAAACAAGATGAGGGGCAGGGGTGGGTGGAGGGAAATAGGGACCAAGACATGAGAAAGGGTATCAATGTTTGTGAAGTAATACACCTTCTATCTGCTTTATATAATGTAACCCTTCTATTAATTACAGTGAAAATATGGAAAAAAACAAAGCAAAAAGAGAGACAATAAAAGCACGTAGTAAGCACAATGGTTGCAGACATTAGAGGAGCAGAAGTCAATCTTCTTTTATGTCTCTAGTGCTTCATTATTGTAATATTTAACATACCCTGTAAATGACCTCTTTCCTGCACTAGCAGGAAAATGGCTGCAACTAAATCCTCCCTGCAGCAAGACTCCTGCCATGCTTTGAATCTACACTTCCCTAGATCCTCTGTTTCACAAAGAAATCACTGCAGGATAGCCAGGATTTCCACCTGCAAGGAAACCTTTTTATTTAATCATCATTTCCAATATACTTCTCTTAATCCTGTTTTTTTGAACACCATAAGCATGAACACTGCAGACATAATTCTTAGATATTTGCAAGTCATCATTATACCCCTAGAATGCAAGGTTGCGGACAATGTTGTTGTTACTGTTGACCTGTCGGGGGGAAAAAACAAAAAGTAATGACCTAAAAATAGATACCATGAATTGGTTGTCTTTGTGACAAATCTTGGCAAGTTACAAGTAAGGAAAGAAAAGCTGAATAGATAGTGACAACTTGATCAAAGGAAGAAACAAAAATGAATCATGCACAGGTTTAATTGGGTTAATTAAAGGCTGGGTTACATTTTAGACCTGAGAATACGCTTCAACAAGCTGTCATTTGGAGAAGGATTATTTTCAAGTAGTCAGAGAACATGGAAGATGCATAGTATTTGGATAGGTTGTCTCACACCAGATCTAACGGACAAATCTTTTACAGAATTGTAACTTAGCTGACAGCCTCAAACTAAGATCAAAATTTCCTTGACCTCTTTTTAGTCCAATGACTGAAACAATAGTGAATAGTGGGAATACAAAATTAAAAAAAGAAAGAAAGAAAGGAGGAAATCACCATCAGAAAGAAAAATACCCTGGGTGCAGTGGCTCACACCTATAATCCTAGCTACTCAGGAGGCTTAGATCTGAGGATAAAGGTTCAAAGCCAGCCCAGGCACTAAAGATACAGCGCCTTTTATCTTCAATTAACTAATGAAAACCAGTAGGTGGCACTGTGGCATAAGGGGTAGAGTGGTAGACTTGAGCTGAAGAGCTCAAAGACAATGCCCAGGACCTGGGGTAGGGTGGTAGCCCTTGAGCTGGAGAGCTCAGGGACAGCACCCAGGCCTAGAGTCCAAGCCCCATGATAGAAAAAAAAAAAGGTAGAAAAATACTGGTGAAGGGAAAATTTATAAGTTCAGAATGAGGAAAAAGAGGAGGAAATTAGAAAAGAGGGAGGACAAAAGAAGACAAAGGGAAAAATGCAGAGATTAAATGGATGCTTCGGGATCAAAACAACACAATACATAAATACTTATCAAGTGAGTTTCAAATAAAACATCTTCTATTTTAATTTCTGCAGGGAACTTTATACTGATTTCCGTAGTGGCTGGACACTGACTTCCACCAGCAGTAAATAATAATTTTTACCTAGCAAAACCATACTAATATTTTCTTGATGATAAAAATTTTGGTTGGATATCATAGAAGTTCAATATAGTTTTGGCTTACATTCTCTCTATAACTAAAGATATTTAAAAATTTAAATGTAATTTTAGTGAATGTGTCTTTTTTATTTAAAGTATCTATCCACATTAATATCCTGTATGAACTAACCATACCAGTTCTGGGATATGTATCCCAAATTGTCAATCAGGTTATTGTAAATACACATGAAAAAACTTTTTCCTCACAACAGGAGAAATAGGACACCAGCCTATCAGATGAATGGATAAAGGAAATATGGTATACATTCAGAAAGGAGTTTCAGACAGCCCATTAGAGAACTACAAAAACATGGCATTTGAATGAAAATGGATTCATGTTCAGTAAAACAAATGAGTTTCTTGTATACAAAAGTGAGAGGGTTTTTTTTCCCCCTCATTCAGGTGAGATAGGGGAAGCAAAAAAAAAAAAAGAAAAACAAAACATATATGTGAAAAGGAATGGAAAAGAGGGAGAAAACTATATTTACAAGTAAGGTCTAATGGTGATTTTGAGAATATCAATTGTACTCATACATGAAATGTCCTGATGAAATGCTTTAGAAGTACAAATAGATTAATGCCAGTACTGAAAGTGGAAATAGTATAGAAAAGCAGGGAAATTGCCTTATTCTTGAGAAGCCAATTGGCTAAAAACCATTTAGTCAGTAACTAAAATATTGTCTTAAGGTCTTTGTGCCTTTTTTCTTCCAATTTTCTAGTTTATTTTCTTCTTTATCTCCCTTATTTTATTACTGTGCTTATTATTAATAAAATGTGTGAGTTCAATACCCTAGAATGCAAGAATCATTTCACCACAGCAATAGAGAACACTGAATGTGATGGAATGTACTAATTTCAGTGCAAAAATCAGGTATCACCTTGAGGCACAGAAAGAATTTGGTTAAATGGTTATTACATGCTTCATCTGTAGAGGAAAAACTGTGCACAGAAATAAGTCTTTGAAAATCAAGCAGCGCTTTAAAAAAAGTATAAAAGAAACACATGTGCATTGTATTGAGCTGGAGGAGAGAAACAAGAAATGATAATTTTGCTTTAATAGGCATTGATGGTATTTTTTTATTCATTGCTATGGATTGATTACATAGTCTGAATTGTTCGTTTCACTCGGCGATTCATTTGGCTAGATATTTATTTGTTCATAAAATTCCATTAAGCCAAAATACACTAACACACACACTAATCCTACTAAATGAGACAGTCCACAGAGCAAAGTTTAATTTCTTACTTATTGTCAAGTTTCCCATTTATGCAGAATGTAATAGGTATGTACACATAGTAGATGTCAGACATTAGACTTGTCTCACATTCCTTTGGAATAACTCAATTTAATCTTACACTATAAAATTAATATATTGAACTGAAGGCTAAATTCTTAAGTTACAAACCATAAATGCCTACTTTTAATTAAAACTCTACTGCTACAATATACTACAAATTGCTTTGGTAATATTCTTACAGCAGTTCAGGCTTGTCAAGGCTAGTACAGTTCTAGCTCTATAGTCCTATTTCTTGTAATCTGATGGCCTGGTCATGGTGATATCTACTCTCAATACATATAAGTAATGTTTTCAAATATCAACAAATTTATTTTCAAATATGATGCTTCAGTATGGTTCTTGGTTTTGATAAGTTCAAAACATTATCTGTTAATTTGCTTTACTGCTCTATATGTTTTATGTTAGCACTTACAACTTTCATAGTCATATGATTTCTGCAATACCTCTATATAGCATTAACTTGCCAAAGCCAAATTGTGAAACTTGTATATTATAATTTTTAAATTATGTAGCATAGTAGAGTTGTAGTGTCCATCTTTACTAAGTTGAATGCAGGCTGAGTGTATAAATTTTGAATATGTGCTTTACCTTGTAAATAACTCTTCAATACGATTTGAGTTTCGCTATTAATAGTTCAGTTTCATTTCTTTAAATGTCTTTTCAGAAAAGTGTCCTTAGATTTTCCAGTATATATGAACTTCTTTTTCTCAATCTAGACAGAGATAACATATCCTAGATTTCTATTCACTTCAAGATACCATGCTTCATGCCTCTCACCATTCCTCATTCCAGACTCTCTTAGCAGAGAGATGTTATACACATAAAAATGATCACATAATGTTAAAAGAAATGGAGTAAGCAGTACAAGTAACTGGTTGTGCGAATCCTACACTTAGCAGAAAAGAAAGAAAATGTGAAATGAGTCTGGGGTCGTGGGTGGTGGTGGTGGTGGTGGTGAGATGGGATGAGGTTGAAGGAGGGAAAGGAAAGCTTATCAAGAAGTACTGAACTCATAGATAGACATATTAATGTAAACTCTTTGTAAAGTTCAGAAATCCCAGGGTATAGATAATCTCAACACTAAATAATATTGGAATATTTAAAATGTGATCTAGTAATGGACGATTGCCTAGCTGTTGAATTGAATGATTTTTGTGCCTCAAGTATGGATTAGAATAATAACACATAGGAGGCTAGAAGTTTGGCCTAGTGGTAGAGTGCTTGCCTAGCATGCACGAAGACCCGGATTCGATTCCTTAGTACCATGTACATAGAAAAAGCCAAAAATGGTGCTGTGGCTCGAGTGGTAGACCTGTAGCCTTGAGAAAGCCCAATTATAGTGTTCAGGCCCTGAGTTCAAGCCCCAAGACTGACGAAAGAAAGAAAGAAAGAAAGAAAGAAAGAAAGAAAGAAAGAAAGAAAGAAAGAAAGAAAGAAAGAAAGAAAGAAAGGAAGAACACCAAAAAAAAACCAAAAAAACCCCAATAACATATAATATAGCAATGATATAAGATAAGTTGTACTGAGCAGACTCTCTCCCATCTCTTTTTCTCTCTATTTCTCATTCATAAAGCTAGAAAGTTCAACATCTTTCTTAAAATAAATTTTTAAGCAAAATGAAAATATTTTCAGAGTACATAAATCATCCCAGGAAAGTCTGAAACCATTAGAGGAGTTTATGCTTTTATATAAAGGTCAGTACTATACAAAATAATATACTACTTTTATTGACCACATAATTGGTAGAACTTGGGTAACTTGTTCAGACTATGAATTAAACATTCTATTGGCTTATAATTCAATTGCCCATATTTACCTCCAGTTTAAAGGATGCCTGGAAGCCCTTACTTTTATGAAATCGGTCTTGACATAGTTCACTCCTTTACATCTTCCTTGACTTTCTTTTATACATTCAGAACTAAAGCTTCTCACTGACCTTGAAAATTAGTTTGGGATAGTTAATCATGCTGTGTGAAGTCCAATCACAGACAGACATATATAGAAGGCATGAAGGCCAAAATAGAGGGTATCTTGAGTCAGTCTAAGATTGTGGGTGAGTGTTGATAGAAAAAAACAAAGCAAGCTTTCCTTGTACGGGGCAACACATGTATGAAAACTGGAAAACTTTGGAACTCATCTGAGGGAATGAAGTGGGAAATGGACTTTCTAAGTGCTCACGTTTTCATTCTGACTCCTGTGCCTCTTGTTGTGCTGCAAGCATTTAACAGTGTTAGAGACATCTGTGGAAACATGGGAAAAACTCAGTAGGGGCTCATGACAAGTTTGGACAATATAAAGTGTCACATAATGGATGAGAACCGTTTGTTTGATGAATCTGACCAGATCAAGCAACGTGTGACTAATGTGATGCTGGAAGAGTGGCAGGAAAATAAGACATTCGCCCTGGGAAAGAGGTAGAAAATGACTTTCCATCATTTTTGGAAAGATGACATGCCTTTTCAAGCCACTGAATTCCCATTATCCACCTGACAGTCTTCAGGCGCTAATGCACCTGCTGGAAAAAATGTGACTGGGGACTTGTTCTCAGGACAAAAAGACTTGTCACTTATCAGAGAAAAGTCAAACAAATGGTCTGAAACCATTAGAGGAGTCTTTGTTTCTATATAAATACTTTCTACAATAAAGACTATTTCCTCAAAATATCTCTTGTCACAGAGAACCTGCTATGGTTTACTTTGCAATATTTTAAGTCAAGTAATTATCTTAAAACTCTTCAGTGGAGGCCGTGAGTTTGACCTTGTGGTAAAGTGCTTAATTAGCATGCAGGAAGACTCAGATTTGATTCCTCCATACCGCATACATAGAAAAAGCCAAAAGTGGTGCTATGGGTCAAGTGGTAGAGCCCTAGCCTTGATAAAGCCCAAGTACAGTGCTCAGGACCTGAGTTCAAGCCCCAGGAATAGCAAAAAATATATGTTCAATGGAAGCCGGGTGCTAGTGAATCATACTTGTAATTCTAGCTACCCAGGAGGTTGAGATGTGAGGATTGGGGTTCAAAGCCAGATCTGGAAGGAAACCCAGTCAGACTTTTCTCTCCAATGAACTACTCACAAAAAGCTAGAAGTGGTGGGGTGGCTCAAGTGGTAGAATGGTAGAGCACTTGCCTTGAGCATAAGAGGCTCAGAGACAGTGAATCAGGTCCAGGACTGGCAAAACAAACAAACAAATAAACATAAGTGGAGACTCAAACTTTTTCATCCATTGCCTACTTAGGATGAGATGCTACATTAAAATACGTAAAAATGACACAGAAGACTGAATGTAAATTTATAAGTCTCCCACTCAGTCTTAGTGTACTTTAACTCAATGCTTCACCTCACTAGTGAAGTAAACAACATTTTATATGCAATACTCAAAGACTGACTAAAATATGTAACTAACCAATGGAAAATTGCTACTACCTGGCAGAATAAAAAGACGAATCTTAGAGATGTATGCAAGAAAAAAATAAAATAAATTTAAATCACATTCCACACAAAATGAGACAAAGGAAATATTCACAATGTTGAATGAAATGGATAGCTCTTAATTTTTCCAAGAAGTTGAAAAACAGCTTCAAGATACACACAATTGCCGTTATTGGCATCAATGTGAACTGTCAGACAAGTAGATCAGAAAGATAAAAGTAAGAACATAAATTCATAGAGTTGAAAGTATTTTGAAACCACAATGGATCATCCTTAAATGATAACAATTTCAAATTTCAAGCAAGATCATAAATGAGCATATCTTAATTACAACATAAATAATGTAATTACTTCAATTGCCTTTGCTAAAGGAGAACTGAGAAAAGTAACAGTGGTTACAGGAGCAACTAGGAAACAAAACAGTACAATTTTTAAGTGTATTTTATTTGTCAAAAAGTTATAAATCATATGGATAAATTAAATAAAATTTCCTGTCTCCAACACTTTAAAACTAAAGCAACAAAACATTCAGACTATGAATAATAATTCTACCCCAACTTCGCTAAAATATCTGTAATTATACAAACAAATGCTGAACTAGTGTAGCTGTTTTTAACCCTGTTTTTACATGTCTTTTCTTAAAGACACGTAAGATAAATTAAGATAGCAGATTAGTTAATGAACTTGAAATGTATTTCTAGCTACTTTACACTTACTATGATTAGCTTCAAATGATATTCATAACGAAGTGTCTTGTAGCATGGTAGATTCTCACATCACCAATCATCTATTTACATCATTTTATTTATTCCATCTAACAGCAGAAGAGATAATAGTATCATATTCACTCTATACGAAGCCATCTGAGACCCACACTTGTTAAGCCTAAGAAAGTTTTTCTGAAAAAAGCCTGGCTGTTTTTTTAATGAGAAAACATCCTTTTATTTTTTATTGTAACTTATGGAGTGGATACAGTTATATTTGCTAGATAGAGGGTGTATTATTTCTTATACATGTTTTTGTCCCCACTTCCCTCCATCCACCCCTCCCAATCATCTTGTTTTCCCCCTTCCCTTCCCTATTTCAAATAAATAAATAGATGTCTATACAATATACCAGTTAACAAAGTCAGATACTCTAACAATGTGAGATTAACCAAAGGGCAACAAAGAGAAGAGAAATAACATAGTACACAAAGAACAACAATCACATAATATAAAGCTCTTCTTTCCATATCCTGGAGATTCTTTCATTCAGTCTCATCCTACATGACCTTATGTACCTAGATTTTGAACTATTGTAATCCTCTGCTAGGAGAGTCCAAGGTTTATACTAATTATTACAAATAAAGGAAACCATTGAGCCTATGTTCTTTTGGGTTTGGCTTTCTTCACTTAATATGTTTTTTTCCAAGTCTTTTCATTTCCTTACAAATGGGCTTATGTCCTTCTTTCTGATGGCAGCATAGAATTTCATTGTGTATAAATATTACATCTTCATGATCCAATCATCTACTGAGGGGCATCCGGGTTGGTTCCATATCATTGCTGTGGTAAATACTTCTGCAATGAACATCGTTGTGCTAGTGGCTTTAGTATATCCTTGTTTTTGGACCACTGGGTAAATGCCAAGTAGTGGAATTGATGGGTCACAGGGGAACTCTATGTTTAGTCTTTTGAGGAACTACCATACTGCTTTCCATAGTGTTTGAACAAGTTTACACTCCCTCCAATAGTGTAGTGACGATCCTTCCTGGCCATATTCCCTCCAGCAATTGTTGTTATTAGATTTCTTGATCATGGCCATTCTAAATAGACTGAGGTGGAATCTCAAAGTTGTTTTGATTTGCATTTCTTTTATGGTCAGAATTGTCGAACATTTCTTCATGTGTTTATAGGCCATTCTTATTTTTTATTCAGAGAAGTCTCTCTTTAAGTTTTTGGCCCATCTTTCAATAGGATGGTTGTTTCTTTGAAGATTTGTTTTGGAGATATTCCGTTTTATTTTTGCTGTAGATATATTTTGGATATGAGGCCTTTGTCTGTTGTATGCTAGTGAAGATCTTCTTCCACTCTGTGGGCTTTCTATTTAGCTTGCTAGCTATGTCCTTTGCCATACAAAAGTTCTTCAGTTTAATGTAGTCCCATTTGACCAAACTCTTTACTTTGTTGTATTTCTGGGTCTTTATTAAGATAATTTCCACTTGTGCCAAGAGACCTAGTGTATTTCCTATTCCTTCTTGTAAAATATTCAGTGTATCTTTTTTTACATCAAGGTCTTTGATCCATTTGGAATTAATCCTGGTACAGGGTGACAAAGAAGGATCCAACTTTAGTTTTCTGTAGGTGCTTCACCAGTTCTGGCAGCACCACTTATTGAAGAGGCTGTCTTTCTTCCATTCTATTTTTTGGCTCCCTTATCAAAGATTACATGGCAATAGGTCTTATGATTTTATTACCAATTCAGTTTCCTACAGTAAATCATCTTCTTGGTGTCATCAAGACATCAGGGGAAAATAAGTTTCAAACAGAGCATTGTGTTGTTAATGTTTGCCTGATATATAGTATATGTACTGGAAGTCTTTCAGTGCTGTCCTACTTCGTTCATTCTGACAATAAAAGATCAGAGGCTCCTGGATCTTGCCATAGCACCACAAATAGATTTTAATGTTTTGTCTGTAGATTTACCATTTTGTCTCAGTTATTGACTGTGTGTATTGAATTCAATATCTGTCAACGACTACAAAATCAATATTCTATATTTTTAATACTTATCTAGAATTATTGAAATGACATGACCTAAACCTACACATTCCCGCAGGTAAACACACATTCTCTCACACATACACACACACATAGAGAGAAAGAGACAGGGAAAATGAGATTATTTTGCTTCTTAACTTTATTGATATCTTGATCACATGTTTTCTGGAAACTATTGGGAACTATAAAATAAATTGGATAAGTACAGATGTAAAAACTTAAGTAAGTTGTTGGTTTCCAAAAATGTCACTGCACAAAATAATTCTCAGTTCTAATAAAGAAATACAAAACTCTAGAAGAAGCATGTGTGGGCTTCTCATAACTTTCCTCAAGTTTAATTACATTATAAAGTGAATATCATGGTATGGAAATAGGGTTTTTCTGTACACAGCCAGGCACATTTTCCTACTGACACTTTTTCATAACCACCTGATATTATATTATCCTGTTTGCATGAAATCTGTGTCAGATAGGGAAAAATAATCAAATAACAAAATCTCAATATGGGATCTGTACTTCACATTTTCAAAAACCAAATTATTTTACAACCTCAGGAGATACATATATATTACTTTACAGATGTCATTGTTGTGTATATTGAAATATCTGAGTTTAGTTGTGGATAGCAATATTACACAATATTGTTCACTCCCTTAATTAAAGAATAGCAGAAGTTACCTACAAATAATTTCATATCTGATAATAGTAAATCCACAAATTAGCATAAACAATTGAAAGTAAAATTTATTAGACAATACAAAATGCCTGGTCTCAAACTTTTTAAAATTCAAAATAGATAATAAGATTCAAAATAAAAATATGCGCATTTTTATGGAATTTTAAGGGTATTTATTAAAAGTTGACTAATATAGAACTCTAAAAGTAATTAATTTAGAAACTTTTATTTAGGAAGACTATATTGCCTTGCCTACCTTACAGAGAAATACCTTGTCAGAGCAGAAATGATAAATAGTTACATGTAAAAATCATTGCATAAAGGATGACAAAACATTGAAAACTTTTCCTTCAAAATCAAGAGAAAAGGAAAGATGTCTAGTATTGCCAAACTAACAGCAGTCTAGGAAACTAAGTAAAGATATGCAAATTAGAATGAAACAATCTACCTCTGTTTGCAGATGACAAAAACTTTAGTGAAAAGATTAGAAACACAAAACTTAGATTTTACTGGAATTATTGATTATGAAGGAAAATGAAAGATTACTATCATAATTAAGAGGTTAAAATTTACAATAAAACTATTGCAAAATAAATACATTAAATATGAGAGACATTTTACTAAGTAAACAGTAATTTTCATTAATTGTTTGAATAGCCAATAATAAGTGCTAACTGCTAATATAGATGAGGTAATCTTAGCAGTCATTATTAGTAATTAGTACTAATTATCACAATAGACTCAAATTCTGTGCTCATAATATAAAATCAACTTAGAATGTTGTAATTTGTGAATACTAAAATAAGGTTTCTTAAATATCCACATTGTTTAAGAAAGCACACTGGGGACCAGGAGTTTGGCCTGGCAGTAAGAATGCTTGCCTAGCATGCACAAAGACCCAGGTTCAATTCTTTGGTACCACATATATAGAACAAAAGCTGGAAATGGTGCTATTTTTCCAGTGGTAGGGCTCTACCCTTGAGAAAGGCCAAAGACAGTGCTCAGGCCTTGAGTTTATGGCCCAGGACTGGCAAAAAAGAAAAGAAAAACATATTGTACTATGGACTAAATGATAATAATAATTATAAACTATAATTTACCATGTAATTCAAAATATCTATCTAAATTTTGAAAGTAACTTTTTTTAATCCCAAAGTCAGATGAATCCTTAAAATTGAGATTGTTCAGAAACTCACACTTATACCTTAGCTGATGAATATCTTTGTGTAAATCATACAAAATTTCTTTTCATATCTGATTTTCATTCTTGAAAATAATTTTATCACCAGTAAAATTTCTTCATCCATTTGAAAATTTCAAACACATAAGGAGGAGATGGTTAAAAAAAGAATATGCAACTCTGAAACAAATTTGATAGCCTTTGTAACTGACCAGAATGTGTAAATGCAAATATGAATTTCACACAGTTCAGTTCGGGTTTAAGAACTTGACAGTGTTTATGACTCAAAGGAAGGCCTGGAGATTCAAGGTAGCCACTTTTGTTATTCTGGAAGAGGCCACTGTGGGCCTTGGAATGATAGAATTGTGTGTGTGTGTGAAAAGGAAAGAGGCTATAATATGTGGGAAACTTCTTTTGAGGAATCTTTACTTTGATTTTATATCACAATAAATACTATATTTGCTGGAGGTAACATTTATAGCTAGTGAGAGGCCTTCAAATTTGGAGGAATGTTACTGTTTCCTGAGTAGCTTTGGAATAGTTTGTCATTTTTCCATATTTTCTTCAGAGTGGTTTTTAGATCAAATGAATCTGACTTTAAAAAAATCATAAAAGGAAATCACTAAAAAAAAAAACAGTTTTGGAACCGACTATCACTGTGATGTAGTGGTTCAATATATGCCCTTCCATATTTGTCTTCTTATTAAATCAAAAGTGAAAACAAACTTCAGTTAAAGAAAATTACTGAAGCCGAGCATGATGGCTCAGGCCCGTAATCCTAGCTACTCAGAAGGCTGAGATCTGAGGATCAAAGTTCAAAGCCATCCCTGGCACAAAAGGACTTGAGACTCTCATCTCCAATTAACCTCTAGAAAACGGGAAGTAGAGCTTGGCTCAAGAGTAGGGTGGTAGCCTTGAGCTGTAGAGCTCAGGGACAGCACCCAGGTTGAGTTTAAGCCCCATGACACCCCCAACCCCCGCCAAAAAAGAGAAAAGAACCCAAGTTAATTTCAAAACAAGCAAAAATTAGGTCATGGAACAACTTCCAATGGTGGTATCAAATCACTCTTTCTGAAATAAATCCTATGCATTATCTATGCTCTGACTAATACTGGTGGTTAACTTGAGCAAGTAATCTAAAATCATAAACATCAGATTTTACCCTCATGTCTAGCTAGGATTACAGGTATGAGTCACCAGTGACTGGGTCCCCTATGTTGAATTAATAACCAATGTCCATATGAAGATTGAGCATGAAGAAGAATTTAATGTTATATAAAATCATGAGTGATTTGCTATTCTGATGGTCAAGGTGACCTCTTAAGGAGGGACATAGGGGCTGTTAGAAAGATTGCATACAGAGGGAAGTGTGTGAAAAAGCAGTAAGAGAGCAGCCAATTGGAAGTCAAGGAGAAGCTTTGGAAAGGAACTAACCGTTGACTGGTACCTTGATTTCCAGCCTCTGGAACTGTATGCATATGGATGTGTTGACTGTTAGTGGATTTCTGGCATTTGATTATCATACCCATAGTACACTGGTGTAAAATGATACATTTGGTAGACTAACTTGAGCGATAGAAGAGAAATAACTCCAATTAAGATGACATTTTAGAGAGTGAGAGAAGAGTATGTACGATTCAGGAACCTTGCAACACAAGTAAAAATCCTTCCTATTTATTATATACAATATAGCCAACAGACTTCTGATAAAAATTAACATATCCAAAAGAAAAACTGGGGGCTGATGGTTCATACCTTGAATTTCTAGTTCTTCAAGTGTTGAAGATCTGAGGATTATAGTTCATAACCAGTTTGAGCAAGAAAGTCCATAAGATTATCTCCAATAGCCACCAGAAAACTGGAAGTGGAGCTATATGTAGCCTCAAAGTGATAGAGTGCTTGCCTTCAGCAAAAATGTTCATATATTTCATAAAAAGGTTATATGAGGGATAGTGCCCAGGCCCTGAGGTCAAGCCTAATGACCAACAACAATGACAAAAGAAACTATTAGCTGTAGCCAATCAGATGTGACAAATCATGAATTAATATCATCTACAGTGACAGTATCAATTGATAGTCAATAATTTTAAGTGCTAACATTTGAGAAAGAAAGTAGAGAATCAAGAAGAAAGATATTAGCCATTAACTCAATATTAAAATTTGGTTAAATTATAGGGAAGAGTGATTGATAGTGATCATTAAAGCTACACATTTTCAACCTAGCCAGGAAAGTCAGTGTGATTCTTGTTGCTGAAGAGTAGACCCAGAAGTGGAGCTGGGGCTCCAGTTAGGGGACCACCCGAGGGGCTGAGGTCAAGCCCCAAGCCTGGCATTAAAAAAATGAAAATAAATAAAAGCTACATGTTTGTGTATTTGATTAGTTTGTCTTATGTTATCTTTGTTATTGTATATTTTAGCTGAGTAGTATTTAGTTTATTATGGTAGTGTACATAAATTCAGTATTTCTCACTAATCTTCCCTCTCATCAGAAATTTAAAATATTGCTCTCTAAACTCAGAAAATTACACTTGGGTATGTACATCTATTCTAGTACCTATTCTAATAATAGAAGGATTTTGAGCTCATACCTTTGTCCGCTTTTTAATGTACGTTTGAACATTTTTCACTACAGCTATAGAGTTGAGCCAAGTATGTACTTGGTCACAAAGCCAAAATTAGTTACTATCTAGGCCTTTCCAGAAAGAAAAAAAATTGTCTTTGATCAACATGAAATGTATGTGCTTAGCATTTTCTACTTCTTATAATTGAATACTCAGATTAATTCCATCAAGTTGGAAATATCACTGCTGGAAGGATTCTAACCATGTTCATTTTTAAAGTAGAGTTTTCATAGTACCTCTATAATTATTAATGTAAATTAAGAATGAACATTTTCTTTGATAATGACATTCAATTTTGAATTTTGAAGCTTGCTAAAAAAATAGTAAGGTTTTGGAATGAGTGTATGTGTGAGTTCATTGACTTTTCTAGTTTGTCGGACATTTTAATAGAATTTGCCAAATATAAACAAGTCCAGGTGTGATGTCTTTGGGTTTTCTATTCCTATTTTTTCTCACAATGGATATCAAACTGTACCTTAAGCAGAAGTGGCAGCGTTCCACTTGAGACATAAAATATTTGTAGCCGATGCAATTGTCAATTGTCTTTTAACATTTTACCAGCAGAAGTCAAATAGCATGTGTGTGAGCATCTACTCAACTAAAGACCATTCCTTCCAATTCTCTTATCTAAAAATTTCCAGTGAAAGTAAAATGAAAATGATTGATTGGCCCTTCTTCTAGTAAACACTTGAAGGGAAATGAGTCATTGGGGAAGCATATTTGAGCACTTCTTTTTCTCCTTAATCTTGCCAAGGATATTACTGCCAGAGCTGATGTTTCAGTGTCTGAGGTATAAACTGTGAACCCATCAGAAATAAATCATGTCTAAGTAGGGTGGTGGAGATAGTGAGTTTGAGTCTATGATAGAATTCTTACACTGCAGTATCTACATTTATTTGTGGTAATGAAAGACAATCCCTTTTGTTTATGCCATTGCCACAGAGAGTTTTTGTAATTTTACATTAAATCTGTTTTCAGTGGGTAATTCTGAAGTACTGCTGATGGCAAACTGATTCTTTTGTATGCATATTATCTGAGGTCTGGGAATTAAAGCAGATTCACTTTTCCAAAGCTATTGCTAATCCTAGATCATTACTTTTAGCCAATGGTACTTATTTGAGAATTGCAATATCCAAGTAAATATAACCCCCCATCCTTCACCTCATGGCATTCTTAGCCATTTGTGTAATGATTTTCAGATCATTTATCTTGGTGCATATAATTCTCTTCTTCCACTTGTCCTCATTACCATGACTCTCCCATCCATGAACATGAAACATGCTCAGTCTAAACTCCAGAATATATATGTGCTCATTTCTCTGGACATTTTCAGTTTTATCTATGTAGTAGTAAAATATATAAAATAAACTGTGCCATTTAACCACTTCAACACAGTGTGATTTATCTATTCAGTATTTATACTCATATTGTTTCACATCTATGACTACTATCCATCTCTGGAATATTTTACATTCACAAATTGAAGCTCTATTACCATTAAACAATGTCTCCTATATTTAAAAGAATTACACTCAATATATCAATATATCAAAGAGATATCTGAACTTTAATGACAATTATGGAACTATTCACAATAGTCCAGCTACAGAATCAGTCTAAATGCTCATCAAGGAAGAGTATTACATGAAGAAAATGCAAAATCTATACATAGTGAAATACCATTCTTTCCTATAGAGAAAAACATAAATGAAATAGCACACTCTGCCACATGAGCCTAGAGTTTCATCCGACAAAATATTTAGTGAATAAATGAATTGATGAGTTTTATCTGCTAAATAATATCTGCTCTAATACCTGATCAATAAATAAGCATTGTAATAATATCCAATATTTACAAAAGCATTAGTTCACAAAATATAATAAAGTCTATCCAAAATAAAGTCCATAAAATACTACTGGAATTGAATACTTGATTATAGTTTAGTTTTATCATTTTAGCTTGAGTGCAATAAATGAGTAAGAAATATTGACTGAGAGTTCTATATTCACTACTAAGATTTTTTAATCTAGTATTTCAATGTTTTGGGATTGTTTTTGCTTTTATCTTCAAATAGAATAACTGTGACTGAATGCCCAGAAATTCAGATTTTAGACCTGGAGGAATTCAATCAAGTATAAGTTAAGGGAAATCACCCTACCAAAATAATAGAAGATGAATTTGGAGGAAAAAAAGAAGATAAGTGTTTCATTAGTCCTGAATCAATTATGTCTCTAACAAACACATAGTAGTATATTCAGTTTGTTTGTTACCAGTGCAGGTTTTGCATTGATGTTAGTATCAGTCCTTGATCTGAATGACTTCTTAAGGTGACACCCTGTAAACAAGGAAAAACAACATGAATCATCCTGAGCCCACTCTTTGTATAAAATTCTAAGGTAGAAATCATATTGTGCTAATCTTTGAAATTAAAAGTATAGGACTACATCATGAATATCCAATCAAGGTGATGTTGTTTCTTTCAAAATGTGCTTTTCATCCATTTTTTCATCTTATTTTAGTAAAAAAAAAGAATCGTATGGTTAAAATCATTCCCTTCTCATTTACTTTGGGGAATGAATCTGAAAAAAAACTCATTCCTTAGGTAATTATCACATTGTACAATTAAAATATTCAGAAACCTCTTCCAGGCAACATTGTTTCAACAAGTATGGCAGTGTATACTAGGTGTTAAGCTTTGTGACATGTGTGTGAAAAAAGAACTTTTAAAATATTGAGAATTTTATTACTTTTTATTTATTTATCTATTTTGCATAGTGGCACTTTCACAAAAGCACTGTTCAATCTAGTCTAGTCTGTGATCTTGACTGTATGACTATAAAGTTCAGAGGTCAGAAACTTTTCCTGGATTTGACTAAATAGAAAATGTATTTTCTGAGGCCGAGAGCTTGGCCTAGTGATAAGAGTACTTATCTAGCATGCACAACAACATGGGTTTGGTTCCTCGGTACTACAAACACCTAAAAAACTAGGAGTGGTGCTGTGGCTCAAGTGGTAGAGCAGTAGCCTTGAGACAAGGTCCAAGGCCCAAGTCCTAGCCCCAGGACTGACAAAAAAAAAAGAAGGGTGGGAAAATAAGATGATTGGGAGGGGGGAGGGAAACGAGCAATAAAACATGAGAAGGGGTATCAGTGTGAGAGAAGTAATGAAGAAAAATGAAAAGAGAAAGAAAAGAAAATGTATTTTCCATTGTGGGGCATTAAGTATTGAGTATAACCACCCAGATCTGCTTTATAGTCTAAATATTATAATTTTCCAATCACATTTAATTTGCAAAGGTAGATAGTGAGCTTTATTTTTTGGCCTGCGAAGCACGACTTAGTCGCCTATGGTCTAGTGCTATCAATGAGACCATATTTATTTGTTTATATATTAGGCCCCAACTAATTTTTTTATCTGTAAAATGTTAGGACCACATTCCTTATAATGAAGAATTTGCATGCCTTCTGTTTCCCATGAACTTGGCCACAGATTTGCATCATGCATTGTAGATCTATTGAAGGGAACTTTTATGATGAGCTCCCAGTCAATGACAAATAAGTTTTCATGAACGAAGGCCCAGGGAGAAAGAGCTGTACAATAAGATTAGATGGAAGACAAGAAATAACAGGGCCACATGTACATAAAAAAGTAAATCAAAAAGGGCTGTAGTGTTTCAAGTTTTGAAATGAAAGCAAAAATGACTTTGTACCTTTACTTTAGGGAACACAGATGTATGCACTCTCGTGTCACTCCTATTCTGGGAGAAAGAAAGCACTCTCCTCAATTCCCAGTTCACTTTCAGACACCTGCAGGTTAGTATTATCAGAGATTATCTTCAGTATTTGGTCGTGAGACTTGTAGGGTGAGTTATAAGTGAACAAATCATAAAAGCTAATTCATACTTCTCTTGGAATGAAGAAAGAGTAGCCTGCACCGAGTCTTCTATGTGGAATCCTTCTTTTCATGAATCAGTCTAGCTATTAAACCATGGCAAGTTGCCTTCCTCCCTAATTGGTGCTCAGATTCCTGAAGTGTGTCACCATTATTAACTAAATCAATTAAACACGTACACAAACAAGGATACTGGTACAATAATGCCTGTTATTATTTTGCAGGTATCTTGATTTTTTAACATAATTTTATTGTCAAGATGATATACAGAGGGTTTATAGTTACATATGTAAGGTAGTGAGTACGTTACTTTTTGAATATTGTTACCCCCTCCTACATTCTTTTCCCACTTTCCCTTTCACATAATCCCCCCTCTAAGTTGTAAATTTCATTTCCAATATATTGCTTTGTGAACACTGCTGTTAGAACTCTACTACTTAGGCCACAACTCCACTTCCAGCATTTTGGTGGAGATAAGTGTCTCAGGGACTTTCTTGCCTTGTCTTCAAATACCAATCCTCAACACGTGATTTCAGGCATGAGGCACTAGTGCCTAGCTCTATCAGATTTTACACAAGATAGCCTTATTGGAGCCAATTTATGTGCCCTTGAAAAGTTAATGAATACACATTTATCCTTATAATAAAATGCTTTATAAGGAGAAAACGTTAGACACAACAGATTTACATAAAAAATAAACATAGGAAAATCCATTCAGTATAAATTTTTGAAAAGAAAATCTGTCTATCTATCTATCCATTTAGACCTGAGGAAGGTCCTTCAGGTCATGGAAAGGCTCTTTCATTTTGACTGTGGCAGTAATTTCATAGTTGTATATATTTATTTAAAGCAATCACACTGCATATTTAAATGGAACAGATATTCCTGTGTATGAAGTATATTTTAGTAACATTGATTAAAATCAGTAAAAAATATGTAATACTTATTCTAATACTATCCATCAATTTTATGTAGTTGACATGGATAGATCCCTCCAAAATCAGCAGTATAATATGCTTTTGAAATACAAGAGCTGATAGAACATTTATGAAGATAGATTATTCAGTAAGTTATAAAATAAGCCTCACTATATTCCAAGTAATTGAAATCATACAGAATATGCTGCCTAACTGAAAGTGAAAGATGTCAGAAATCAATAGCAACACACAGCAAGAAAAAATTATCTAAACTATATTTTAGGAAATAATCTAAATTACCAGAGGACAACTAATCCCTTGATGAGACAGAGTGTAATTGTTGATGCTAAGAAAGTAATATGTATAAAATGTTTCCAATTATGATATGAAGTTGAGAGTATTTAGGAGAAGTGAATTGTGAGGTTTAACAGCTAATATTAAAACCAAAGTATTTAAAATCAGACATTTTGACTTGTCTTTTATAAATTTAAAACTAGACTAGAAAAGGAAGCTAAAAATAAAATCACATAAAAAACGAAAGGAAATGGTAAATACAGAATAATAAGTTAATAAAATATACTAGGTAGATCATATAAAAATAAATACAATTTAATAGCAGCAATAATAAAAATGCAATGAAACATATGGCATAAAAAGCATCCATGCCTTTACATTTTTATAATTTTTCCTGGGTAAAAAATAAATGGAATAAATAAATTTGAAACAATATGATAGCCTATCACTGTTGATTAATAATGAGTCATCATTAATAATATTTATAACAAAACCACAAAGAAATTAGATAATTTAATTTTATAATAAACCAACTTATGTTTATTATGGTTATTTACTTTCATAACATTTATCTTGTGCATACAAAGTATGGAATATGAACAGAAAGGAGCATCCTTTGATTTTAAAGAAAGTGGTATGATTTTGAGTCACCAAGCACAGCACTCCACTGGGCTTTTATGACACAAAGGAAATATAGTAAGGGACATGATAAATATTTTTCAAGAACATGGGGAAATTAAATACAAAGGATAAGATAATAAAGAAAACTGCCAAAATGAACAGAAAAAATATGTGTATGTTTGTGAGGCAACAGTTTTGTGTGTGTGTGTGTGCATGAATGTGTGTATAGATGTTCATGATTGTGTGTGTGTGTGTGTGTGTGTGTGTTCATAGAATTGTATTTCGGAGAAAAACTATAACAAACATTTTCAATAAAACTTCTAAGCCTGGATAATTTTACTACTGAATTACATCAAATACTTTAGGTTACAGATCAATAGTCCTATCTCCATTCTTTTGGCGTATAGAAGCGAACATGGATACTTCATTTACATTGGCCATGGTAAGATCAGAAAATCTGAACACCAAAGAAAGAAAGCACAGGATCAAATACTGAATGTTCACTATGTAATTTAAAAGAGTAAGTTAGTAAATATAGTTTTTCCCTATGACATAGCAATACCACTCCTGGGAATCTACCCAGAACATCACAGGCCAAAGACACTTGCACATCCATATTCACTGCTACACTATGCATAGGAGCCAAGTCACCGCAACAGAATAGATGCCCTACCAAAGATGAGAGAATCCAAAATATATGGTCACTGTACACAATGGAACTTTACCCAGCCATGAGAGAAAATAATATTATGTCATCTGCAGATAAATGGATAGACCTAGAACAAATCATTTTTAGTGAGGTAATCCAAGCTCAGAGAGACAAACAGCACATATTTTCTTTCTTAGACTTAAAATCCATTGAGACATGATAAATGTAACAGTACTCTAGGCATTCAGAAACAGTGAGGCAACAGGAGGATACTCTTAGGAGGAGCGTCCGTCTCAACGTCCATCTTATACATCACCTTTATAACAATAATTAAAAAATTTAAAGTAAATTTGGAAAAACAATTTTCTTTAGCAAAAGTAAAATTATAAGATCCTCATCTTTAATGTAGAAGTGAGAACTAAAAAGACATTTTGTGAATTAGAGGTAATTAAAAAGCTATAAAATGCAATGAAAAAAATAGCAATATTGATTCCTTTTGCTGTGTTTTGTTTTGTTTTATACGTCATGGGGCTTGAACTCTGGGCACTCTCCTTCAGCTCTTTAGTTCAGTGCTACCTCCTTACCCCAGGGTCTGGGGCCATTGTCCCTGAGGTCTTTAGCTCACTGCTACCTTCTATCCCCTGAGCCTCAGCACCACTTCCGGTTTTCTAGTGATTAATTGGAAATAAGAGGCTCAAGGTCTTTAGTGCCAGGGCTGGCTTTGAACCGTGATCCTTAAATCTCAACCTCCTGAGTAGCAAGGATTACAGGCGTGAACCACCGCTTAAATATCTATAGATACGTTATAGAAACCCTGGGCAAATTTGGCGGTTTATAAAATCAGAACTAAAGAAATTTGGAACCAATCCGTACCATGTTACTTCCCATATACGTATGTCTTCTTTTTTTGTCTAAGAGCTCCTTTAATCCCATGAAACTCAAAAATATAGCGGGAATTTTTATTCTAGAATTTCCACAAAACTGTTCTGACTCAAGCTGATACACTGTAGATATGCTTACCTCTTCCTACCACTGAGTGAAAGACGTACCTGTGTTATTTGACTTAGGCCCAAATTACATATTACATATTCTGTTCCTAAAAGCAGCACACACACACACACACACACACACACACACACACACACACCTCACATCTCACATGTATATATAATATATATATATATATGCCAGTTCTGCCTTTAAAAACATAAACATAAGAAGAGAGATTTTAATATCCATTTTCAGAAAGTTATTCAGTATGTATTCATGTATTAATTTATGACAAAGCAATTTCCATTACTACAGATCTCCTAGAAAACAACATAGTTTGAAAAATATAAAGGATACAAAGATACATTGTCTGTTTTTGATCTGATATTTAAATGGTTAGAAATTTATTCTGATAAATTAAAGCCTGAAATGTTTTTATTCTGTTAATTTTGAATATTTATATTTTCTTTAAGTAGTTATACAAAGGAATTACCTTTCAACAGAGCAGTTGGTCAATACAATGCCTTTTGAATGATGTCTCCCCATTTAACATTCTCATCCATTCCTTGTACCTTACGCTTTCCCTCACTCTTCCTTAATTTTCAGATTATGCACTGGATTTCTTGTTACTTAACACAACAGTTTATGTACACTGTGAATCTTTGTGTCATCCCTTCAACATTTTCACCCCCTTAACACATGCTCCTTCCCTTATGTTTCTCAATTCTACAGGTTATTACCTGCATTCTTTCTTCTATCCCTCCCTCTGGCTGCCATCCCCTGCCTTCTTACAAGTATCCATTTCACTGGTCTTCGATCTAGACTTTGGAAATATTTTGTTGTTCTTTTATTTAGTCTTTTGTCAGAATTATACCCTGTGTATTCTCTGTAGACTATTATACTTCAGTCAATTCATTTATAACTGCATGCTTCCTACCCACTGTTTACTAATAGATTTATAAGCACATTCCAGCTGGGTCAAATGAAGGAAACCATGCAACCTGTTTCTTTGAGCCTCTGGCTTACTTCACTTAACATAACATTTTCCAAGTCTTTCTCACAGATGAGTAGAATTCTGTTGGACATATATTATGTATGAAGTATGCATTAGCTTTTACCTGTGTGTGTGTGTGTGTGTGTGTGTGTGTGTGTGTGTGTGTGTGTGAATATGGGTTTCAGAACAAGAGACTGCAAGACATTAAAATTGCAAGGAAGTAGATGGAACAACATTTCCTACTATGAAATAATTTATGAAATAAATTGTGAAGGTATTTTCTCCTAGGTTTATATTCTCTTTTAGCTCTCTACCTCATCTCCTATCCTGAAAAACTGCAGCTGTAATATACCCTTAAGATATACATGTCACCAGTCTCATTTCTATAAACCATATTACTACAGAAATTATTTGGTAACTAGTTCCAGAAATAGTATATCATGCAGTCATTTATTTGGTAATACTGGAAAGTAATAAGTGAAAAACACATTATTGTATACTGTTAAATAGGCTAATATATTGAATATATGTTGCTTGCAGTCCTAAGTATGAAATTATGAGAGCCAATTCAGATTAAGCTAAAAAGAAATTAAGAGGATTTCCCTTGATTTTTCTTCTTTCTTAAAAATGTAAGAGGAAGTCATTGTTGCTTTAATATTCCATTTGTACTACATATACATAAAGTTTACTTTTCTGTTTTCACATAAAAACCAAAATAAATCTGGAACAACCAAATTAATAAGCAAAACAAATAGTAAACTGCCTTGCTAATATAAGATGCATTTAAAGGCCAAACAGGAAGAGTCAATCTCATAATGATACCATAATTAATAGAACCCATTATATATAGTTTCTTAAAGGATAACATTGTTTTAACATCTAGATCTTTCAATATTAAATTATCTTATCACACGTTGTTTCTAAGTAATATGAGTCTTGCTGTTCAGAGCATGATTTCCACAATGAAATCAGGGAATTAGAATGACTAATTTGCTGATAAAATGTCTTCTGCCATTAATGTACCTTATTTGAATGGTAGTCATTTCACAGCATAATTCAAGCTTTCATTAAAATGATTACTCATAAAAGAATACCCATGGCACTTGTGCCTTGAATTTACCAGAAGATGAGCAATTCCTGGAATTTGCAAACTTGAATATGGTTAAAGGGGAGAAATATGAATCCAAGGGCAACTGCTTCATTTCCTCAAAATTTCAAGTGCATTCATCATCCATGTCAGTTAACAAAGCTATATTTCACTCTCAAAAAGTAACAGGATTATATGACAATCTCTTATATTTAAATATTTATGTATACAGCTAGGTTTTTGAATATCTATTTGGTGAGTAATTATTATTTTACCACTTAGTTAGAAGTACTTGTCTAGGGACATTTTGCCATAGCAAAGGATACATAATTTTCAATGATTTATGATTCTGTAAATATGAACACAGCATCCATAATTTTATCTTGGCCCTTTTCTTAATTTGGAACACCCGAGTTAAAGGAGAGTAGCCTGGCGTCGATTTGCTTGCTTAGTTTTATTACATATGATGGTGACAATTAAGCACATAAAATGTCCATCTCTTCATTTATAGAATCTCAAAAAGATCTTCAGGAGATTAAGGGTATTGGGAATAGATGACATCACCCAATATTGATGCATTTGATAAGAGACTGAAGACAGTGGGCACTACACCTTCATATAGGTGGGATGTTCAATTTTTCCTAGGTTTGGTTCCATGAGCACATCAATTTTCCATGTTAGCAGGAAGTTTCAGTGAGTATAGCAAACCTATCAAGAGCTGCTTTGAGGTTCAGAGGTTATAGAGAAGAATGCCATTTTGTGAGCAGTTAGTCTAGCTGAATAGTATCTTGCTGAAGAGATTCGTTTTGCACTTTTGAATTACATACATTGTAACCTACATTGTGATCCTTGGATGCAAGTAAATATAAACAGAGTATGCCAATACTTGAATCCTGAGAGAAATGCTAGGGATCACTTATGGAAAGCCTACCATATTTAGTGGTAATTAATTGTTGTACATTGAAATCAAAGTACTTTGATGTTTTTTTTTTTTTTTTTGCCAGTTCTGGGCTTCGGCTCAGGGCCTGAGCACTGTCCTTGGACTTTCTCAAGGCTAGAGCTCTTCCACTTGAGCCTCAGCACCACTTCTGGCATTTTTCTATGTATGTGGTACCGAGGAATCGAACCCGGGTCTTCATGCATGCTAGGCAAGCACTTTAACCACTAGGCCAAACTCCCGGCCCCGGAATCAAAGTACTTTGAAACTTTATAAAACCATTTTAAAATAAATTTATTCATAATAACATAAGCAGTATAGAAGAAAATTTGTAAGTACAGAATCAGGGCCTCTAAAACCCCAAAACACAGAAGTTAAAAATACACAACATATATTTCATATTTAGATGATAACAAATAAGTAACTACTACCATTTTCAAGGATGGAGTAACGTTGATGCTGAGAAATCTTCTTGAATTCACGGGGATTATATGCTAGACTAGGATAATATTTCAGTCATTTTAGGGAAATTATCTGTATATTTATGCTTTGCATGGTTCATCAAATGAATCTCTATGGATTATCAAGGCATGAATGTACTATATCTGCCTGTTCTAGAGATTACTAGATTAGATTAAGTTCTTGCCTGCATATGTTGTATGTGAGAACAGAGCTATTGAAACTCCTCACAGGTAGCCTATCGAAGGTAAAAATGTACTGAATGACATTGGAAAGGCATAACAATAGGATATATTAGATAAATTCATAATATTGAAATAATATTGAGTTGATAATTGGCTTGAATCATTAATTTCAGTAATAGAGAATAAGGAAAACTTAATGAATGGCAGCATGACATTAAACCTTACAATGATTTGGTATAAGGCATATTAATTATTTCCATGTGTGAAAGTCCAGACCATGGAGTTTATAAACACACCCATGGAGGTACTCAAGGTATTCAAAAATAGGCTTGTCTATATTCTTGAAGATCCTGGTTTAATTTGAGACATTTGCCTATGTTCTATAGCTACTCTAATATAATGCCATGAACAGAACCATGGACTATAGGAATAAAGACATAAAACTCTATGTACTCCTTTGTATATCTAATGAAAGATAACAAAAATAAGTACAAACAAAGCCATCAAGCTGGGTACTGGTGGCTCACGCCTATAATCCTAGCTATTTAGGAGGCTGAGATCTGAAGATTGCAGTTCAAAGGTGGCCCAGGCACAAAAGTTCATGAGACTCTTATCTACAATTAACCACTAGAAAACTGGATGTAGCGCTGTGACTCAAGTGGTAGAGTGCTAGCCTTGAGTTGAAGAGCTCATGGACAGAACCCAGGCATAGATTTCAACCCCAAGACTGACAAAAAAAAATCAAATTCTCACTACTTAATCCCAAACTAAACTCTATAATGACAAAGATTGCTAAATGATTGCTCAAGATGGCAGACGTAGGCCTAAGAGATATCTGTCTTGAGCCATGTCCATGCCACATGTTCTCTCCCTCTGCCATATTTCTTTTCTAATGAACTCTTCTACCATCTTTATTAAACCACCCCAAAAAATCATGAATCCTGGAAGAGATTTTTCTGGAAAGCACAGGAAACACTCTTGAGCACACCTAAAATTATTTTAAGACAACAAAGAGGTCTTACTGGCTTTAGCAATTAATTGTGGAAGGGAAGGGTCTAGTGTGCAAGATGTGGTTTCAGTGATTTCCGCATTCTACTGGTGCCTAGGGTACCTGTAGATTTTCTTATCATCTTGTCCAGAAATGGCATATGAGGTAAATGGAAGAATTGGAGAATGATGCTGTCAGCAGCCAGACAGGAGAACAAGAGACAAGAAGAAAAAGGCCTCATTGTATCATCCTCTGTAAGGCAAGAGATTCTTAACTCTGCTTTTCAGTCAATATTCCAAATGCACACACACACACACACACACACACACAGATATGCAGACACACAAATACAAAACATGCATGCAAGCACAACACATGGACACACAGGTGCACACACAAACACATACATATAGACACAGACATAGAAAACACAGGCATAAAGAGGAACACACAGAGACACATGCACATGCAGACACATATAAACAGAAGCCCACAAAGAACACATAGAAATACCACAGGGAATACACCCAGACACACACACACACACACACACACACACACACACACACACACACACATCTTTCACATGGAAATGTGTTTGTTTATTATTTTGCTTTTCATTTAGACAAAAACACTAATGTTACAAAATTCTGTACCATTATATTTACTCTGTTTCTAGGGCCATTTTCCATTTCTATGCCTCAGCTTCTTAATACATCACCACAGAGGTAAAGGTAATGTTCTGTAGCTTACATTACTTAATAAATATTACTGAATATGGGTTCTGGTCATAGCACATGCTAACTAAATGTTTATAGAAGTGAGAAGCATATGAACACAGTATAACAAACATCTTCTAGTTACTGGATTTTCTGGGAATAAATATGACAGGAAGATTTTAACAACAGATATAAACATTATCGGAGAGATAAATTAGGAATAATAATTCTTAACACATATTTTCAATTGTATTTTATTGTCGGGGGGATGTGAACAGGGGTTACAGTTACGTTCATCAGGTTCATTACTTCTTGAACATTGATACACATCCTGATGTTTTTCTCCCAATTTCCCTTCCCCACACCCTCCCAATCATCTTGTTTTCCTCTTCCCTTCCCTATTTCAATTTCAAATAAATGAATAAATGTATATGCAATATACCAGATAACAAAGTCAGATAGAGTGACAACATGAGATAAACTATAAGAAGAGAAAACAAACCAAACAAAAAGAGAAAGAGAGAGAGAGACAGAGACAGAGACAGAGACAGAGACAGACCGACAGAGACAGAGACAGAGACAGAGAGAGGAAGAAGAAATAACCATACACACAGTAGGTTGAGCAACAACCACAATAATCAAGCTACTGTTTCCATATCCTGGAGTTCATTTCACTTAGTTACTTTATTTCAGATGCAATATTACATACAATGCACATCATTTCTCTAATAAACACCTCAATATTTAAAGGTTGACAATAATGTCTAACTTTGTAATCTAAAGTGATTAGAAAGTTTAGTATATTTACCAAAAAAATGCTAGATTTTTTGAATCAAGTCTACTGATTCTATATTTTCCAAAAAATAATTTCTACTTTATGAGCTTTCTATGAAATTGAGTTATGCTATCAAAGGCAAGACTTGCCATGCTTCCCTGTATTGGATGAGATTTCTTTCAAAGGTTGCTACTGCCATTTTTATAGCAGTTTTCATTTTCAGACATTCATTGAAATTGAATATTGAATCAAATTTCAGAATATTGGCAGTCTTTTGAGAAAAATGAGAAGAAAATAAAATTGATACATTCCCAAGCCATGTGTTCACAAACTGTATATAATGAAACCTAACACCTTACTAATATTGTACAATTATAACCACATAGTAATTACAATAACTGAATCCACATCCTCTACCACAACTCAGAAATATACCCTAGGTCATGGAATAGATGATGATTCATTTCTCTAGTAAGCAAGAAAAATATATAATTTGGATTATTATGGTGTCCTTTATTTTAATAGAGGTAGTGGAAGAAAATTCTTTCAGGCATATTAAATAAAGGAGTAACAATAAGTACATTAATTATGAATGAAGTTTTACTTTTTATCCTTTCTTTTCTAGTTTTTAGTACTGTTATATTTCAGTGCTGTTTTTGTTTCTGTTTGCTTCTTATTTCACTGCTGTTGATTATGCCCATATATGTGTATATATGATGACCCTTTTTCACTTTCTCTTAAACAAAGTTGAAATTACATGTCTGTCAATATCTTTATCTTTGACTGACCTGTGTACCCTCATGTGTACCTCTTTATTGATTAATAACAACAAATATGTTTTTGAGATAAATATGGTCAAGGCCAGTGCAACACAATGGTCCTTCAGATGTGGAATTGACAATCATACATTTGTTATGTGTTTGCCATGTTAGTTTTGAAGATAAGTAAAGCAAAAGGAAAAGAAATAAAAGAAAAGCATGGTAGAAAGAGCACACATTGAAGTATAAGAATACATGTCTCTAATCATTAAAAGTCATTTCTACATTGCCTGAAGTAAATCTCATGTACTGCTTCATGAATTCTTTGGTCAATATTTTAATTAATCAGGAACTCTCCTATCCTGAAGGACAAAACACTATAAAAATGTATATTTAACACTTTTGTGACATTACATTCCTGAGAGTAAAACATTTTCATTTCTATACTGGATACATATTTTGCATATATTTAACACATTGCCATGTTACAAGGGAAGCTAATATACTTAGGGAAGGGTGTTTTTATTAAATAGTTCACTGCTTCCGGCCAGTTTCCTGTTAATGCTTAGCATTAACCTGTAAAAATAAAAATCAGTAAATTCACCTGGGTTTGGAGACCATTGATACCTAGGCAAGGAATCTTTATAATTGTTTTTTTATTGATTATAGTGGTTGGGAATGTTTAATAAAATACTCATGAAGAATAAAGACATTAAGATGTTCACAGCTAAAGCAAAAGATAAAATCAGTTCCAAAGTTGAGCATATTTTTATTTTTTAAATTCATTTTTCTCTATTTCATATTTTTGCTTCGCATTCAATTTTTTTAAAAAAATTTCACTACCACTCCATTTTTCTCTGGTGTTAGCAAATAATGGTCTACCATAAAATATGAATTGAGCCTGGAACAGCAAGCATTTACTGGTGTACATTTTGCATCCTTATCCTTCACTTCAAGTTCAGTGCAACCTTCAGAAGATATTTCCAATACATGCTCATTATTAACACAGATATTTCCTGAAGTTGCAACATTTATCTAATGTTTTACAGTGACATTCGAAAATATTTCTGTCTGTAAAATGATATATTATTATTATTGTCTTCTATCAAAGGCAGATTTGTCAGTTTGCATAGCTACAGTTGCTCAAATTATCAGTTCCTCTTTTGTTTACTTTAGGATGCTACTAACTCCGTAAGTTCTCTCCACTGTCATTAGTTTTGATATGCTTCTTACTTTGAAGTTTGTATTCATTATACTTGCACAAAAATAGTTAATATTATTTCCTCTTCTTTCTATTAATAATTTTGTATAATTATTGGTTTTTTTTACCAGTCCTGGTGCTTAAACTCAGGGCCTGGGCACTGTCCTTGGGTTTTCTACCACTTGAGCCACAATACGGCCTCCGGATTTTTCGGAGAATGTGGTGCCAAGGAATCAAACCCAGGGCTTTGTGTGTGCTAGGCAAGTACTCTACTTCTAGGTTACACTCCTGGCTTGCATGACTATCTTATAAATAATATATTGTAGTAACATTTACTTTGTGATCAAATTGAATTTTACATCATTCTGTTTTCCAAAGTTCAATAATGATCAATTTATGACAGCAAGGAAGAATTATTTTAATTCACTTCTTAATGTGATGTGTCTTTAAAGTTATTTCTATAAAGGCTGTTTTAGGAGCAATTTATCTGAGCTTTTTTACATCAGAGAATGTTTTTTTCTCGTAAACAGTAAATGGATTAATTTAGAATTATTATTTTGACTTTGCATAAAAGTCCACATTTCCTTCTGTTACTATTTTTGTGTGAGTAAAAGCTGAGAGTGACCTGACATGAATTCATTTATGTAGTTGACTTAATTTTGCCTAAATGCAAAGTTATTTTTTGTATATTTTGTTGCCATGCATTTTACCAGTCAAGATAAACTCGCAAGGTGTAATGATCAATTTAGAGTACCTATGACATACAGTATCATTATTCACACGTATCATTCACTCTCTTACACTAACCTTGAGAGTACATAATCCCATGACCAACTGACACTAAAAATATGGCCATGTGATTCATTTTCATCAGTGAGCTACAAAGAGAGATGATGTATAACTTAAACACATGACAAGAAGGTAGGATTTGTATTGTTAAAATGATAGGACTTTCCAAGCTGCCTCATATTCTACCCAAATTGCTCTCCTACAGCCAGTGACATCACATTGAAAAACTTAAACATTTCAAGGACAAGGTTATTTGATCTCTCAGTCATCCCAGAGATAATAAATTAATCTCTGGGCAGCCTGGGTTCCTCTTAATTTACACATTGACATTCTGGCCTCTGATAATCAGTTTCTGTCACACTCTTCTATTAAATATCAGATTGTAGGCATTTATGTTGAAATACTTCTACTTGTTATTTTCTTCCTTGGCTTTCAAGACAAACCAAGCACAAAGACATTAAGATCTAGGTAATATTAATGTGTTAAGATAGCTCACATCCAGTATGTCCAAAACTGCATTCTCTTTACAACAAACATTGAGTCATGTATGACAGTGTTTTGATGTAATCAATGCCAACAAATACAGAAACTAAAAATAGATATTTGAGAGTTATTTTAAACTATGGGTTCTTCTGTACTTTCCTCTCTAGTGATTTCCCTGTGTTACCTAAAAATAACTTCCAATTTTGTTGTGTCTGTATACTCATCACTCATTCTTTGAAATGTCCATTTCAATATTAATTCCTCTGGCTTTATGTTACAAAATATTAGAAAGCATCAACTATAATGAAGGGCTCATAAATGATGTTTAGCACACATTTATAACTTATAGTTTGTAATTCTTAGTATAATAATGATCTAAGGAATTACAACTTAAAAATTATGTGTTTGGGGAAAATATGAATATTTTGTATACAGAATAAGTTCATCTTATCACTAAGACTAAATTTTGGAAGATTGTTGTCAAACCTATGTAATTAATTAATTAATATAATTACTGAAGATAAAGAGGACAAAAATGGTCTACCTGTTCTGATTTTTTGATAATTCATTCTGGATGTAATAACACTTTATCATATCAATCTGACGGTATTTCATAGAATGAATATGAAAGAATTCTGGTAAGAACATAGGAATATCAAGAGAAATAAATTAATATTTATTAAGTGTCTTCCTTATAGTTATTTATGATACTATATATAAATTCATTCCATTAATCACTATGATGATTTTAAATACATGTATTTTTGCATTTTTATGCAAAATTGTTTTATATGGATTTTATTGACATTCTCAAATATTGACTTTATTAATCATAAATTTAATATATTAAAATACAATTTCAAAGACTGTAAACTTTATATTATGAGTCTAATTTGGATTCCTTTCAATATTCTTGGATTTTTTAGATTTAATACACATTGGTAGGTATGATACTGAGAACAAGAAGATGTTTCTGGCATACTCCTTTCAATGGGCAAAGCCTCACTCAACCTAATAAAATATTTTATAAATTAGTTCTAGGGATATTTCAAATACATGCCAGCCAGAGAAACTAGTTACAATATTGTAAAAGGTGAATGAATAGTGGCCGAGAGTTTGGTCTAGTGGTAAGACTGCTAGCTTACCATGCACAAAGACACAGGTTTGATTCTTCAGTACCACATATATAGGGAAAAAGTTGGAAATGGTGTTGTGGCTCCAGTGGTAGGATTCTAGTTGTAAGAAAGCCCAAAGACAGTGCTCAGTCTGGGAGTTCAAGGCCCAGGACTGGCAAAAAAAAGTTGAATGAATAAGGACTAAGTGTAACACAAATAATTCATTTTAAGAACATTTTCAACAATTAAGAAGGGGAAAAACACTTAAAAATGCAGGGAACATAATGGATTGGAGAAAAATCAGTCTTAATGTTTATTAATGGATTTGGTGCATCACACTTCCAGAGAAATTCGAACAGGAAAGATTGATGTGAAATTTGCATTTTGTATGGCTATGTCACTAAACCTTCTAAGATGCTAAGATTTCCCATTTTATCTGCAGCTTAGAATTTTATACTCTTAGTGCAGGAAGTTAACAAACCAAAATTTGATTTTTATGAAACGTTGTGCCATTAGCTATAGTTCATTGTCTCATCATTTTTATTATAGTTGATTTGAGTATACATGTAAAGATAGTCCATCATCCCAGCTAGTGTGATATGACAAAAGAGTATTCTCTATCTCTCCGAGTTAACATAATTTTTCCACTTATTTCTCAAATGAGAAAATGAAGTAGGAAAGATAGTGAATAATTCATTTAGCTACCTTGAGGAAACTGAAACATTTCAATAAAAATATAAGTTGTGCATGAATTTTGTTCTACTACACAAATATTTCAATATGTGATGAAAAGGCAGGGAAAGTATAAAGCACAGACATCTAAAATGTAAAAAGTAAGAGGGCTTTGATTGCTGTGGTTTTTTTGTGTGCATAAGTTTAAGTCCTCCTTAGAAATTAAATAGATATCAGATTAACCTTAAAGAAGTGGCTTGCTGCTCTGTATGAAAAAAAACCACAGCAAGCACTATACTTAATAGTGAAAAGCTAAAGCCATTTCCTCTAAAATCAGGAACAAGACAAGGATGCCCACTCTCTCTACTCCTCTTTAACATAGTATTCGAATTCCAAGCCAGAGCAATAAGGCAAGAAGCAAGCATAAAAGGGATCCAAACTGGAAAGAGAAAAGGAAACTTTCCCTCTTTGGAGATGACATGTATTTAAAGAACCCTATAGACTCCACTCCCAACCTATTTGAGCTGATTCAAAACGTTGGTAAGGTAGCAGGATATAAAATTAACCCTCAAAAATCAACTGCCTTCCTATATGCCAACAGTGAGAGGAACGAGGCAACAATCAGGAAAGCAACTCCTTTCGCAATACCCTCAAGGAAAATAAAGTACCTAGGAATTGACTTAACTAAGAATGTAAAGAACCTTTTTTGATGAAAACTTTAAAACCCTGAAAAAAGAAATTAAAGCAGTACTGAGGAAATAGAAAAACCTCCCATGTTCCTGGAATAGAAGAATGAACATCCTGAAAATGACAATCTTGCCAAGGGCTATCTACAAATTCAACGCAATACCCATCAATATCCCAATGACATTCTTTAAAGAAATAGAAAAGGCAATCCCAAATTTCATATGGAATAATAAAAGACCCCGTATAGCAAAAACAGTTCTTAGCAGAAAGAACGGAGCAGGAGGAATTTCAATACCCAGCTTTATACTCTATTACAGAGCTACAGTGACCAAAACAGCTTGGTACTGGCACAAGAACAGTCCTGAAGACCAATGGAATAGAACTGAGGACCAAGATATAAACCCACAGACCTATGGCCACCTAATCTTTGATAAGGGAGCCAAAAAAATAGAATGGAAGAAAGACAGCCTCTTCAACTAGTGGTACTAGCAGAACTAGTTAAACACCTGCTGCCAACTAAAGTTGGATCCTTCTTTGTCACCCTTCACCAGGATTAACTCCATATGAATCAAAGACCTGGGGGTAAAAGCAGATACAATGAAAACTCTATAAGAAGGAATAGGAGACACATTAGATCTCCTTGGCAAAGGTTGAAACTTTCTTAATAATGACCAAGAAACAACAAATCAGAGAAAGTCTGGATAAGTGGGACAGCATTAGACTGCAGAGCTTCTGTGTGGCAAAGGACATAGCTAGCAAATTAACTAGAAAGCCTATAGAGTGGGAGATCTTCACTAACTATACAACAGACAAAAAGGCCTCATATCTAAAATGTATCAACAGCTGAAAAAATTGAATCACTCTAAAACTAATCTCCAAAGAAACAACCATCCCATTAAAGATGGGCCAAACACTTAACAGAATCTTCTCTGAAGAAGAAAAAGAAATGGCATATAGACACATGAAGAAATGCTGGATATATCTGACCATAAAAGAAATGCAAATCAAAACAACTCTAAGATTCACCGCACTCCAATTAGAATGGCCATGATCAAGAAATCTATTAACATGGGACTGGTAGTTTGGCCTAGTGGTTAAAGTGCTTGCCTAGCATGCATGAATACACAGGTTCAATTCCTCGGTACTACATATAGAAAAAAGCCAGAAGTGGTGCTGAGGCTCAAGTGGTAGAGCTCTAGCCTTGAGAAAGTCCAAGGACAGTGCTCAGGCCCTGAGCTCAAGACCCAGGACTGGCAAAAAAAAAAAAAATTATATTAACAACAGATGCTGGAGGGGATGTGGCCAGGAGGGATCACTACTACACTGTTGGTGGGAGTGAAAACTGGTTCAAAAACTATGGAAAGCAGTAGGGCAGTTCCTCAAAAGACTAAACATAGAGCTTCCTATAACCCAGCAGTTCCACTACTTCGTATTTACCCAACCGTCCAGAAATAAGGACATACTAAATCCACTAGCACCACGATGTTCTTTCCCGCACTATTTACCATAGCAAAGATATGGAACCAACCCAGATGCCCCTCAGTTGATGAGTGGATCAGCAAGATGTGATATTTATACACAATGGAATTCTATACTGCTGTCAGAAAGAATGGCATCACCCCATTTATAAGGAATGGAAAGACTTAGAAAAGATCATATTAAGTGAAGCAAGCCAGACTCAAAGGAACTTAGGCTCAATAGTTTCCCTCATTTGTCATAATCAGTAGAAACCTTGGACTCTCCTAACAGAGATTTATAACAGAACAAAACCTTGATACATAAGGCCATATAATATGACACTAAATGAAAGGACCTCCAGGATATAGAAACCAAAGCCATATAATGATTGATTTCCTTAATGTACTTTGTTATCTCTCATCTCTTTTGCTATCCCTTGGTTATCTCATATTGTTACAATATTTCACCTTGTTATCTGATATATTGTATATACGTTTATTTAGTTATTTGAAATAGGACAGGGAAGTGGGGAAAACAAGATGAGGCACAGGGGGAGGGGGAGGGAAATGGGGACTAAGACATGAGAAAGGGTATCAATGTATGTGAAGTAATGCACCTTCTACCTGGTGAATATAATGTAACCCTTATCTTAATTACAATAAAAAATATATGGGAAAAAAAGAAATGGCTTACTTCTTATTACCAGTTAAAATAAATAATGTGAATATATCATCACTTGCTCATGTGTTCTGTGTATACTAGTAAAAAAGAATAACATGTTGTAAAAAGAGAATTTTTTGGTAAATTAAAATGTAAAGATATATATCAAAGACAATTTTGGGTTGTTAATTTTATTTCAAGGAGTTTATGTTTTATTCAATTAATATATGTCAAGTACAGAATTCTATAAACCACTTTTAAAAACTGTTATTGTAAATATTATATATACATATATATAGTCAGTAGTGGGGCTTGACTTTGGGCCTGGGCAATGTCCCTGAGCTCTTCAGCTCAAGACTGCCACCCTACCCCTTGAACTTCAGTGCCACTTCTGGTTTTCTAATGGTTAACTGGAGATAAGAGTCTCATGGACGTTAGTGTCCATATCTCAGCCTCCTGAGTAGCGAGGATTACAGGTGTGAGCCACTGCACCTGGCTAGTTTATATTTTTTAATAAGATCCCTGAGATCTACTAAAGCACAAAATAAAATACAAGAAAATAAATATTAAATGCAAAAAAATGTTATTACTTTGGATTTCATAGAATTAACAACTAGAAAATACGCCATGTCTTAAACACTTAAAAACAGTAATTCTCCCTTATTCACTCATGTCTCACATATGAGACATTAGCTATAAATTAAGTACCTTCAGTGTGTCAGTGTGGAATCTACAATTTTATGCATGTCATAGGAAAATTAACTTACACAAGTGGCATTTGGCATTAATCGAAATCAAGTTGTGGCTGACATCAATATTGAGATTTCAGGGAGTTTCAGTTTGGTCTCACCTGAAAATTCATTTTCCAATCCACCCACTTAAGAGCATGTTATACATAATTGCCTTACACAAAAACTTTAACTCTGAGCACAACAAGCTTCCTAGATAAGCAGCCAAGAAATCAGAACTGAGAATTTCATAGTCTGTCAATGTTGAAAAATTTCTCACATATGTCTTTTCTTTTCATATCTATTATACAAATTTTTACTTAGTCTCAATGACTACAATTTTCCTAATGTGCTATATATGTCCTCAGATAGTGTATATATATGTACAGACATATATAGACATATATACACACATTACAATTTTATAGGTAATATAATGTGTGTTTGTGTGTGTGTGTGTGTGTGTGTGTGTGTGTGTGTGTGTGTGTGTTAGGATTAACAAATGGAAAAATTTGCCTCTAATGGAAGGAGAGCTTCATAAAGTTACTGAAACTGTGATGAATTTAGATAAAGTTTTCCCATCTGGCCTCCTCCCCCCCCTCTCTCCATATATATATATATATATATATATATATATATATATATATATATATATTGCATTTCTGGCAGATATTTCTTCCATTCATTAAAGCACAGAATTAATGAAGATTATAATTTGGAAAACAGGAACTAAAGGATGCATGAGAAATTTCTGCTGGTGGAAAATTGTAATTAATTTTTAGTTTCATGCATCCAGCTTTTACTTTAATGAGAACAGGGTCTATTATTGAAGTACATTTGCATTTATAAATATATTGAGTACTGATATGTTTATAGGTGAGAAAACTAAGACAGAGAGTTAAAGTAATTTGCTCAAAGCCACAGAGCCAGCAGCCAGTATGGATGGTATTTAAAGTAAGCAATCTCACTGCAGAATCTGTAATCACAACTTCAATACTATATTGGCTCAAAAGATTGTAAATCTTCTTGGAGCATCAATTATGTTTGAAGATTTGAGTGAACCACATTACTTTTATATTAAAATACGAGAAGATCTATTATGGAGCAGAATGTGAAAGTATTTGAATTTTTAATGTGAAAAAGAAGACTTCAAAGAATGTTTTCTCTTATATCTTGTTAGCTTTAGGCTAAGGCACTTGATCTCAGGAGGGTATATATTAACTCTTGCACCAATTGAAGTGCTTCATGAAGAACATAAAGTTTATTCCATTATGTAAAGTTTCTCCTTGCTGTTGGTTGAAACTGTTAATATTCATAAGGTTGTGTTAGGTCTGTATGTAAATCAAATACTCCATAACATATACAAAAATACACTGAATGAGCAAAAGACTACACAAAGACAATTGTATTAAAAGGCTCTGTAACCCTAAAACAGTGATTCACTCTCTCCAGGAGTAGGTGAATTTCAGAAATTTCATTGGCTTAGGAGGGAATCACTACCATTAAGAAAATAGCAATAATCAAGATATAGTTATGTTGAGGCATAAGCCAAATGATTCGCCATTGGTGGGTGCTGGTAGACTGAGAATCTATGAACTAGCTTGAGTCAAGGCAGGGCAATCCCAGGCATCAATTTCTACAGATTGATTGAGCTTACTGTGGCTGAACAAATCAAAAAAAAAAAGAAGGGTTTTTGTTGGTTGTCAATTCTTTTTTGGTGGTTTGGGGTGTGTGTGTGTGTGTGTGTAAGCTGTTTTTTAGTGCTTTTTGTTTTTTGAGAATTGTTGAATATTTGATATGTATAAATATGTATAAATATTCATGAGTATCCATACAGGCATGTGCCAACTATCCAGGCAAGTACAAATACAGTCATAGGAAAGAAATGAATACACATAGACACTGAGAAGAGCCAATAGAGAGGTATCTTAAACTGTGTCTCAGTTTTGTTACTTATAAGCAGGTTGTTAGAACATACAGAATGTTTTGGTGTAGAATTTATACTGTGAAATGTAAAAAGTAGTGAATATTTTAGGAAGTTCTTATATACTCCTTCATTTATATGTAAGTTCATCTCCTACAATCAGGTGCCCTGCCTGATTATCAAGACATGTTTCATTTCCACTGAGAAGTATCTACGGCAATGGGCTTAATGATATTTGAATAATGCGTTCCACAGAGAATACTGATAACACAGCGGTGATTCCTCACTACCCTCAGTTACTTGTATCAATTCATTTCTAAAAATGCTGATAATGGAATCAAGGGAATGCATGAATTATTAAGAGTATATAAATAATGATTCTCAGAAGTTGGCTTTCATATTTTGACTTCTAAATATCCAACTCTGTTCTTCTGAATGATTCTTGACTATTGACTATAGATGTTTTCCCATCTTCTTGAATGACAAATTTATTGTCTTGTCTTCTCATAATTCATTATGAGGCAATATATCTAACACTGATATTGTAGTTGCACATGTCCTGTAACATACATGTGTGCCATAAGAGAGAAAAAAGGAGAGACAGAGACAGAAACAGAAACAGAGAGACAGAAATAAGAGAGACATAGAGAGAGAAAGAGAGAGGAAAGAGAGAAAGAGAGAAAGAAAGTAGAATAGGGGTAGTGAGAAGAGAGGGAGGACAGATATTAAGGCCCATAATGATGAAAAATGCTTCTGTTATGAAAATAATTTGAAGCTTGAAAGCTTATCCTCAATCCATCCTTTTAACAATCATACTGCAAAAGAGAAAATTTAATGACTAACTTCAGCCACACACTCATTTTCCCCTTAAACTTTGCTGACAAAAAGGCTAAGAAGGTAATTCTGTATGCACAGATCCAGGATTCTGATTGAAAACACAAGAAGTTCAAAAAAATTATTTCAAGATATCTTGAAATAAGAAAAATTTGAAAAGAAAGAACAAGAGAAAAACTACTGAAAGTAATCATAGAAAAACATTTCAATCGTAGGTGCATAAAATTAGAATGACAGCCGATTTCTCATTTTTACCCATGGAGTCCAGAAGGAAGTATCACAACATTCTCAGAAGCTGAAAGAGAAGTTCTGTTAGCTGCATATTTTTTTATTTTCTTTTTTTTTAATTTTTTATTGTAATTAATAAAAGGGTTACATGATATTTGCCAGGTAGGAGGTGCATTAATTCACATACATTGATACCCTTTTATATGTCTTGGTACCCATTACCCTCCCTCCCAACCTGCCCCCCTCTTGGCTTTCCCCCCTTCCTTATCAAATTTCAAATAACCAAATACAAATAAATTCAATATATCAGATAACAAAGTGAGATACTGTAACAATATGAGATACCCAAGGGACAGCAAAGGAGATGAGAGATAACATAGTACATTAAGGACAACAGTCATTCATTATATTGCTTTTGCTTCAATATCCTGGAGGTCCTTTCAATTAGCTTCATACTATATGGCCTTATGTATCAAGGTTTTGCTCTATTGCAGATCTCTGCTAGTAGAGCCCAAGGTTTCTACTGATTATGACAAATGAGGGAAACCATTGAGCCCAAGTTGATGAGTGGATCAACAAGTTGTGGCATTTGTACACAATGGAATTCTGTGCTGCTGTCAGAAAAAATGACATCGACCCATTTGTTAGGAAATGGAAAGACTTAGAAAAAATCATATTAAGTGAAGTAAGCCAGACTCAAAGGAACTTAGCTGCATATTTTATAGCTGACAAAAATACCTTCTAAGAATCCCAGGGGAATCAGGAGATTTAGAGATAGATATAAATTAAAGAGCGTTTACTGTATATATTATAAAATGAAATAATAAAATCATAAAAGAAAAGAAAAGAAACAAAAGAGCAAGAGGCCAGAAAACATGCCTCAAGTTTGTAAATCTAGGTACACATGAGGTAGAGAATAAGAAGATTGAGTTTTGTGGCCAATACAAGCCAAAAGTTACTGGGATCGCTTATCATCTTAAACAGCTGGACATGGTGGCAAATACCTGTCATCACAAAAATCATTATACCAAGAGTCTTAAAACAAAGTAGAGTATGTGTATTGAACCAGGCAACTGTGCATATACAAGAAGAATGATTCCAAGGGCTGTTGTAAGCATTGAAATAGACATGGTGACAGGGCTACCAACTGTGCCATAACTCCTTTACTCAGGGATTCTTTAACAGACTTTCATTTAATGTTTCCAGTATTTTGCCAAACAATTCTAAAATCAAATATTTTTTAAGTAAGAACTATAACTATTTAACATTCCTTTGTGTAGTTTTCTCTTTTGGCAGTCTCTTAATTCTTCCCTAAAGACCTGAATTTCTGATTGTGAATATTTGCCAACATACTGACAGTTTCTTTAGCATTCCATATTGTACCAAGGAATTCTCTCTACTTTGTCTAAAAATACATATGCTCTCTCTCATTTATGAAGATTGTTTTTGCTAGATACAGAAGCCACTGTTAACAGAATTGTTCAATTAAATATGTAAAGTTTCTGGGCTCTGTTTTATTCCTTTGAAACATGTGTTTTTTTTACTTGTTCATTTGTTTATATTAGGATTATAGTGGTTAGACTAAAATTGCATAATCCATCTTGTCATTGCAAGTCAATTCAATTTTTTACCCTTTCATTGGATGCATTGCCATTGTCCAATTGAATGAATATATTTTCAAAGTCCATCGGATAATTAGTCATAGTTTATGCATAAAATTTTACAAAATTGATTTCCTAGGTTCTGGACTCTCCACTTCCTAGAGTACTACCTAAAAGTTTTAGTGTCTGTGGCTATTTCAGACTCTCAATTTATTTTAAGGACCCAAATGCATGTGAATGTTTAAAGTGTTTGATTTTAGCAGGGCACAGTGGTTCCCATCTGTAATCCTAGCTACTCAGGAGGCTGAGATCTGAGGATCATGGTTCAAAGCCAGCCCCGGTACTAAAAAACGTGAGACTCTTATCTCCAATTAATCTCTGGAAAACCAGAAGTGGGGCTATAAATAGCTCAAAGGGTAGGGCGGCAGCCTTGAGCTGAAGAGCCTCAGGGACAGGGCCCAGGCCCAGATTTCAAACTCCATAACCGACAAAAAAAAAAAGTTTGACTTTTGTGTGTGTATGAGGGGTGGGGGGAGTCATTGACAGTCCTAATGTTTCAACTCAGTGCCTGTGGCACTGTTTCTGACTGTTTTTGTTCAAGGCTAGTGCTCTACCACTTGAGCAATAGTCCTACTTTCAGCTTCTATTGGTACATAATTGGAGACAAAAGTCTCATGGTCTTTCCTGGCCTGGTTGGCTGTAAGCAAAGATTATCCGAGCTCAGCGTACCGAGTATCTAGGATTACAGGCATGAACTACAAGCATCCAGCAAGGGTTTGTCATTTTATATTGTTCTGATTGTGTCCTACTTTTGGTCAGAAGCCATAAAATTGAAACCTAAACCGCCCATCACCTGATCTAAATCATTACATCCTCCAGAATCTGCCTGAATTATGTCTATTATCCCAAGTCCCTAAGATAACTGATCTTTCCCAAGAATATTATCAAGTGCATCAAGCCAATGTGAATTTATTTCACTATAGACTAAGGTCTCACACAGCTGCCATGTAGTGAAAATCCAAAACTCTAGTAAAGACTCATGAGATCTGCATGTTTCGGGTACTGCCAGCCTCCAGATTACATTCTGTTTCACACCTTTGAACATTCATCATGAAATAAAATGGCAGAATTCCAGGCTAGGTGGAATTGAGGCATCTCTTGCTGATTTTATTTCTCTGCATATGAGCTGTCTTATTCAACTGTTACCTAAATGACTGCTCTTTTTCACTAAACTGTCATTGTATACAACACATGTGGAGAAGCTCTATATTACTATCTAATCCCAAGAAGCATTTTGAACCCTGGGCCTGGTTGTTGTCTTCAAACCCCTATGTACTTAAGGCTAGCATTATCAATTGAACTCCAGCATCACTTCCAGCTCTTTCTCAGTAGTTTATTGGAGATGAGTATCCTGGAGTTTCCTGCCTCCGATGGCTTTGAACTGTGATCCTCTGATATCAGCAGCCTAAGTAGCATGGATTACAGATATGAGCCAATGGTGGCTGGTTTATATTACTCATAATTGTTTAAAAATATACTTTCCCTTGTCATTTAAGATAATAAATCTCTATTCTGGCTATGGTGTTTATTACATGCCCAAAGCAGAGAATGATGATTTGATTCAAGGGAGGTAAAGAATAAATTAATTTGAGAGATGATTTGACAAGTGAAAAGGTATAATTATGTTTAATGAAATATTCAAAATATATGACTATTTACAAATTAGTATTAATATAAAATTTTATTTTCCCGTGCTGTAGTTAATATCTTCTGTTATAGAAAACCTGGAGAAGGTTTTACTCATTTCCTCAAAGTAGAAGTCTGTAAAGACTGGCCATAATTGGGTTAAGAAGTACAGAAGGAAAGACATTATTAGTGAAGAATTAGTTAGAATAAATTTATTTACCTTGAAGCAAATTATAATCTTATAAGCAAAATGAGTGCTGGGTCATATATAGTGATCTCACTACTTGATTAGTAAAATAACATTCTCTATAATATAGTCTGAATGATTATTTGCAGTTTTAATTGCATAATTATGATGCTTTTTATTTTTATTTTGGCCTAGACACATAGCCCAAACATTTTGTAATCATTTATTTTCTAACAAGTGATCATGTGTGCAAAGAATTTACTGATTAGAACTCTCAAATCCAGCCATGAGTAACAAAGCTCATCTTAGTTTTGTCCTCTTCTTCCATCCCATTTACTAGTTTACATATAAATGGTTTGTGTCAGGCAAGTTCTTATTTGAGTCTGAATTGTGCTGACACCAGAAATATTTGCAAATATTTCCTGACATGTCATCAAGCATCTTGTCAATTTGTACGTTCCAAATTTATACACATAGAGACATGGCAAATGCTGTCCTCGGCTCAAGCAAGACACCACATTTACTCTCAGAAAAGGATGTGTCAACAAGACCTATGTGACAGCATAATTCCCCTCTAAACACAGCAGAGTTTTCTCCATTTTAAAACTTCCATTGGTTTGTATGCTAATCCTTAATAAATATTCCTTTAAAACGGGCACAGTCCAGAACAAATGATTAAATGTTTGTGAGGATATGAACAGTTCTGCTCTATTTCAAAATAAAATTTCACCATGATACTACAGATAAAAAACATCAAACAGTATATTAAATGCATAATTTCCTAATAATTTCTCATTGTTTTTCTGTAAATTTTTCTACAGCTTCTTATACTAGTAAACATTTTATTTATTTACTTTTTGTCTTTCTAGGACAGGCTGCCTGGATGCTTAATTATTTCTGATGGTACTATTTCTATATACAGTGGCAATATTTCCAAGAATCAATGGATTATAGTTTTAAGGATGATTAGTAACACTGCTCCTTCTTTAATAAAATGAAAATGCCTTTAATGTATTATGTGAAGTTATTTCTATATTCTTTTTGTTCCCAATATGGTTTATCTCATGTTGTCACTCTATCTGAATTTGGTATCTGGTATAATATATATATATATATATATACATGTTAATCTGTTTACTTGAAATATTTTAAAATATTTTTAATTTAAAGAAACACATATTTTTAAAAAGACACAGCATGTTTTAGATTCCTGATTTCTTTTAACTCAAAAGCATAGACTGAAAAATAACAAAAAAAATCAGTTTTAGGAACAACTTCTCTTCAGCATATTTAGAGTATATTACTGGATTTAGTTCCTTATTGACATAACCCTTACCTTTCATAAATTCTGTCATTGGAAAGGACACTCAAGGTTCCCACAGATGAAGTGAAGCAATGAGCTTGCTTGCAGAAGCTCAACTTTTATAAGACTTAATCTGTAATACACAATCAAGCAAATATGTTTATTGGTTTATTTGAAATTGGGAAGGGAAGGGAGAAAACAAGATGATTGGGAGGAGTAGGGGGGGAGTAGTAAAAAAACAACATGAGAAGGTATTTCAAATTTAAAGAAGTAATGTGCCCACGATCTGAGTAATATAACTGCAACCTTTCTATATGTTACCCTGACAATAAAATACAATTAGAAGAGAAAGAAGAAGAAAGAAGAAGAAGAAGGAGAAGGAGAAGAAGAAGAAGAAGAAGAAGAAGAAGAAGAAGAAGAAGAAGAAGAAGAAGAAGAAGAAGAGGAGGAGGGAGGAGGAGGAAGAAGAGGAGGGAGGAGGAGGAAGAAGAGGAGGAGGGGAAGGAGGAGGAGCAGGAGGAGGAGGAGAAGAAGAGGAAGAAGAGGAAGGAGGAGGAGGAGGGGAGGAGGAGGGGAGGAAGAGGAAGAGAAGGAAGAAGAAAAAGAAGAGGAAGAAGAAACAGAGTTGGGCTCAAATGGATCTCACCTATAATCCTAGCTCTTCAGGAGTCAAAGATCTTGGATAGTGGCTCAAATTCAGCTTGAAGAGGAATATCTATGAGACTATGATTTCCAAGTAACTACCAAAATCTGAAAATGTAGGTATGGTTCTTGTAATAGAGAGCCAGGAACTGAGTTCAAGCCCTAGGACTAGCAGGAAAACAGAGGAGAGGAATTGAAGATCAATGAGAGAAATATGAGTTTACTGGGATACTTTGTATGCATGTGCACAAATACCATAATGAAATCTCATTCGTACAACTAATAGATGCTAATAAAATATTTTAACTCTAAAAAGACAGTTAATTAAGAAGTAACACAAGGGGCTGGGAGTTTGGCCTAGTGGTAGAGTGCTTGCCTAGCATGCACAAAGACCCGGGTTCGATTCCTCGGCAACACATACATAGAAAAAAAAGCCAGAAGTGAGGCTGAGGTTCAAGTGGTAGAGCTCTAGCCTTGAGGAAGTCCAAAGACTATGCTCAGGCCCTGAGCTCAAGCCCAGGACTGGAAAAAAAAGAAGCAACACAAATGACTAATAAATACATTTAAAAACATGTTCACAATACTTTGAGATGGTATCGGTGCAAATCCAAGCAACATTAAATGCTATCTCATTTCATTCAGCACAGCAAATTCAAGAAAACAATCAAAAATGACTGGCAAGGATATGGACAAACAAAAATACTCATACATTTTTGTAGGGAATGTAAACTAGTGCAGCAAACACTTTAGAAATTAGAACCTATAAAGAAAGATACACATTAATCTTCAATATAAGCATTGCTGCACATATGTTTATATCTAGACAGTGTTTATTGTTAAGCTGACTGGAATGGGCTGCCTAAAGGATAAATAAAAACACATCTCTGATGCTGACTTGGCATTTCCAGATACACTTAGATACCAAGGGCCCTGATAGAATGAGAATTATTGGATTCATCCTTTGATGGATTAAAAAAAACAGGAGGTGAGGAAAGGAAAGATATGGCACCCAGTTGGTGGAAGAACACCACTGAATATGCCCTTGATAGCTACTTTTTGTCCTGGCCTTTTCCTATACTTTGCTTTATGTCCACAATGTCACGTGTTGCACTCAACCTGCCAGGATAGAATACCACTGAAAACTTAGGCAAAATTGTCTCCTTCATTCATTATTCATGATAGGTATTTGTGTCACAGCAATAAGAAGCTGACAAAGAGTTACTAATATTGCAACTTGAAGTGCCTTGTCTGAAAGTAAGAACGCTACCACTGTTATATTCCCAACCCAAGTAGCTCTTTCTCTCTCTCCTCTCTCTCTCTCTCTCTCTCTCTCTCTCTCTCTCTCTCTCTCTCTCTCTCTCTCTCTCTCTCTCTCTCTCTCTCTCTCTCTCTCTCTCTCTCTCTAAATATCTGATTGCAATAAATAACTCAGTGACTTTACTATTAAAAGGGTAAAAATAGGGCCGGGAGTTTGGCCTAGTGGTGGAATGCTTCATTAGCATGCACTAAGACACAGGTTCAATTCCTTGGTACCACAGACATAGGAAAAAGCAGAAAGTGGTGCTGTGGCTCAAGTGGTGGAGCTCCAATCTTGAGGAAGCCCAAGGATAGTGCTCAGGCCCTGAGTTCAAGGCCTAGGATTGGTAAAAAAAAAAAAAGTAAAAATAGTCAAAAGCTCATGCTTGCATGTTTCGCTTGGAAAGAGGACTGTAATTTTCATACTGAACACACTGAACTTCTAGGATAGATTTCAGAGAATCAAGTGATATGTTAGAAGCAATATTACTGGTCCTCTGTTTCTGTCATTAAACTCAGAATCCCATTTAAATTAGTTCACTAACTAAAAAAACAACTATTATAATTACCACAATAGCTTTCTAGTCCCTGAGCTGCTTTTATTCAAGGCTAGTATTCTACCACTTGAGCAACAGCACCACTTTTGACTTTTTTTTTGTGTATGTGGTAATGAGGAATGGAACCTAAGGCTTCATGCATGCTAGGTAAGAATTCTACAATTAGGCAACACTCCCATATCCAACTTTTTCTTTTTAAGTACCAAAACTGGGACTAAAAATCAGAGAACCTGACACTTTTGTTTATTGACTAATGCTGAACCAATTGAACCATACCTCCAGTCACTAGATTTTGATTCTTGGTAGTTGCCTCTATGAATGTACATTACCTCTTTTCTTTTCTCCATGTCTATTATCTCTCTATGTATTTACCAACTAAATATGTATATGTTTCATTATTAATCATAGCTAAAAGATTAAAAGATGGCATCAACAAAATAAGGTCACAAAAATGTATGCATTCTTATTCAGATTGGAACAAAATTTACCTAAATTTTCTGACTCTTATAGTGACTCATATGAGAGAGTCCTTTACCAAATGAACAAGAATTGAGGCCAATTTGAATTCAGATAGGAGTTAATGGAACTGCCATTTGATATGATGAAGTTTGAAGTTTAGAATATTTCAAGACACTATTTTCAGGGAGACCTACCAAAATTTTTTTCAATTGAGCTGAATGAATTCCCCAAAGGATAGAAAAGAGTTCCGTCAATAATAAATAAATAAGCGTTCAACATGTGTATTATCCAAAGTAGCAATTCCAAAGAAGTCCTTACATTAAGCATAGCTAAAGCTTGAAAATTGTCCTTTATTAAGACAGCAATAACTGGGCACTATGACATCCCACTGTGAAGTCACCAGCCTTTGACAACAGGCAAGGCTGACATGTTAATTACCAACTTCAAGAAAGATGAAGAGGAAGTCCAATAAAATGAGGTCAACCCTCTCTGTGGAGCTTAAGGAAAAAGGAGGGAGATGGAAAATATGAAGGGCATAAATAATGATACATTTGTATTTTTATTTTCTGATTCTATACTAAATAATGAATATCAACATTATTCCTTATTATCAGTCTTAATATTCAAACGACTTACTCCATTTTGTTGCCTCTTTAAAAGAAGAAGCAGTCCTCATCACTCCATGTTCAAGATCACACAGTTAGAATACAGGATTTGAAAACAGATTTATTTTTCCATTTTATTATGTGTATTTAAAACTTCTAAACATAAGATGGCATGTTTTATACTACACAGCAATTGGAAAAAAATGTTTTCTCATTTTGTTTCAAAATAGGGTCCACCATATGCTTTATGAGTAACCATTTGTTTAATTTGCTGAGTGAATTAATGAATAAATGACATTTTTTGGTATTTTAATAACAACAATAAATGCACAGTTTCATATTTTATACTGCTATTGCTTACTAATGCATATTTTTGCTAGTTCATTCAGATGAACATAGATCATTCTGAAAATTTTAGCTAAGGAAAGGTTTAATTCTATCAAATTTCTTTTATTTATTAAATGCTAGGAGAGGTAGGTGGTGATATATGAAGGGCAAATGTTTGTTTTTTTACCTCTAGTGGAGGTAAGAAATAATTAGTAGAACCAGCATGGTGGTTCACGCCTGTAAGTGTATCTACTCAGGAGGCTGACAACTGAGGATCGCGGTTCAAAGCCAGCCCAGGCATTAAAGTCTGAGATTCTCATCTCCAATTAACCTCTAGAAAACTGGAAGTGGGGCTGTGGCTCTAGGGTATCAATGTAGCCTTGAGCTGAAGAGCTCAAGGACAGTGCCCAGGCCCCGTTCAACACCCATAACTGGTGGGGGTGGGGGAGGGGAAGAAATAATTAGTAGCAAAGAAAGAAAATTTTCTTCCAAGTTAACAAGTTTATTCTTTGGTTCCTATTCAATAATTTATCTTTTTATGTTTACTTGGCACTTTCTCTTCTGTATGAACCTGTGAGATACTATTGAATAACATTTAGAATCCACTCTTTGTGACACATTTTTTACATAGAAATTTTTATTTCTCTGAACTCCATTATAATTGTTAATATAACATTTTTCAAGAAGAAATATAAGAAATAATATTTATGTAACAAGCAATAGAGATAAATTTATGCAATTGAATAAATTATGTTTTTCCCTCATAAGCATGTCTATACATAAGAAATTCTATTCAATTATATATACACAGAGTAAACATTACTTAACCTATCTCAGCTTCAGTTTTCAATTTTATAAATGGGTTATAATTTCTGAGCACAATCGAAATAAAAAAATCATAATAGAAATAGTTATAAGTATTTAACTTTCTGAATAAAAAAACATAATTTTGAGACATAGGATCTACAACTGACAATAGAAGCAATTATCATCATTCATGATGTTTATTAAACTGCAGTGATATGCTGAGATCAACAATGTTACATAATATTCTTTCAATACATGTAATGAAAATGTGTAAATCCTTGATCTACTCTATTTAAGTTCTAACCAAATAGAAAACTATAATTGCAAGATGTTAATATGTATCTGTTATATTTCAAAATTAAAAGGCTTGGGGCGGGAGTTTGGCCTAGTGGTTAAAGTGCTTGCCTAGGATGCACGAAGCCTCCGGTTCAATTTCTTGTTACCACATACATACAAAAAAGATGGACGTGGTGCTGAGGCTCAAGTAGTAGAGCTCTAGCCTTGAGAAAGTCCAAGGACAATGCTCAGGCCCTGAGCTCAAGCCCAGGACGGGCAAAAAAAAAAAAAAATTAAAAGGCTTACAATCATGACTTTTATTTTGAAAATACATATTCAACCACAGCTATGCTACTTATATAATAATGTTAATAATGTTATCAATAATATATATATATATATTGTGGGGGGTTTGAACTCTGCCTGGGCACTGTCCCTGAGCTCTTCAACTCAAAGCTACTGACCGACCCCTGGAGTCACAGCGCCACTTTCTGTTTTCTAGTAGTTAATTGGAAGTAAGAGTCTTAGGAACTTTAGTGCCTGGGCTTGCTTTGAACTGTGATCCTCAGATGTCAGCCTCCTGATTAGCTAGGATTACAGGTATGAGCTACCACACCTGGCTTGTTATCACTAATATTAACAGTGGTTTGTATGTATTGATTAACATTTGTATTGAATAGAATTTATGGCTTATCATTATTACAGAACAAGAAACATTAGTAGAAAGATAATTGGTAGTTATTCTGTCTCTTTCTCCCTGATCTGGATGAGAGAAGGATAGAAAGGGACAAAGAGACAATGGGAGAGAAATAAGGAATGAGCGAAATTTTTCAAAGATAACATTCATTTATATTAAAATCTGTTAGAAATGACTAATATATATATATATATTTAAATTACACCATTCAATTGGGTGTTTGTTCCTAATTACCCAAGGTAATATGTGAGGATGTAAACAAAATTACTATTTAGTAGATGGGATGGAATTTTTACTCAGGTTTCAAATTTCAGGATAGAAAAATTCTTTATTCTATCTGTATTACCAACCTATACTTTTGCCGTTATGAAACCTAAATTCAGCACCATTAAGAAGATGGTATATAAGATAAAGCTTCTTCTACATTTTCAATGTTAGAAATATATCGTACCATTAGACTCATATAAATGTTAATATATATGAAAAAGTCTGTGAGATTGTGTTTCAGGAACTAAATATTACATGTTTAGTTCTACATTTTTTTATGGTCTTTCCTTCCATTGAACAGACTTCTTTAGTAATGTGGTTTTTTATGTTATTGTTGTTTGTTTTTTACCTCAGTAATCTGTTTTTCTGTATTAGAAGGAATCTTCTACAGAGCTTAGAGGGTTATTTCTGAAACTCTAATACTTCTTAAGTGATTTCTGTAGTTGTCAATGCATTGTCAATAGTTGCCTTAGAAGATGGACTGATGGTCAAAGAATAAAAGCATTACATCTAGGAATGGAGAGATCCTGTTATAGCCCAAGTTCTAAAATTTCAGTGCAAGAATGCACTTTAAAAATGTATAGTTTTACCCTTCTGTTAATTACAATAAAAATATATATGAAAAAAAGGTATAATTTTAAGGAATTCTATTTTTTGGTTAACTTCCCAAAAGTTACCATAATCACATTGTCTATAGAAAATTTAATACACTTTAATAGACCATTGATAATGTTCTATGCTTCAGATGACTCGGTTTAACTGCTAGTGTTTGTGTTTTCAATGCTGGATTTAAGTAGTCATCACCAAATACTTATAGCTGAAGAAAAACTTAACTGAAAATAATCTATTAAGACATAACCACATGAACAATGGCCCTCAGAGGCATTTCCAAATGTTAATATCAAGTAAATAAAAGTAAAAGAATTATTATGTTTTTACATCTTTCATCGTGTTATTATTTTGTAGTCCTATATGATTACAAAAATCGAAATGCAAACAACTGACCTCTTACTCTTTCCTTTTCTGTCTCTTCTCCCTTTCCTCCCCTTGTCTCCTATTCGTACCTTTCCCTTTCCCTTATGTCCCTTTCCTTCACTCCTCCCCTTTCTTTTTATGCTTTCATCAGTCTCTTATCTCCCCTTTTTCTCTTTCCCTTTCGTTCTCTGTCTCTTTACATTTAATTTTATTGTCTATGTGATGTATAAGGAAGTTACACTTATATAGGGAAGGTAGTGAGTACGTTTCTTGTTGAAGATTGTTACCCCTTCTTCATTTATCTCCCACTTTCCCTTCCCCTGACCCCACCCCACCCCCAAACTATAAAGTTCATTTCCAACATTACTGACTTGTGAGTATCACGGTTGCATTGGTTCACCCTTGTCCTTTGTCTTACCATATTGTTGTTCCCCTTCCTGTTTTATTGTTCAGTTAACCAAGGGCTTCATTCTTTCAGTGGACTTCCTTGCTTATGGTTGCCACAACTCCAGTTCAGCTTTTTGTTCATGATTATGGAGATGGAATCTGACAAATATTTTCTGAGATCCATTGGATCTCAGCCTCCTGAGGAGCTAGGATTACGTTTGTGAGCCATCAGTACCTAGACCTAGGATCAATTCTTTTAGCTTAGATTGATTAATGTATGAATTTCCAGAATTTGATGCCCAATAAGTAATATTGCTAGAATAAGTGTCATTACAAGGGAAAACATTTAGAAATGACTCTTGTAAGAGAGTAGGCAGAAAAGTGGAAGAAGAAATGGAAGATCTAAAGACTTTTTTTCCATTTACACAGCCCTTCTCCTTCTTTCTCTGCTTTCTAAGCTCTTTCGCTTTCACTATTATGTTTTTGTCCCTATTTGCCTCAAAGGGACTCTGTACACAAGAGATAAGAAAAATATAAATTACAACTACCCCTGTGTATTTGTAAGAGATTTGTTCCAGGCGCCCATGAATAACAAAATCTAAGAATGTTCAAATCAACCATATAAAAGGAAGTCAATCTTTTCCTCCTCACCCCTGCCCAGTCACAGATGAACCTAAGGATATCAGAGACTCAGCTGGAGAGCAATACTGAGATTTGCCTATTAAAGATGAGCCAGGGAATTTACACTGGCTGTTCAAAACTATTTTTTATCTTTTACTGTGCCTGTTGTGCTTGCCTTGAGTCTACTTCCTTCTTATCCCGGAGTCCTTTTCTATAATCTTTTACTTTTCATACACGCGTAGTGTAGAGAGTTGTAATGGCAGAATAATTGAGAAGTTTGAATTTAAAACAAAAAGAATGTTGCAAGAATGGGCTAATAGTACAGAATACTTTTATGGATCTCTTGGAAAAGACAAGGCAGATACTAACGAAAGAATGGTAGCTTACATGATGATTAGTAATCTGGAACCTCTCTGTTTCAACCAAGGATGAAAAATATTCAGGAACCTTACTTGAATGTGTACTTGCAATACTATTGTTGTTATTACTATTTTATCTAAATAATATAGTATAACTACTAATCAAGATAAATTTACATGTTTTAGATAATATAAGCAATCAGAGATAATTTAAAGTAGCAAGAGAACACGCCTAGATTTCATACAAACAGTATACCAAGTGTTCCATTTCATTAGATTTGAAAACCCTCAGATTTTAGTATTTGTAGGGTCCTGGATCCATCCCCCAAGCATGTCAAGGTATTTGTAATTTCCTTTTTCCCCTTGTCTCAAAGTTTAAAAAGTCATCTCTTCCTTTTTGTATTGTCATCAAAGATAATGATGTTGTGAAACTAACACAAGTCTCAAATCATCCACATGTCTTCCTAACTGTATTATCTATTTAACATATTTTCTTACCCCCTCACAAGTATATGGATATATTTAGAGTATGTTTCCAGCTTACAGGACCAAACTTGAACATGTGTCATACATTGTACATGGGTTTCTGCATCCAGTGGGTTTTATCTTGAACTCAGGGCCTGAGCACTGTACGTGGACTTTTCTCAAGGCTAGAACTCTTCCACTTGAGCCACAGCACAGCTTCCAGCTTTTTTCTATGTACGTGATACCAAGGAATTGAACCTGGGTCTTAGTGCATACTAGGCAAGCACTCTACCATTAGGCCAAACTCCCCGCCAGGCATTGCTTATTTGATTGAAGCAAAAAATTCTGGGATCCAAATGATCATTACATCCTGGAATATAGCACCAAAGAAAATCAGTCCTGGGCTGGAAGTGTGGCCTAATGGTAGAGTGGTTGCCTAGAATAGATGAAGCCCTAGGTTTGTTTCCTTGGCACCACACAAATAGAAAAAGCTGAAAGTGGTACTGTGGCTCAGGGCTTGGGCTCAGGGCTTGAGTACTGTCCTTGGACTGTCTCAAGGCTAGAACTCTACCACTTGAGCCACAGCACCACTTCTGGCTTTTTTTGTGTGTATGGTACCCGGGTTTTCGTGTATGCTAGGCAAGCACTCTACCACTATGGCCAAACTTCCGGACCTGCAATTTTCTTTTTAATTTTTTGCCAGTCCTGGGTCGAACGCAGTGCCTGAGTGCAGTCCTTGGGCTTTCTCAAGGTTAGAGCTCTACCACTTGAGCCACAGCACCACTTTTTGCTTTTTTCTATAAATGTAGTACCGAGGAATCAAACCCTGGTCTTTGTGCATGCTAGGTAAGCACTCTACTATTAGGCCAAACTCCCGGCACCCTTTTGCTTTTTTCTTTCTTTCTTTCTTTCTCTCTCTCTTTCTTTCTTTCTCTCTTTCTTTCTCCCTCTCTTTCTTTCTTTCTTTCCTTCCTTCCTTCCTTCCTTCTTTCCTTCCTTCCTTCCTTCCTTTCTTTCTTTTTCTTTCCTTCCTTCCTTCCTTCCTTCCTTCCTTCCTTCCTTCCTTCCTTCCTTCTTTCTCTCTTTCTTTCTCTCTTTCTTTCTCTCTCTTTCTTTCTTTCCTTCTTCCTTCCTTCCTTCCTTTCTTTTTCTTTCTTTCCTTCCTTCCTTCTTTCTTTCCTTCCTTCCTTCCTTCCTTCCTTCCTTCCTTCCTTCCTTCTTTCTTTCTTTCTTTCTTTCTTTCTTTCTTTTCCTTTTTTATATGTTTGTTGTAAAGGTGGTGAACAGGGGTGTTACAGTTACATAAGTAAGGTAATGAGCACATTGCTTTTTAAACAATACCACACTCTCCCTTAGTTTTCCTGCCTATTCTTCCCTAAGTCCCCCCCCCACCTCAAGTTGTATTGTTCATTTCCTCCATAGAGTCAAATGAGTATCATTTGCATTAGCTAGTCCTTCCTCCTGCTGTTTATATGATTCCCTTTCCCTTCCATGGATCAGACAAACTTATATAGAAGACAAAGGGTACAGAAAGCTAAAGCAGATAACAAAAGAAATAACTGCATTCAGGGCATAGTAAGAACCTCTGGCTTCCAATTCTTGGAGTCCATGTTGATATGCTTCATTATGTATGGTCTTACACACTTAGCAAATGGGCTATTGAGATTCCCCTGTTAAGAATATCATAGACATATTCTAGTTATTACAAATGAGAGAAACCATACAACCTACTAGTTTTTATTTGTTATTGTTTATGTGGCATCGTGCATGCTAGGCAAACAGTCTACCACAAAGCCACATTCCCAGACTGAAATACCTAATTTTGATTGAGAAATTGTCACCATAAGAAGAACTAAAACTCAGTGGTCACCAGTGTGTGATAGGTGCTGTCATGGCTGATTAAGCAATTGCAGAAGGCAAAAATTTTAACATGGAGCTTCAATAGACACTATTAAAAGACAATAGGCTGCAGCTATTCTAGTGTTATAACAAACTTATGCTTATTTAGTACAAAGGTAGCAAATAATTAAATCAATTGGTTAACACATTCTTCAAATAAGAAATATACAGATCAGGTAAAACTGTTTAACAATTGTTTATCAGTTGTACATTCACACCTGGTATGTGGTTTGAATATGGAAAATTGTTGGTATATGGAGATTATGATCTTAATAATAATAAAAGCCATGATTGACATGTTTTATATACATTAATATGTATCCTCTGTCTATCAGAGATTTGGTGGGTTTTTCTCCCCCTATTCTTTTGTCAGAGTACCATGGATGTAAGAGGCCTGTAGAGAAGTAATACAATGCTACTATGCTATTACACTGACAGCTAACTGGTTACAATTCCAAGAAGCTTTCGTAGAAAACACAGTAACAAATTGCTTTCAAAAAAGAACTAATAAACTGCAGTCTGCTTCTACAAACAGTTTTTAGTTTTTTTCTGAAACTTGCTAAAAGGGAGGCTGCTAAGAAACATGCATAAATTCTGTTTAAAATGAATTGTCAATAGTTACTGACACCAGCTATTACACAGTGCTCCCTTGATTAGTTCGCTAAGTTTGGTAATACTTCCTCTTCTTATAAGCTTTGAATTGTTCCTGAAGCACTGCTAATTTTCTAGACTGCTTTGCCAATACAGTTTACCTGAGCATGAGGCCTGCCTGTCAGCTTCCTTCAGCACTGCTTTGCTGAAGACAGGAGAGTAATTACTCCCCCAAGTTCATAGCATGCTCTGTGTAATAAGTGCTAAATAGAAATTCTCATAACCCTAATCCTGGTTACCAGCCAACTCAATGCAGAGAAGGATTCTTGTCTCCAGAATTATGGTGGACATTCAAAAACAAGACTAGACATTTGCTTTGCTTTTTGAGTTTAAAAGCCAGGGAGTGCCTTGGACAGATTTGTTCCTGAAAATGAGAGAACTAAAAAAGAAGGTTAATCTTTTGCTGTTTTTCTTAGGTACTTCAGGTTATTGTAAATAAGAAATATCAAATTTCAACAGTTTCTGGTGTTTAAATTTGGGTTATGTTTTTCCCCAATAAAGTTCAACTGATAAAACCTAATCTGGCTTGCCAGTGAAAGTATACTATTTACAATGGACAAACTTTAATCTTAGATAGGGTATAAACAAATATACTAAATTTAACCAAAAGTTTAGATAGCAAAGCTCTGAAAGCATAGTATATTCTCTTTATAAGTATACTGCTAAACTTAAAAAAAAAAAACAGATTGAAAGAAAAACTGTCAGATAACTTGTGAATAAGTTCATCTTTTTGAATGGTATATGATGTTTCTTGACTGAAATTTTTGTAAATCATAGTATTATTTTTATGATATGTCCATTTATTATTATTATTATATTTCAGTACAGAAAATATCCTGATAATATTCGATCTCTTCACCTTGTCCATTTACCATCTTCCACAGCTTTCTAGAGGCCACACTCTGGAAGAACATGTTTTACCTTCCTTTCATTTACACTTCTTGGTGTATGAATTGTTCAAAAGGGATTTACCATTCTATTTCACACATGCATGACGAATGGCTTATGTGAATACAATAGAATCACTGTGGGAATCTGGCCTCATCTAAAAGGCACAAAAGTATATGATGAACAGAGAGACACATGAACCACAAAGACATGGAATTCTAAGTGTTAATATTCAGGAATTAGAGATTTCTAGATACATGCTTTGGTTCTCTGACATCTGTAGGAGTCTATAGTCATATTTATCTTTTAATATCATCAATAAAATCGAAAGATAATCTACAGATAAATGATTGCATTAGAATAATGACTCCCCAGCCATCATATATTCATTAAAATGCATTGTAATATTCTGTGTTAAGTTGCTGCTACTCAACATGAAAGTAAAAAAAAAGATGAAGAAAATAGAATGATAATAAAGGAATATTTCTAAGAACTCTTTTGCTTTCAGTGAAAGAAATGAAATGGGAGTTTAGACATCCCTTTAAAAGCTAGTATGCATTAATATCATTTTGGTGAGGCATTGTGGAATCACTGAAATGTATTTGTGTTTGTAGAAGTTCTTTATTCAAAGAGTCTAAACCATGAAAGAAGTTTCTGACAAATTCTTTGATGTTTCAATCACAAGGTACAAGCAAGATGATAAATAAGTATATAAAAGCAAATGTGTCTGTGTCTGCAAGTACAAAGTGTTCAAAAATACCAAAACATGACTTGTAGAAACACAAGCTTATATTCAGGATTTTTTTTCAGTTTCAATGTGGTTTTTGTTTTTATTTAAATTTCTATTATTACAGTGATTAAAGAGGGGCTGTAGTCACATAAGAAAAGTAGTGAGTGAAGTTCGTATGGGACACAAACGTTTATTATTTTCACAAGTTAAGAATGTTTATTGAGATATAGCAGCACGGGGCACACATTTCCTGTAGGTCTGCAGTCTGTGCAAAGACAGCGGGGGACAAAAGATGGGTTTTTTTTCCAAGTAATAATTCTTTTTAAAATTTTTATTATTTAAAGAATTTATTAACATTTATTTTTACATCATATTTCAAATGATGTATTTAACAAACAAGTATTCAAGAAGGGAATCTCTATATATAATCACTGGCACTTAGAATTTAGAACATAATTAAAATTAGGCTGAGGGTTTGTATGTCATAGATACATATTAATCTATGTAATGAAATATTATGCCTGTAGACTCATAAATTTTTATATCTATGTAGCTGTGTTTATATTTCCAATACTATGTCCATAGCATTGGATGCATGAATAAGGAGTTCTCCTTCTTGTACTGTTTGGATCTAATAGCCATATATTAAGGATACCATGCATCTTTTGATCCTTTGATCTTGACTTGTCTCATTCAACATGATTCACTCTAGATTCATCCACTTCCCTGTGAATGCCATTATGTTGTCTGTTGGCTATGTAGAATTTTATTGTATATATATATATATATCACATTTTTTGTATCCGTTCATCTGCAGTGGGCCATCTGGATGTTTCCATAACCTGGCTACTGTGAATAGTGCAGAGACGAACATAACTGAGCAGGTGTCCTTATCATATCCTGGGTTACAATGTTCAAGATAGATGCCCAGGAGTGGTATGGTGGGATTGTAGGGAAGGTCTATTTTCAGATCTTTAAGAAACCTCCACACTGCTATCCAGAGTGGCTGAACTTGCTTACAATCCCACCAGCAGTGCAGTAGGGTTCCTTTTTCTTCACAACCCCGCCAGCATCTGAAGCCAGATTTTTTTTTATTTTTGGCTAGTTGGGGGCTTGAACTCAGGAACCGAGTACTGTCCTTGTACTTTTTTCAACGCTAGAGCTCTACCACTTGAGCAACAGCACCACTTCCAGCTTTTATCTATGTATGTGGTACCGAAGATTCAAACCCTGGCCTTTGTGCATGCTAAGCAAGCACTCTACTACTAGGCCAAACTCCTGAACCCTCAAGCCAGACTTTAAAAAATAAAAAAGTTACAATGACCAGATACTTTATCTGGAATATAGTCTTATTTTAAGAAATGTTATTACAGAGATTCCATTTGTCTCCATACTTCATGTACTCAGACTTTACATCTAATTTATTATTAAATTTTCACTCTGTGTCATAAAATAATTCATTCTTTAGCATCAAGTAGTGTGGCTCTCGATTACTTATTTTATATTAATACTTGCTGAACAATATATTTTTATTTAGGGACGAAATAAATCTTTGAAAAATTTATTCAGCATAAGGATTAAAGTGATTTGTGTATAAAACAATTGCTAATTAATCAAAGACTTCTTGATTATTTATAATCAAAATTAACATTTTGCAATTAATACTTCTGTTGTTTCACATAACTACACTATTTCAAGACTTATATTTTTTCAGAACTTCCCTAAAAAGTTTGTCCCTCTAGGCCTGAGTTCTTTCACTTAATATATTTATTTCTGAGTCTTTCCCCTTCTTTACAAATGGTACGCTATCTTTCTAATGGATAAGTAAAATTCCATTGTGTTTACATATCACATTTTTGATCCATCTGGGGTGCTTTACTACAATATCAGTGACAATGTAAACTTGTTCAATGACTCTGGAAAGTAGTAGGGTAATTCTTCAATAAAACTAGGCCTATCACCCAGAAATTCCAATCCTAAGTATTTTTTTTCAAAATATTACAAGCCAGGATATAGTCAAGCCAAAATATGATCACATCCTCTATAGTATTATTCCTCATAGCCAAGGTGTCTCACCTTTATTCAGTTCTGTTAAACATTAATTTCTCAGCAAAAATTTTCAAACTTTTTGTGATTACTTTGGTAAAAACAATACATTCAAGTATTATTTTGTCATTTTAACTCTTTCGTCACTGCACATACTCTTTATAGTCATTTCCTGAAAATTGTGCCTCATATGACTATTTTGACCCATCTGCACTCAGATATTAATAGTATAGGAAACTATGCTTACAAATAAAGAGGATAAATAATAAATGTGAATAATAATTTGGGATATATTACTAACAATAATAGTGGATTTCTCTATTAGTTCAACTATAACATGCAAGCAAAGTCATATTTCAGGATTTTGTGTGTGTATGTCTGTGCATGTGTATGTGTTCATCTCTACAACCCTGAGGAACTGTGGTACTCTTGTTTCAATATTGTCAAATTCAAAATCTTTATGTAGACTTTTTAAGCAATATTTCAAAATAAGTCACGTTTTAGATTCTTGTATTCAGATGCCAGTAACATTTATTAATTTAGACTTCCTAACTGGGAATTCCATTAAACCAAAAAAAATCCAATCTTATAGGAACTTTTTAGTATTTTTTTCAGTACCCTGATGTGTCTCACACTGCCAAAGATAAATATGGCTATAGATGAGTTGAGAGGTTTGATGACTACTGACAGTGGAAAAAGAATTGAGCTCTTTTTTGATCAGAGGTTTTTCCTAGTTGGAGAGAGGAGCTGAGAAGACAGTGGATAAGCCTTTCCTCGGATATAAAGTCTTTGACAGAGATTCCTAAAGCACAAGAAATGCATATGTAAATAACAACCACTTTAGGCCATCAGCTCAAAAAAGAATTCAGAGATCTATTTATCGTGTGTCATTCAATGACAAGGAAAAAAAAAACAGTAAAAATTTCCTAGTGGCATTCAACAACCTAACATAGGAATTACTGAAGATAGCTGAGAAACTCGTTGTTCCATCTAATAAACAGGATGTTATGTACTTGCTCAGTGTATAGTTTCTAAAGCTACAGACTAAAAAGTAAGCATTGTTGCCATATTTTGTTCTAGTGTCACCCTTCATGTTGATTGTCCAGGGAATTTCTGCTCCCAACTTCCTTCCAGCTGTTGCTTTGGTTTTCAGTTACTCCTCATATGCCTTCAGGCTACTGACTTTCAGTTACCAAGAGCTTCTAAGCAATCATTGTTAAATTAAATTGCTATCTCTTTTTGTGATTACTTTGCTAAAAAATACAAGTTAGTAATGAATGGAAAATATATCTCGATATTTTAATGTTGCAGAGACTTATACTACCAATGTCTATATCTTATTTAATTTTTAAACCAATATCTTATCATAATAAAATAAGAAACTTTTTTCTGTGTTTACCTTTATGCTATTGTGCCATGTATTTTTCCTTAAGCCAATAACAACAAACCACTGATGAGGTATCACAATCTTCAAGCAATTTGGGGATGAATATGTATCCATTTCCTTCAGAGGCAGCCATGCAAAAGATTCATGTTTTAACTACCACACATAAATGTCTTAAAGCCTGGCTCTTGGAAAATTATAGACCACAAGTATGCAGTTCTGTATCAAAACACACTCTTGCATTGTACCAGCAACCAACAAAATACTACGCAGTTAACCATTTGTAATTAAAAAACATGAAATGGAGATGAAGACAAAGTCAAGTGTCAGAGTACTACTATCCTTGAGCATTGTCTAAGGACAATGTCCGGGCCCTGAGTTCAAGCCCTCGGATTGGCCCCCCCCCAAAAAAAGTAAATCTTCTAAATTCAGTTCGCAGTTGTGTGTTTCTGTAACAGATGAGGATTCAACGTACCTGCGTTAAGAACTCAAGCATATGGTAAGAGTAATGTGTTATGCTCTTTATCTAATCATGTTTAATACTTTGCAAATCCAAGCAACCTGCCATGCAGAAGGTACAAAATTGTAATTGCTTATTCAATGAAATTACCATTAATTCTTATAGTTAATGAGAAAGTTAGCAGTTTTGGGAAGGTAGCCTCTTTTATTCGTTGTGATTGGAAAATAGCTTAAGACTAGAAAAAAATACTTTGACTTCTGACTAAGGAATTACAAAATATCTTTAAAAGCAGCAAATAAAGAACATATTCAAAAAGCACCATGCTTTCTTGTCATATCTTAACATTTATTTCCTTCACATGAAGGTAGTTTATATATCTTTTATTATTGTTTTATTAGTAGGACATGTTCAAATATGTTGATGACTTGTTACGTCTATGAAGATTCATGATAATTCAATTTCAATAAGCTTTGGTGAGTTTGTTCTGCAATCAGAGCTGTTGAATTAAATACAAGGTCACAAAGCAAGGGATACTACTAATTACACAAAATGCAATAATCATTCATTTAGAGAGTAACAGCCTGTTTCCAGATTCATAGGAAGTTTATGTAGATTATATATAAGTAGAAACATTCCATATTTAACAAACCACTGAGAAGTTCAACAATATGAATGTTCTTTTAAACATTTCTCTGTTTACAAAATTTCTTTGGTGTGCTTGTGTGTGTGTGCTCCCGGATATGATTATAAATGCCTCCCAGTAGAAGAAATTTCAATTGAGGCCAAAGCATTCTATTTATCATGAAATTTCTTATTTAAAATTTTTGAATGTCATTCTTTAATAAAACAGGATACACAAATAGTTAGGACAGCCTCTAAAACTCAGGCTACCATCTTCCTACACTAACACATCCTGTCTAACTGGTTTACCTTGTCTGCTTTTTCAGTCTTGCTTTGCTTTCTACAATGTTGTTATGACAGTTATTTGAGATATCACTGAATTAAATTCATCAGTAATTTAGGAGCATAACCAAACTTTTTGTAAGTGAATCAATTAACATTCATTATTTAGGCTCATCATCAGTAAGTCAATATTTGCTGGTGCTGTCGTAAGCAAGTCCTCTAAACCAAGACACTACTTGTAATAAAATACACACGCTGCATAAATCCTGGCTTTATGTGCAGTAATTTAAGCAGTGAGTTAACTAAGACTCATGTAAAATCTACATCGAGAGAACAGAACTGAGCTGTGGATCTTTCATGGTAGTGTGTGTGTGTGTGTGTGTGTGTGTGTGTGTGTGTGTGTGTGTTGTGGGCTATAACACAGAATTTTACACATGCCTGACAACGTATGCTGCTAAAGAACTGGCCTAACATTAGTGTACTCAGTTATTTTCTTAAGCTGTTAAGTGTCAGAGTCTCTCTCCTTCTCTCCCTTTCTTCTCTTTTAATCTGTCCTTCTTGTTGGGGGGGAGAGTCATGTGTCTCACACATGGGTTAAATGCATGTATATGAGAGAGTGAGCAGCTACATGCAAATTACCTCAAAAGAAGCAACTCCAATGTCATCTGCTTTATAGATTAGTCCTAAATGATGCTCCTTTTGATAAGTTCTATCCTTTAATTTAAAAAAATCTCAATTTGAAAATCAGAGGAAAAATACAAAAATAAATCTTTAAATAGACTTATAAAAAATAAATTATGATCTTTGCCTATTTCTCAAAAACTAAGGAAAACTTCATCTATTCAATGTGAAGTAGTTTTCCTTAGTAATATATCAGTTTGTTTCAATGCCTAAGTTGAATGTCCACCTAGGGAGGAAAAAACAAAAACAAAACAAAGCAAAACTTTCATTAAAGCACTGTCAAATTTCTGCTATCTAAGATCTCATTTCACAATAGTCTTTTTTGTTTTTGTTTTTGTTTTTTTTTAGTAAGTCACAGGGCTTGAATTTGGCCTGGCAACTTTCCCTGAGCTCTTCAGCTCAAAGCTACCACCTTACCCTTGAACCAAGCCCCACTTTCTGTTTTCTCTTTGAGTCCTAAAGATTGAGTCCTGCTTAGAATAATAATGAAGGGAAATATTTGGTGTTTACATAGTACAATACATGTATTTTCTTGACTAAGTACAGATTTAACTTACATGCCAACTACAATTCTATACTCTGTATACTTTTTGGTAGAATCTTTACACTTAATAACTATTATTAATTACACACAGACACAAATGAGTTGGCTCCTTGAAAATTTATTGTACTATTTGACATCACACTGTTTTATTTGTTGTTGTTTTGTTTTGTTTTGTTTTGTTTTTGTCATTGTTTGGTTTTGAGCTCTTAAACTCAAGGCTTTACCACTTTGAGCCACAGTGCCAGTTCTGGTTTTCTGGTGGCTATTTGGAGATGAGAGTCTCATGAACTATTGCTTTGAACCAAGTAGCTCAGATTACAGTGATGAGTCACAACTACCTGGCAACATCACATATTTAACTTGATTTACCATATGTATAATTATCAGTGTGATTTTTCTACCTACTCTAACGTTCAAAATTCACTATGAAGAAACACAAATCTACAAAGCAAGCATTCACTCTGACTTTATTTTGATTATGTAATTAGGGTTGCAATATGAAAGAAAAGGGAAATTCCTTCTTTCATCCAATGATCAGCAAGGAGTATATGAAGATTTCCATCCTGCTTTCATTTTGACATTTTTGTGATTTGAACATTAGCCTGAAGAACTGGAAGCCGAACTGTGCAAGTTGCCAACAGAATCAGTCATTGGAATTAATGTGGACAGAACAGCATTCACATGAGTAGACTTTGAGGTATCTGTTACATAGTCTTCCTTTCCAAGGCACATACAAAGAACAAAAGAGTCCATGTACAAATATTCTGACTCCTTAAAGACATATTTATTAATGCTAAAAGTTGTCAAAACTAGTGAAGAATTCCAGTATCCAAGAGACATTTATTAGATTTCTGAGGATCTAAAACTATCATCAGATATCGACAAATGACAGAAAGAAAACAATATGGCCTCTAGCAATGTGTGAGCTTAAAACATAAGCAAGTATCCAGAGACTGGTATCACGTGCCTGAAATTCTAGCTACATGGGAGACTGAGCTCTAGAAGTTTAAGGGAAGTCTATATCTACTAAAGACTCTGCCAAAATCAGACACTTTGTTCTAATGGGACAGTGGTAATGGAGCAAGAAAGTCGACCTCAAATCCTGTGTTCAAATCCTAGTGCCAGAAAAAAATTAAATAAAAGTAAAATCATATATATATATATATATATATACATGTGTGTGTGTGTGTGTGTGTGTGTGTGTGTGTGATTTCTTAATCTTACTTGCACAACTTTGGAGAGTCCAACATTACAAATGATGAAAAACTCACTGGAATTTTTTGAGCACCATGTAAAGAACTGGCATTTGTTGCTATTCTTATTAAGGATTAGTATTTCCTGTGATTAAATACACATTTTAGTATCTACATTGTTACTACTTTTTTGAATTGTGTGTATTACTATACTATGGCTTAAATTCAGGGCCTCACAGTTTCATTTGCTCCTCCCTTTGTAAGACTGGTGCTCGACCATTTGATTCATGTGTCCATTTTTGGCTTATTGTTGGTTAATTGAGTGGGCCTCATGTTTTTGTTTTTGTTTTTATTTTTCTGTCCAGGATGTTTTTGAATTGTAGTCTACTGATCTCAGCTTCTGAGTAGTTAGAAGTACCAATTATAAGCCAACAATACTCAGTTTAATTTTTTAATTGTATTTTATCATAGTCCAAGACATACATCACTCTTTAGGATGCTATGTTAGATGAGGTAATGACTCAAGTTTTGATGATTCTTTGATATATATATATATATATATATATATATATATAAATTACATGAGACTTCCAAGAAACACTGAAATACCTGAAGACAATATCAGAAATGTGGAGATCAAGGAAGTGACAGTCTTATCTAGTAAGAGTAGGGAGGGGTGTGAGTTTGGCCTAGTGGTAGAGTGCTTGCCTAACATGCACGAAGATCCAGATGCAATTCCTTAATACCACAAACATAGAAAAAAGCCTGAAGTGGTGCTGAGGCTCAAATGGTAGAGCTCTAGCCTTGAGAAAGTCCAAGGACAGTGTTCAGGCCCTGAGCTCAAGCCCAGGACTGGCAAAAAAAAAAAGAGTAGGGAATAAAAAGAATAAAGTACTTAATGGAAGAAAAATACAAGTTTCAAGAATTTTCCCCAAGGTTTAGTATTATATTCCAAGATGCTACCACATAATATCAGACACCAAATTGAGATATTATGCATGGAGCATGGATGATTTTATATATATATATATATATATATATATATATATATATATATATATATATATATGTGTGTGTGTGTGTGTATGTGTATCTTATGGGGAATATAATGAAATATAACTATATTTTTAAATTTAAAATAATGTTCTCTTGTTTATCAATTCATGTGGAATTAGCATGGTAATGCTATATTATTATATCTTCTCAATCATACTGAAAATTTCCTGGGCAAATGTGGAACCCAACATCTGCCTAGATTTAACCTTTCTTTCTTTCTTTCTTTCTTTCTTTCTTTCTTTCTTTCTCTTTCTTTTCTTTTCTTTTTTTTTCTTTCTTTCTTCTGACATTTTTTTTGCAGTGGTGAGACTTGCACTCTGGGCCTCAATGCTGTCCCTAAGCTCTTTAGTTCAAGGCTACCACCCTACCCCTTTAGCCACAGTGCCACTTTCGATTTTCTGGTGGTTAATTGGAGATGAAAGTCTCACAGACTTTAGTGCCCGGGCTGGCTTAGAACTGTGATCCTCAGATCTGAGCCTCCTGAGTAACTAGGATGACAGGCGTGAGCCATGCTCCTGGCCAGCTTAAACTTCTTAATTATTCTCAGAGGTTTTTCAGGCATTTGAAAAATAAATATTGGCGTTCATAATTATTATCATCATTGTTTATGTTATTAATATTATTGTTTACTTTTGTAAACATCAGGATATAGGCTGTGTTGCTTAACCTTCCTATAAAAGTTTTAGTTGTGTTTTGTCATTAGCCAAAGATGAACTTGCATTTGGGCTGTCATCTTAGGTGAAGTAACAATTCAAAGTTTGATAAATCTGTCTCTGCAAGTAACTTTTATTTTGGTTGAATTCTATTAATTACTCCTTATTTATGCTCTCAGTTTCCATATTTTTTATAACAGCTTTATAAGAATATCAATAATGAAGCTCATTTAGCACGCAGAATAATGTTCCATGTTGGCTGAGTGTCAGTTATCTGCATTTCATAATATCTCTGCCAAACACTTTCAAGCCTGGAGAGTAATATGAATTGATTCCTGATCCAAGGAGATCTTAAAATAACAATCATAATTCCAGACTTACCAGATTTTTTTCTAATAAATTTACAAATTGGAAATTAAATTGGCGAATTTAGGGAACTCTGGGCATCATCACATGGTTATCATTAGAGAACAGTCAGAATCTCCAAGTGACTTCAAATCCCCTTGGTTCTGCCTGGTGTTCAGCAAAAAAGGGCTAGGAAGGCCACAGGAAAAGTGCAGCCCTGGATAATGGAGGAAAACATACTGTTCTCTTTATGTGTGTTAATAGGGCATGAAAATTGTTCCCAAGCTGCCTGGAAGCCTTTTTGCCTATCTGCTCTGGAGTGTGGCACTGGATTTCTGACTGAGGACAGTTACTTAATTAGGGGACAAGTGAGACATCTCCCTCCCACCGGATGCCAAAGGCTCCCAGCTCTCATAGGTGCCAGAGTGAGTGCTGCCTGTATTTTCTCAGGTAGGCAAACCAAACACCTTACCTCATTTATTTGATATATGTCACAGGTAGGTTATTCTGTTTGAACTGCTGTTTTGGAAATGACAATAGTTCTGTAAATGATGTCTAATATGTCTTTGTTTCATACAATATTAGAATGTGCACTTTGTTAAAAGTCAAGGTGGCCTTGTATAGTTCAGTACTGATTTATAGACATATGTGGATTCCCGGTTATGACTGAATGGTCAATTTACTCAGTTCTCACAAGACACAGAAATAGATGTTATTACAGTTCTCATATTATGGCTAGGGAAAGAAGATTCAATGGGGCTCAGTAATTTCCTCAAAAATGCATAGATGCCAGGTGTGGGGACTCACGTCTGTAATCCTCCAGTACTAAGGAGGCTGAGTTCTAAGTATCGAGATTCAAAGCCAGCCTGGGCACAAAAGGACCCAAGACTCTTATCTCCAGTTAACCTCTAGAGAACAGGAAGTGGGGCTTGGCTCAAACGTAGGGCTGTAGTCTTGAGCGCTGAAGAGCTCAAGCCCCATGACACACATACACAAAAATGCAGAGGAAATAATTGACGCAGTTACCCAATATGTGATACAACATTCAGTAGAAATATGACAGTCTTTTGTGAGAAGAATTTTTTTTAACATTAACATTGGAGTTCTTCTAAAAATGTTGTTCAATGACTTTATGATTTGTTCAATCATTATTATTTTTCTCAATATATTTCTCTGTGGTAAAATCCAAATAATCAAACATTTGGGGATTCCATTTATATAGAATGTTGATAATAGATAAAAGAATGTAGGCAGAGAGCACCTTATTGGTTGGGAGTGGATGAGATATAGAGATGGAGAAACAACAGATAGAATGGAGTTTATAGTCATGTTGCTAAAACTGTTCTAAAATTAACTACAGCAATAACTGAATATAAAACTGTATCATATAAAATTATTTTAATATAGAAAATAACTTAAGTCTCAATAATGTTGACTAATGCAAAATAATTCTATTCTTTTTTATGTACATATCTTGATTTCACAGCACAGTTTTTTTTTATAGAATGTCCTTTTCCTAAATTGTATTCTTCACATTCTCCTAGGCCATATATTTTTGAGTTTATTTTGGGGACCTGTATATTTTTCTGTGTCTTTTTGGTGCCAATAAAACCAATAGAAATAAGTTACTAGGAATATGGAATAAATAATCATTCAATATACTGATATTTTATGCTGATTATTTTAAATATAATCTTCAATCCACATGTACAATGCATGCAACAGTAAATACAGATAGATATTGATCCAGTCAAATTTGCTAACACCTTCATAGAGTTGAAGATGTGAATATTTAACATTTACATGCTATAGATATTCGCATGATTTTCAAATATCAGAGGAAATTCAGCATTAAGGAATAATGATATTTATTTCACTGATAAAAGTCATACAGGCCTGGGATGGAACGCTTATATATCTTAGTTTTAATATAAGTTTATTTAGTATGATTTCTTATTTGAGTCTCTACTAAGTATCTTTGTTTGATTATATTTGTATTTAATGAAAACAATGTTCACTCTTCAGATAGGTTAACTAAATATTTCTTCCTACAAGGATTAAAAAAGAATTTTGTGCATATATCAATCATAGAATCTGTCATAGGAGATACTGAAAATTAATATTAGAACTATTCTTTTCATAATTTTATGATATTGGTAGTCCTTATTGTGGATTTCTGTGAAAGAAATTTATTACTTCTGCAAGTTAATTACATTAAAAATATGTGACATAATATAGACAAAATATAAATATTAACAATTTACCTGAAAGCTGAGGAAGGTGCATGTTTTCAACTCACATTAACACATTAAAGGTAAGGAAGTAAGAAAAGATAAAAGAATCTAACATAACTTGCATTCCATTCTGAAGCTCTCTGCCTGTCAGCTTGACCCTCCATTCTCCTCTATTATACAAACAGAAAGTTATAGGTTAAAGTAACATAAATGTTTCTGCTAGGATCAGATAAGCACATCAAAGGCTGGGTGCTTATCTTGACTATCTCCTGCTTTCTTGAGGCAGAAAAATTACTTTGGATATCTTATGAGTCCAGCTTTTACTTACAATATACATTTTTCCATCTTTCTAACATCTGCAGGATAAAGGAAAATGAGAAAGAATCAATCTCTATTCTTCTGATCCAACCAAAATTTAGAAGTACTACAAAATCCAAGCTATTGTGTACACTAGGTTCAATGGAAGATTATAATTGTCCAATATTTATCAAAGTTGCCACACTACTCTAACAGTGGATTTGCAAGCAAGTCACCACCTGTTTGTCACAAAATATTTTGGAAATCATTCTATATGAGGAAAAATATAGAAGTATAGGAATATAATTTCAAGGCATTATTTACCACAATTGAATCAATTTTGATTAATTGTGAAGATTTAAGGATCTCTCTCTCTCTCTCTCTCTCTCTCTCTCTCTCTCTCTCTCTCTCTCTCGCTCTCTCTCTCTCTCTCTCTCTCGCTCTCTCTCTCTCTCTCTCTCGCTCTCTCTCTCTCTCGCTCTCTTGCTCTCCTGATCTCTGTCTGTTTCTATATGCCTGTCTCTTTCTTTCTGTCTTTGTCTCTTTCACATACACATGTGCAACCACATATACACACAGGTTATATTTTTATTTACATAATTATACAAAATTAGACGTGTTAGTTTTACAATATTGTGATTTTAGTCACCAATAATTCCACATACAAAATACTGTTAGAATAGTTCTGAAAAAGGTCTCTCCTACCTCACTACTAAATCAGAAGTGATATTTTTCTTTATTACACATTCAACATTTATTTTGATTTATGTCCCTCTGACAAAAAAAAAACTTATGTTCAAGATACTGTGATAAATTAGCAAATAAATATGACTAGTATATGTATTTATTAAAATAGAGTAGGAAAATCATAAACTACTTCCTATTAAAGCCATTCTGAAATAATATTTACTTGATATATTCTTTGGAAAGAAATTCTTCTTTTTCCAAAACAAAGAACTTATACCTGATTTGAAGAAAATCATCAAGAAGAATTTTGCAAGTGTGATAAACTGGAATCTTTGAATTGGGAATGGAATTTGAAGATCCAAGAATGGGGTAGATTTAGAGAAACAGTGTTCAGGAAAATAAAATCTGATTCTGTACTTCATGCATTGAAACATTTAGAAAATGTTTCATTTAAGCAAGATTGAAGTACCTCAGAAATTTCAAGCGGCAACACTGATACTTGACTCTACACACAGACCATTGTGGAAATATAGGAGAGAAATAGTCTCTAAGTCTTTTTGTTCTAAGTAGTTTCCAATTCCCTAAAGGAATTAATGAAAGTATGCAAAAAAATTCAGGGGTCAAGTGTGAGGCCTAGTGATATAGTGCTCACCTAGCATGCATAAAGTCCTGGGTTCGATTCCTTGGTACCAAATAAACAGGAAAAAGGTGTAAGTGGTGCTATGGCAGAAGTGACAGAGCACTAGCCTAGAGTAAAAGTGTTCAAGGATAATGCCCAGGTACTGAGTTCAAGCCCCAAATTGTCAAAAAAAAAAACTCCTATCAATCAGTAAAATTTATACCTAAATCAATTACCTGGTAATAATATGTTCTAATCTTTTCTCTTTGAAAATAGTTCCTTCTTTAGATTTAATCATCATGTGAATATTGGTAGGTTATTTAATAGGTACTCGTTGTCATCTAAGTTGTATTTTCATTCTCTACTACAATTTTATATACCTACATAAAGAATTTTTAACAAGCTAACATTTATCTGAATTTCTAAATGAAATTTATGACAAAACATGCACATATGGAAAGATTCATTGATTTGGGTGCCTTTAATAAACTTTTCTCCTTTCCTTGATTTCTTATTCCTGTTCATCTTTTTTTTGCCAGTCCTGGGCTTGAGCTCAGAGCCTGAGCACTGTCCTTGGACTTTCTCAAGACTTGAGCCTCAGCCCCACTTCCAGCTTTTTTTTTTTCTATATGTGGTACTGAGGAATCGAACCTGGGTCTTCATGCATGCTCAGCAAGCACTTTAACCACTAGGCCAAACTCCCGGTCTCATCTTAGTTTTTTTAATCTGTTTATTTCCTGTTGTCCTCCTGTTGGGGGAGTACTAGGCACCTTGGAAAATAAGGGGATTTTTGCATCTGTACTATTTGTCTTGTTGAAACAAAAATCCCAAATAATATGTTTTACATATTCACACAAATAGAAGTTGCCATTACTTTAGCAGGCAATGTTAACATTTAATTGATTCTGAACATAATGAAATAAGATTTATTGTGATGTCAGGGCCGTACAATACATCTGAGACTGTCCTTATGAGACTTTCTTATCCATGTTCCTCAGGCAACCATTGAGAGCTCCAGGTGTCCCCTCTGCTTTGAGGTACTGATAACTCTCTTTTCTGAGGATTTCACTAGCGAGTCCAAGGATTTCCTATCTTCTACATTTCTGCATCATGTGCTGTTATGGCTACCTTTGCTGTTTTTTTGTTTTAAATCATTATTAGCTCTTTTCTCCTCCTGATACATGCTTTTATGGATTCTTTTTTTCTCTTTTAAATACTTATTTATTTTTTTAATATTTTTATTGCAATTAATAAAAGGGTTACATGATATTTTCCAGATAGATGGTGCATTAATTCACATACATTGATACCCTTTCACATGTCTTGGTACCCATTAACCTCCCCCACCCCCCCCATCTTGGTTTTCCCCCCTTCCCTATCCAATTTCCAATAACCAAATACAAATAAATTCAATATATCAGCTAACAAAGTGAGATACTGTGACAATATGATATAACCAAGGGACAGAAAAAGAGATGAGAGATAACATAGTATATTAAAGACAACAGTCATTCATTATATGGCTTTTGTTTCAATATCCTGGAGGTCCTTTCAATTAGCTTCATACTATATGGCCTTATGTATCAAGGTTTTGCTCTATTGCAAATCTCTGCTAGTAGAGCCCAAGGTTTCTACTGATTATGACAAATGAGGGAAACCATTGAGCCTAAGTTCCTTTGAGTCTGGCTTACTTCACTTAATATAATTTTTTCTAAGTCTTTCCATTTCCTAACAAATGGGGCGATGTCATCTTTCATATGTACATGGAATTGCTATTTCTTTTTTGATCACTATAGAGGATATAAGTAGGAGGAAAATGACCTGCCTTTGCTTTAAGAATGAGGTGCTATTTACTAAAGCAAGTAGAGATAGTTGTATTTTCTTTTCCCAGCTCATTTTCATCTCAGGGTAGCCTGTTTATATAGTAGTGTCCAATTGTGATGATATTATCTATTCTTGGCTCAGCTTTCTGCAGATTTAGATCATTTAACATTGCTTATCCTGCTCAAAAGTATCCCATTCTTCATTGTTAAAAAAATGACCTTTACATATCCAAGGTGACTTTCTTCAAAGAAACAGAAGAACCAAAAGTGTGTTTCTCTATTTCTCACTATTTTTCAATCCTCCACAGCCTTCAGAGAACTTATTCAAAAGGACTTAGAATCAAAGCTAATCTGAAGCTGACCCACTTCACTGACAAATAGACCTTTCACCTGCAAGATGAATGTATCTTTCCAATAGGGAAACTCTCTCCTAGTCTCTTGTTCAGGCCTTTTGTCAATATTGGACTAACCCTACTTACTCATTTACACTGATATTATGTCCAGGGAGGTCCACACTGTTCTACCCAAAGCAAATTAATCAATTTCTTCCATTTTGGAGATTCTAGAACGTCTCCCAGAATTGTTAAACCAATTCCATATTGGCTTATTTTTCTTGTCTCTCATGAGGCCTTTCTCTCTGAGAAAGCAAACAATCCCCCTCCCCCAAAAAAAGTCATCTTTAATAACACACTGCATCAAACACTACTGGGAAAAATTGATCCTGAATGGAATTTTATTACATTGTCTCTCTAAAAAGGAAGAAGCAATGAGGGAAGAAGCACCCGGAATTAGGGTGCTGTAGACAGAACAGAAGCACATTTGAGACTATCAGCTTCCACTGCTCACAAAAGTAGATAGAAAATTTTGATGGTAGTTCCTCTTTATTTTGGTTTTGAAACTTTATGAAAATCAATCATACATAACCGTAAAGATCTCTCATTTCATCATAGCAAAATCTGTGCTTAGGTCTGGAAACTGAACGTTCCATGTCAAGGATCACAAGCAATCAAGAACTGAGAGCTTTAGCTGATGTGATGTGTTGGCATACCCTTTGTCCAAATTAATTAAGAAGAAAAATGTGGTTTTTATATCTCAATCTTCATTCTGATCTTATCATCATTTGGTCAATTTCTGTACAGATCTATATGGTGAACATGAAAATGATCTTTATAGTAAAAATAAACAAAGCTGAGTATTATTCCTTTGTGACATATCTCACACATTGTGTGTAATGTTGAGATTAGACAGAGCCATTTTCTAAAACTGATTCTAACTTAAAGTTAATTATATAATATATCTTCTGAATTGTGACAGTGAGGATGTCTTATCATTTGTAAAGTTTATAGTTGTTATTTAGAATCTTAATTCAAAATCCTGGCTATGAACTCATCTAAACATTTTAGCCATATCTTAACGTAAAAATATTATTTCATACTTGAAAATAGGTCTAAACAAATATGCTTTAGCAAGTTAATTTTCATGTAAAGTAAGTAATTCAACAGATTTTAGGACACAAAGAAAATATTATATATTTCTACGTTAACATTTTCTTATTTAATTTCTCCCTCAATTTTCTTTTTTTATTGTCAGGATATTGTATAGAGGGGTTACAATTGCATTCATCAGGTAATAGGTGCATTATTTCTCACAGGTTGATACCTCTTCTCACATTTTGTCCCATTCCCTACCCCTAAATCCTCCCAATCATCTTGTGTCTCCCCTTCCCTTCGTATTTTAAATAAACAAATAAACACATATGCAATATACCAGGTAACAAAGTCAGATACAGTAACAATATGAGATTAACCATAAGGGCAAGAAAAGAGAAGAGAAATAACATAGTACATTAAGAACAACAATACACAAGATAAAGCTCTTGTTTCCATACGGTAGATATCCTTTCACTGAGACGCATCCTATATGACCATATGTACCTAAGTTTTGAGCTATTATAATCCTCTTCCCAAAAGAATATAGCCTCAATGGTTTTGCTCATTTATAATAATTAGGCTAACATTTTTAGTAGGCGAATTTTCTACTCTTAAGAATTTTCTTCTGTTGGTCTTGGGGCTTGTGTGTTGTCCTTGAGCTTCATTGTTCGGGGCTAATTCTTTACATTGAGCCATAACTTCCCTTCAGTTGTTTCTTTTCTGTTTGTTTTGTTTTGTTTCATTTTGAAGTTAGTTAGAGAACAGAGTCTCATGAACTTTCCTGCTAAGTTTAGCTTTGTCCTCAACCACCGGAATTGCTAGGATTACAGGCCTAAACCTGTAATCACTGGCATGAACAACTTATTACTTGACAAACTTAAAAATTTTCATGTTAAATATGTAAATGGGGAGGAGCAAAGCTAAAGAGAATATTTATAGGAGACTTTAGCTAATGTTTTAAGTTCATTTATCACTTTTATTTAACAACAGTTGTTAATACAAAATTGGGGCTTTATTTATACACCTAAACATTTCTGAGCCTATTTACATCCATTCACTTCTACATAACTCCTATGTTTTTTTATTGTAATTAATAGAAGGGTTACATGATATTTGCCAGATAGATGGTACATTAATTCACATACATTGATACCATTTCACATGTCTTGGTCCCCATTTCCCTCCCCCCCACCCCTACCCCTCAACTTGTTTTCTCCCGTTGCCTATCCAATTTATAATAACCAAATACAAATATATCTGATATATCAGGTAACAAAGTGAGATACTGTAATAATATGAGATAACCAAGGGACAGCAAAAGAGATGAGAGATAACATAGTACCTTAAGGAAAACAATCATTCATTATATGGCTTATGTTTCTATATCCTAGAGATCCTTTCATTTAGCGTCCTACTATATGGCCTTTTGTATCAAGGTTTTGCTCTATTGCATATCTCTACTAGGAGAGCCGAAGATTTCTACTGATTATGACAAATGAGGGAAACCATTGAGCCTAATCTCCTTTGAGTCTGGCTTACTTCACTTAATATGATCTTTTCTAAGTCTTTCCATTTCCTAACAAATGGGGAAATGTCATTCTTTCTGACAGCAGCATAGAATTCCCTTGAGCTGATTCAAAACTTTGGAAGGGTAGCAGGGTATAAAATTAACCCTCAAAAATCAACTGCCTTCCTCTACACCAACAGTGAGAGGAATGAGGCAACAAGCCTTTTGCAATAGCCTCAAAGAAAATAAACTACCTAGGAGTTACCTTAACTAAGAATGTAAAGGACCTTTTTGATGAAAATTTTAAAACCCTGAAAAAGGAAATTAAAGCACAACTGAGGAAATGGAAAAACCTCCCATGCTCCTGGATTGGAAGAATCAACATCGTGAAAATGACAATCTTGCCAAGGGCTATCTACAAATTCAACACAATACCCATCAATATCCCAATGTCATTCTTTAAAGAACCAGAAGAGGCAATCCAAAATTTCACATGGAATAATAAAAGACCCCGTATAGCAAAAACACTTCTTAGCAGAAAGAACAGCAAAAGAGGAATTTCAATACCATACTTTAGACTCTATTACAGAGCTATAATTATCAAAACAGCTTGGTACTGGCACAAGAACAGGCCTGAAGACCAATGGAATAGAAGTGAAGACCAAATTTTAAACCACAAACCTATGGCCACCTAATCTTTGACAAGGGAGCCAAAAAATAGAATGGAAGAAAGATAGCCTCTTCAACAAGTGGTGCTGGAAGAACTGGTTAAGCACCTGCAGAAAACTAAAGTTGGATCCTTCTTTGTCACCCTGCACTAGAATTAACTCCAAATGGATCAAAGACCTGGAGGTAAAAGCCGACACACTGAAAACTTTACAAGAAGGAATGGGAGATACACTAGACCTCCTTGTCACAAGACAAAACTTTCTCAATAAGGACCAAGAAACACAACAAATCAGAGAAAGGCTGGATAAGTGGACTGCATTAAACTGCAGAGCTTTTGTATGGCAAAGGACATAGCTAGTAAACTAATTAGGAAGCCTACAGAGTGGGAGAAGATCTTCACCAACCACACAACAGACAAAGGCCTCATATCTAAAATATATCAACAACTCAAAAAATTGAATCAATCTAAAACTAATCTCCAAAGTAGCAACCATCCCATTAAAAGATGGGCCAAAGACTTAAAGAGAGTCTTCTCTGAAGACAAACAAAAATGGCCTATAGACACATGAAGAAATGCTCAACATCTCTGGTCATAAAAGAAATGCAAATCAACTCTAAGATTCCACCTCACACCAGTTAGAATGGCCAGGATCAAGAAAACTAATAACAACAGATGCTGGAGGGGATGTGGCCAGGAGGGATCATTACTACACTGCTGGTGTGAGTGCAAACTCATTCAACCACTATGGAAAGCAGTATGGCAGTTCCTCAAAAGACTAAACAGAGAGCTCCCCTATGACCCAGCAATTCCACTACTTGGCATTTACCCAATCATCCAGAAACAAAGACATACTAAATCCACCAGCACAACAATGTTCATTGCAGCACTATTTACCATAGCAAAGATATGTAAACAACCTAGATGTCCCTCAGTTGATGAGTGGATCAACAAGATGTGGTATAACTCCTATGTTACACAGGTATAATGATCCATAAGTGTAACTCCAGCACTCAAGAATCAGACAAGAGGACTCTGTGTTCAAGGACAGCCTGGACTTTATAAAGTAAGCTTCAGGCTACCTTGGACTATGTAGGGAAATAAGAAAAGAAGATAGACAAGAAGAAAAGAATGAATGGTATAAGAGGGTAGAAGAAAGGGAAATGAAAGAAGAGAGGAAAAAAGGAAAGAAGGAAGAGAATCAATGTGAAATGTTTGAGGCATTTATAGAAAATTAATTATCTCACACAATTAGGATATGCTCTTTGTAAACTTGGTCCAATTTGAAGATGATGGAGACAGCTGTAGTTAGCAGTTTTAAAGTCTGATGTGTTCATTTTCATATTTCAATTAAAATCAGAGACTATAAAAACTATAATTAACCTGGGATTTCACCCATCCTCATGTTAAACATACTTGAGAGAAAGACTGAACAAATTAAGTTGGGATGCATGCATATTGACTGGTGTGTAAAAGAAATGTCATGAGATTGAGTAGGAGAATTTGATCAACACTCTTGAATTCTGTATTAACTCTTTATGTTTCTTTGATCCTTTCTACTCCTTTGATGTGCTGTGACTTTTAAAACATGGCAAAAGCATATTCTACTTCTAATCATTATAATCTCTAAACCATAATAATTAGTTTCCTGTTTTAAAACTGAAACTGTATAAGAAATTATCTCAAAACATCAAAACTTACATTATGATGTTCTATATAGGACATTATTCTGGATGTTGCTCTGTTGTCATCATTTCATGTTACATCTCTAAAAATTGGCCCCAAATCTGGAATTAAATGAATTTATTCAACCTAAACTGGCTAACAGTCTCTATTCATTTCTGCTGATTGAAAATAAATGTCAAGATAGTAAGAAGTTAATCAACTATTTTATTTCATTGAATGTTAAAAACAAAAATTCACATACATTACTTTTCCTTATGTTTAGGGCACCAGATATTGCTGGTTTTGTGATTTTGCTGTTGCCAGATTAGCTCTGGATTCACAACAGATGCCTACTGTATGGCTTTACAAAAGGAAGAACGTCTAAAAACATTAATATTTTAAGTAACTTTCCTCTCCTGTAAAATTTTGGAAATCTGAACTTTCCCTGTTACTGTATGTAATAAATTATTATAAATCTCAATGTCATAAGATAAATCAAATCACTGAATACAATTGGATTTTTATTTTGTAATTATTTTGAAATTACATTTGATACAAATCACTAATTTTTAAAATTTTTCACTGATGATTGTGGAATGATTAGTCATTTGGGAACAATTATGCCTTGGAAAGATTTTTTTATGGAGCTTGAAATTTACAGTAAGTCAAATTTAGTCATCCTTACATCCTTGTAGGAATGAATGACTATAAATCTCAGTGTGCCTTTGCTTCAACGTAGTCTGTGAAGATTTTTTGCTGTTTACTTAAATAGTCTCCATTCCATTCAGAAGTGGGAATGTCAGATGATAAATCAATTTAATTTAAAGGTATTTGTCACATATATATACACATATATTTTTCTCTCTGATTATTACCCCAAGAAACCCATGTAAGCAATAACAGGACTAGTATAAATAATACTATCTATTTAAAAATAGATATAGTAAGTCAGACTAAATAGGTCTGAAAAGATTCTTCAGCAAATAAAAACAAAACAGAAGCTCATATACAAACTTGTAGGGGATAAGATATCATGTAGGTGTTCAGGTTCTTTTCTCCATCATGTAAAGACTTAGGAGAAGTTGAAAATTTTTTTGAAGGCAGTTATAGTATGGACTCTGTAGAGAAGGATCAGCAGGGCTGGGAGTTCAATTACCACCTTTCAGAGGGTAGATTTTTTATTTCAGGGCTTCTCCCTTCTCTCCACTCCTGGGTGCTGTGCAATCTAGAAATACATTCTTATACCCTACACACTGTAAAATATAGTAGAACAAAATGGCAAGAGTTGTTATGCAGCTACTATACTTAATAATGTAAGGTTTATGTTACTTTTCCTAAAATATTAAATGCACTGGTACATTAGTTAAATCCCTGTGCAGTATTATCAAGCATTTTTTTTAAAGAAACTAAGTCTTACCTAAAGCTGACTCTGCACAACATAATGGAAGTTAGTTTAGTATATGAACTAACTGCTTCGTAATAAAAGTATAGGCATGCACCCAGTAATAACCAGATATCTCAGCCATAGACTCAAAGCTGCCAACATATGAATGACTGTAACTAATAATTCCTCCTTTTCCGCTTATAAATATCACATACATTACAGAAAAGCAGACTCTGAGTAAATTTTGATTCATAGTATTGTTGTGTTCAGAATCCATGATTTTTTTCCCTTTTGAACTCCACTCAAATATGTGTATAATTTTTTCTCTTAATTTTCTGACTCACTTTTCTCATGTGCATGATTAAGACAGTAATTGCAATTATTGTAACATTATAAGAATGGGTAAGAGAGCTAGACATATTGGCTCATGCCTGTACCCCTAGCTACCGTGGCGGCTGAGATATGAAGATCACTGTTCAATCCAACTTTCCCTAGGAGTGGGGCAGTTGCCTTGAGGTGAGGATCCCAGGGACAGAGTTCAAACCCCATGACCCACAAAAAAAAAAAAATAATGGGTGAGATAATTCGTGAACATGCCAGTCAGACATACAATAAGATCTCAAAAACATTACAGTATTACTAAATTTTCAACACCAAAGAATTGGTGTCAATCCTTTATCTCAACTGATAACCTGATAATGTTTAATTACAAACTTCTCATTCAATATCTATATGGTGATTTATATAGTACAATTCTTAGCTAAGTGCTAGTTGTTCCTCAGCAATTTTGGCCACTCAGAAGATTTGAGGATTGTGGTTTGAAAACAACCTGGGTAGGAAAGTTCTTGAGACTTTTATCTCCAATTACTCATCAAAAAGCCAGAAATACGGGCGAGGAGTTTGGCCTAGTGGTAGTGTGCTTGCCTAGCATGCACAAAGACCAGGGTTCGGTTCCTGGTACTACATATACAGAAAAAAAGCCAGAAATGGTGCTGTGGCTCAAGTGATAGGGACCTACCCTTGACAATGCCAAGGACAGTGTTCAGGCCCTGAGTTCAAGCCCCAAGGCTGACAAAAATAAAGCCAGAAATAGAGCTGTGGCTCAAGTGATAGAAAGTCGGGTTTGAGTCAAAAAAGACAGCCTTCAGGCCCTGGGTTCAAGGATAAGCACACACATCAAAAAAAAAAAAAAGAAAAGAAAAAATATATGATTCTTAAAAATTGAAAGCAAAAAAAGCAAAACAAAGCAACTCAAAAACAAAATAATGCAACATACATGACTGTATAAATATGGAAATTCACTGAAGGCCGATGTAAATTGAATAGAAGATATTTAGAGATAATAATTTGTATAGAATCTGTGATCATGTACAGAAAATGTTTCATTCCAGGACAGGCTGTTCAAGAGTTCATTCCAAGACTATAGGAAAATGTATTTTAAAATAAGTAAAATAATTTGAAAACAAATTGTGTATTTCAAGTATGTTCTCAGACATTGCAATCCTTGCTATAAAATTAAAATATCTTCGGGAAGAACATAAATTGGTCATGATGATAGCCACTATGAATTAGTAATAATCACAGAGTAATAAGGAGTGGTGGTATTGAGTTAAATTGATTTCCTAATAGAAGTATTATTATGGGTGTTGTGTTTGAGGCTAATAAAATGGGTCATAACTTTGTCCTACATAATAAAAATGAGCAGTGTAAGTGAGTGTAAACAGCTCTGAATATAAATCCATTGCAGGGAATCAGAGTTTTTAATTATAATGAAAAGTCAGAGAAAGTATTTATGAATAAGTGTCCTAGTCCTAAACTTTGATGGAAAGTATTGTTGACACTGAAGAATGCTGAAATCTACACTTGGAAGGTATTTGTATTTTGATAAAATACAATCCATGTGAGGGCTGCACTGTCAATTCATGTACAGTAAGCAGTGGAATTTAACAATGAGAAGAGCATTACATTCAAATCCATGATATCCCAGTAATTCAGAAGAATATATATATGGCAGAAAAACATGATGATGGGTAGAAATCAGGTCACTGGAGTTACCGTTTCATTTTGTTTTCTTCCTTTTATTCTCCTTTTCTTGTTTTTAAATTTAAGCCACCCTGATATTATTTATATCATCAAGTATAAAACAAAACTGACACCAATAACGGAAAAACAAAACTGAGAATAAACTGTTCAGAAACATGCTTGCTCGGGGTCGGTTTTGTGTTGTACATTTAGCTAAATGGTGATATTCAGGGCTGTAAGGTATTACTCATATCAGATGTGTCATAACATGTTCATAATATCCCAACTTGCTTTGTACCAGGGACAGGATGTCAAAATTAATCTTTACTTGATGCTTTTGTTTTTCTATACTTTTATTAGTTGTGCTAGATTTTTCATTTTTATGTATTCATTTATCTTGACATGTATTGTGGTTACTCTTCTTAAGCCTCCCAAATGTCCAAAGAAATTTTGCAAATTGTTGCTCTAAACAAGCTTCATTGTCCCTACTTTCAATTTGTCTATGATTTTTGAAATTTGATTTTATTGTCAAGGTGATGTACCAAGGGGTTAAATTTCCATATGTAAAGTAGTGAATTGTGTATGATTTTAACATATGAGGACAGAATAGTATTTATTCAGTGTTTTTTTTTCTTTCTAATTTCCTCAGAGAACTCTTGAAGTCAGATTGCATTATTCATCAAGGGTTACCATCAAGCCCAATTTCAATTCAAGTTGTAAATATTATATTCAAGCAACAAGAATATGTTCAGAACTTTAAAGTTTCTCTTCATATATTCTAATGGCTTATCCATGAAAACATCTATTCATTCAGTTATTATAAAAGACAAAAAAAAATCACTGACAGTTCATAGTCCAGAAAAAGAATCTCATTTGACCATTTGCTTTTGAGAGCCTAAGAAGATTTTTGGACTGAGTATAATATATCTTACCATATGAGACCTATACTCTTACTTTCACGTTCAGGATGCATATGTTTTTTCATTATTAAAGTACAGGAAGATAATCTAGTTATGAATGGAGGTTATTTGAAATTAATCCAACAAGGAAATTGACAGCTGTTTAAAAAATTAACAGTAGAGAAGTTCAAGAGGCTTTTCAAGGAACCAGATAAGAAGCCAATCAAAGATTCACATGCTGCTTCTGGAAGCACATTGGAGGAATCTCCATATGGGCTGAAGGTTTGCCAAGTTTTTCTCATAAGTGGTCACAGTAGTTAGGTTCTTTGCTCCAGATGAGTGATAAAAGCACCAGAGGGAACTATTCTCCACCCTGCAATCAACAAGAAAATGCTGTGCCAAGTGAAATTGTAATTATATATATACACTGATGTGTTAATGAACTTCAAAAATGTTTGGTTGACTAGATGAGTAGCTAGATCTAAAAGAAATAACTATGTATCTGAAAGGTCTGTACATATTATTAACTAAAGGGCTGTGCATGCCAGGATATGAGCCTGTATGTGGACATTTGAGATGAAATTGCCAGAAGATTTGCTTGCTTAAGTGTTTAGTTTATTAAAATGTTTTCACTTACATTAAAGGACAGCTACAAACTATTAGGGTTGTATTATAATTCCCTACAGAAAGCAAAAAAGCTTCCAGTAAGTTTTAGACAGAAAAACAGTAACAAAAAATCCAAGCCTGGGGATTAATTATTTGTATTCTCTCTCTCTCTCTCTCTCTCTCTCTCTCTCTCTCTCTCTCTCTCTCTCTCTCTCTCTCTCTCTCTCTCTCTCTCTCTCTCTCTCTCTTTCTCTCGCCTAGTTTTTGAACTGTGGTTTATACTCATGATTTCTAATAGTATAATAAAAAAGGCCATGAACTTCACAAGATAAATGAACACTAAATGGTCCTTCTCCTAGGGCTTCACTATTGATGAGCAGTTTGTTTCCCATGCATGTGACTACATTTAGAATATTCAAGTATGTCTCCAAAGTACACAATTACAAGAATAGTAATAGTGGAACATTTTCATCTTTATCTTGTTCTGCATAATCAACAACTCAGAGACTTTTCTTCACAGTTTATAATGCAAATCAAATTAGATAATAAATTTACATTCTTAATTCTTACATTCTTAATGCCGTACTTAAAATATTGTAATCCAAGGCAGTCATTAGCTTTAGGTGAGGAACTTCTTTAATTTTCATCTTTGTTTTCCTACTGTAGTCAGATTTCTTATTATGTCTACATAACCAGCCAGATAGAGAATTTACAGAAAATAAATAAAATTATATTCTGTTGTTTCTATCATCAATAGAACGCAAAATCTTTATCCTCATCATCACTTTCAGATAGATAGATGGATGATAGATAGATAGATAGATAGATAGATAGATAGATAGATAGATAGATAGATCAGCCCTGTTATTGGCTAACTCCCAAAGGGACACAAGAATTTTACCTTTACCTTTGTCACTTTCTATATGAGAAAACAGGCTCAAACAATTGAAGAAAGATACTCAGGATCTGTACTGTTTATGAACTCAAACATCCCATGCTGTTAGTTTAATTAACCCCTTTCCCCAAAAAAATCCTAACTATGCCACATATTCCAAATTTTCTGGATATAAGTACAATGTCTATGGATCAAATTGGACTTGTTATTAACTGCTAAGGTTTTATCAGAATTTGTATTTCTTACTCACATGGAGTTGCAGTTAGAAGATGCATGGATGTGGGATAATGAAGGTCCATCACTCTGGTGGTAAGGAATTTTATTCAAGATATCTTTATTGAAAGGACTCACTAGTAGCTGCAGCAACAATGTAACACCTGCATTAAGAGATAAAGCATGCATTTTAAAGAAAAGCTGAGCTGGGCGCCAGTGGCTCACATCTGTAATCCTAGCTACTCAGGAGGCTGAGATCTGAGGATCATGATTCAAAGACAGCCTGGACATGAAAATCTGTGAGACTTGTATGTCCAAACTAACTACCAGAAAATCAGAAGTGATGCTGTGGCTCAAGTGGCAAAGTGCTAGCCTTGAGCTAAAGAGCTCTGTGACAGCACCTGGGGCCAGAGTTCAAGCCCCAAGACCCACTCTTTGGGATGATGGGCTATGTGTGAGGTAAGGAAGGAGTTCTTGCTGCTTCAGTTGGCTCAGGGGCTCTTTTCTTATAGAAAATCTACCAGCCAGGACACTGTCACTGAATCTCTTCCTTTTGTTGGTAGCTATTGTTTGTAAAATGTGGAGAAGCTACTAGGCATCTGTAAAACGTAAGCGCTTCTCGTTTATAAAGGCTTGCTATCTGAGAAATTAATCATCGTAAATCACTTTGGAAAACACACACATGCCTAATTGCAATAACCAGCAAAACACCATTAATAACAACCACATTTTATAAGGCCACAAACAGTTCCTCATTGCCACTGGGTATCAGTTGTGCTCACTGATTAATGCATTTGATAACCCTCCTCCCCCCACTTTGTTTCATTAATGAGAACGGGAGAGAATAAAAAGCATATTAAAAATGAGAAATCACCATGTGGCACTATAAGAAGCAAAGCCCAAAGAGTCATGCTAGAAAGGAGACAGAGTTCACAAGAGTACAGTTTTGTTGCTTACTATTTGGCACAGTTGTTATTTAAAGCAATATATTCTTGATAGAGTTTAGCTTTCTCTCCAAGTTACTCACTTTTGTGGGTAACTAGCTACCACAGAATTCCAATTTATGAATTCCTCAATACCATAATCGTTTTCAGTTTGTCAACAAATTTCCCATTTGAAAAATCAGCAATGAGGAAGATTATTAGTGTGATTTATGACAAGATATTGTACATAATTAGAAACTAATATCCATTTTAAAATTAAATCACGAATGTCATCACTGACTCTCTTTGTTTCAGCCATCCTCTTAACCACCCTCTTAACAAATTAACAAAGTAAAGACTGTTGGTCCTGTGCAGACCAGGAATCTCTTATCCATTTCCTCATTTCCTGGAATTTTACCAACAGATCATTCAGAATCAATGAGAAAATAGTTATTAGTGGCTTTGTATTTATTTTCTGCTCCTGTATTTTACTACAGCAGTTTAAAAATGTCAAGGACAGAGATCCTTACCACAGAGCTGAGTGCTGTTAAAGCAGACAATATCTGAAATGGTGGAAGCAGTTTTAGAATAGTAATGAGTAAAGGCTAGAGCTGTTTTGCGATATATCTTAGAGAAGGATAACTCTCCCGTGAAAGAGTGACCAACGAAGCTCTAGAAATTGCTCAGAAAGGAGGGTAGACAATGATAAGGCCTCCAATTAGAAAATTCATTGAAAATCCCCATATTGTCAGGAACACGAAGAGTAGCTCTAAAAAGAGGAGATCTTTAACACTAAAAGGCAGTTGTTATGAATTTTCAAAGAACATCACTGAGCTGGGCTCTGACTCGAGGGGCTTTTTAGTAGAACATAAGTGCCAAACTTATGTAGATATTATGCAAAGTGCTCGATGAATGGCTTTGTCCCTCCTGAGTGCACCTAAATAAATTCACAAAGAGAGGAATTGAGATAAATTGTAACAAAAATCTAAGTTAAAACAGAAAAATCAAGACAATTCTCAAAATGCTCATACTTGTTACAAAATACATGGAACCAGAAGAGAGCAGGTTGAGTAAGTGAAGCAAATATTTAACTAAGAGGCTGGCATTAGTGAAGGCCATAGCTTAAGCCGCCATTGCCTGTTTGAGCAATAGTTGACAGGTAGCTTTCTTGAATTTTCAAAAATGGGACATTAGACACATTAGTAACCAAAACATGCTATTACTCATTAAAGAAGAAAACATTCCCTAAGTGTGACTGAGATAATTTTTGTGAACCATGTGTTGCAAACTTGAGTTTTTTTGCCCTCACATGCCATAGCTTTTTCTAAAATTTCATTTTAAATGTTGTTAAGGAAACTGTTTACCTTCATCCAAACCTTTTCATCTTGAGTTCACATGGAAACCTAAATATTCATTTGGTAGTAGTGGAATAGTGCTTCACATTATTGTAGTATATAAAGAAACATAGTTGGTACAAGGGCAGCTTCTCAACCCAGAGGCAAAGAGAAATGTCAGAGAATTCTAATGTATTCCTGTGTACTGGATTCATTAAAGTTTAACTAGAAATACACATTAGTAGCTTACACATGTGAATGTATCACAAAACATGTATGGTCATTTTTATTTGTGTGTTCTTGCCATTTTATTGTATATATTATTAATTTTGTTTTCATTTAGACTGAAAGTTTAAATTCTCATATGCTGTCAAAATGATTTTGATTTGCTCCAAGATACAAAGACCAAGGGAATTAAATAATTAAATATGCATAATCAATTTGCTTAAAGTTAGGTCTTAATGAGCATCTCAGAGGAATATTTCTTTTAAAGGCATTTTAATAAATGAAACTAATTGTGAAGAAGTAACATTTCAACCTAATCAGTAATTCCGTTTCACCATTTAAAGACTCTCATAGTATTCATAAAACAACATGCTAGCTGTTGCCATAAAGGATTTTACAAGTACTACGGGATCACTGTGAAGAGGATTCTGAGCTTCCTAGGAGACAGAAGATGTCATCACCGAGAAAATCATAACCCACTTGCATCCAGAAGAAAGCACAGTGTTATTCTTGTTTATTTATCTTTTGGATCAAAATTATTGAATTTTATTATGAAGATATAGAATACCCAGAAATGGGGTGAGATATTTTTACTTTCTCTTGTTATATATATATATATATATATGCTTTATATAACTATATATAACCATATATAAATAGTATATATATATATATAAGTCTTTTAAAAGTAACTTCATGGATTTTAAATAAATCAAGTGAAATCAATGCATTTTACAATCCCCATCTTACACTAAAGGTACATTTAAAAAATTACTCTATTCTGTAGTTTTAGTGCTTCTAAACTTCTTAGGAATAATTAGTAACTGCTTTGCCTATGAGACTAACAGATATCAGGAGTCAGATGTTCCTGGCAGTTCTTCTGCTTTCCACCTGATGTGGATTCCATTATTCAGATCAAGTAATGATATTCTTTACATAATAGGTGAGCAAATAGGCAAGTTTAAGACTTGCCCCTCTCCTCCAGAGGGAACCTTCTGTGGATTGAATGTATGTTTTTCTTCAGAATTCGTTAGTATCAACCATTGGTTGATAATAAGGCCAGGGTGTGCCCCATGTCATTAATTGGACAAATGTCCTTAGAAAATAATCTTAAAAAGAGAATAGTCTTCAGACAAACTTTTTCAATCCTCTTCTGCTATAAGAATAAACAGCCTTCATCTCCGTTCCCTTTTTCTATCATGTGAAGATCCAAGGTGTCTATTTAGAGGAAGAGGCCTTCATCCCGAACCATACAGGGTCTCTTCTTGAACAAGGATTTCTCAGACTCCAGAAATAAGGGAAATGCACTGCTATGTCTTGTTGAATATTCTTTGTTCCAGAAACAGGGACAAACTAAGAATACTCCTTTGCCATATTTAGATAGGCCTTGTCCGGTGATGGCTTTTATGCTATAGCTGTAAGCTCGTCTCAGCTGCATGACACAGAACCTCATATTGATAATTTCATCAGGTCTATTATTACTGCATAGTTATTCAAATTCTAAGCCAATACTGAAACAGATTAATGAAGGGACACCTGTAACTATCTACAGTTTTACAGGAGAGAAATTGTGTGTGAGTGTGTGCATGCACACTAATGTGTGTGTGTGTATGTGTGTCTGTGAGAGAGAGAGGAAAAAGGGAGAAAGGATAGCAGAAAATACATAGAAAACATACTGATAAGGACATACAGTATCTGTGAGCAGAATAAGAGCATACTTTGAATATTCTTTTTCTCAAAGTAGCAACTGTTATATAAATGACCTCAAAAATTGCAACAGTGGGCCTAGTGGTAGAATTCTTGCCTAGCATGAACAGAAGACTGGAGTTGGATACCTCGGTACCACATAGATAGAAAAAGCCAGAAATGGCACTGTGGCTCAAGTGGTAGAGCTCTAGCTCTTGCAATGGCAAGCCTACAAAAAAATCAAGTGAAAACTGAAAATAGTACTCAATCTAGAGGTGAACTTGAATTTGTTTTTTCAAATATTTTCCAAACGAAAATTTATCACTTGAATAATTGTTTTTTGGGTGGGTCATGCGACTTGAACTGGCCTGGGCTCTGACCCTGAGCTCTTCAGCTCAAGGCTACCACCCTACCCTGAGCCAAGCCCCACTTCCTGTTTTCTAGAGGTTAATTGGAGATAAGAGTCACAGGTCATTTTGTACCTGGGCTGGCTTTGAACCTTAATCCTCAGATCTCAGCCTCCTGAGTAGCTAGGATTACAGGCTTTAGCCACTGCGCCTGGCTCCCAGTTTAGTTCCTAGTTCTCTGTCCAGAACCTAGGTTTGGTAGCTTTTGGCCAAACTGTTAAGTGCTCCTCCAGTAACTTCCAATTAGGCTACTATTCCTCTTGCCAAACTAATTGAATGTCAGTTTGAAAGATGACTCTCAGTTACAAATTATTGCTGTTGTTTTGATTTGTTAGTTATTTGAACTCTCACAATGAATCTGTCAATTTCTATAGTATAAGGACTTCTTTGAGGATCTAATCTCTTTCCCCTGGAAGAAAGAAACAATGTATTCTGGTTGGTAAATGAGATGGAAGCCACTTTTGTTTCCCTGTTTATTTTGAAGGAAAATGATATTCAACAATTAAATATTCTGTGAATTTAATCTTTAGTTATAAAGCTAATAACTATTGTCCTTAAGAATTTGAAAATTCTATAATGATTGCTGCTTACCTGTGTCAGATGATTTTTTTTTTTGTGGGTCATGGTGCTTAAACTCCACCTGGGCGTTGTCCCTGAGCTCTTCAGTTCAAGGGTACTACCTTATCCCTTGAGTCAAACCATGACATTTGATAGGTCAGGAATATTAAACACATTTTGGAATTAGCATATCTTCAATTTACAGTGTATTAATCAGAACCTAAGCCCATTGCTAGTTCGTGTGTGTGGTGGGGGTGGTCATAGGGCTTGAACTTTGGGCCTGGGTGCTATTCCTGAGTTCTTCAGCTCAAGGCTACCATCCTACCCCTGGGCCTGGCTGTTGTTCCTGAGCTCTTCATCTCAATGCTACTGCCCTACCCCTGGGCCTGGGTGTTGTTTCTGAGCTCTTCAGCTCAAGGCTATCACCCTACCCCTTGAACCACAGTGCCACTTCTGCTTTTCTGGTGATTGGTCCTTTTGTGCCCGGGCTGGCTTTGAACTGTGATCCTCAGATCACAACCTCCTGAGTAGATAGGATTACAGACATGAACCACCACACCTGGTTTGTGTCAGTTGATTCTTTATCAAAGCTCAAGTATCATTAAATCTTTTTAGAGAATCCTAAATACAAAAATGTGTATGATAGGACAATGTGTGAAAAAAATAAACCTGTTTTCATGACAGGTATATACTTTTGACTTTGAAAAACATCATCTTTTGGGATTATATTCTTACTTGTGATTGTCTACTTTTAATTACATGGAAATATTAAAATTAATTCAGGTTTTTCAATTTATCTTTAACACAGCAATAAATATTCTTACCCCTACATCTTATTTAATCCTTTCCCCTAATATGATTTATGTAAATGTGTGTCATTTGCATTTCTTAACTATATTACAAATATGTAAATTTCTGTAAGAAATTACAATAGCTGCTTTTAATTTCAGTGTAATATTTAAAGGTAAATGAATGGTAAAATACCAGTTTCATATATGGTTGATCCAATGAATTGAAACGTTGTTTGTACAGTGAATGGTAAAGGAGAAAGATTTACAAGGTTTTAACGTCATCATCCCTATTTCATTCTTATTTATATCTTTTCTCTCCTAACAGTGACTTGATCTTTTAAATGCTAGAAAGTTGCATGAGGCAAAAGACAGTGATTTTCAGACAAGGAGACTGAAAAATAATAGATGGTGACACAGTTCCTAGGACTCAGGACTTGATCTCCATTTTTTCAAGTGTGTGTGCGTGTGTGTGTGTGTGTGTGTGTGTGTGTGTGTGTGACTGAGAGAGAAAAAAAAAACAGACAGAGACAGAGAAGAGAGAGTGGTGTGTACTAGTCCTCAGACTTTCCCGAAGCTATTTTGCTCAAAGATACGACTTTACCACTTCACTCATAGCTCCACTTCTGGCTTTGTGGTGGTTAACTGGAGATAAGAGTCTCAGTGAGGTTAATGTCTGGTCTGGCTTTAAACCTTAATCTTTAGGTCTCTTTGCCTCTTGAGTACCTAGGATTGTAAACCTGAGCCTATAATCCTTGCATCTGGCTGCATTTCATTTATCCTTTCATCATGTGTACCTTATCAAAAATTTCCTGTTATCACTTTTCTCTCCATGGCCATTCTAGAATGACTTTTTATGATATCTAAAATATTTTCTAAGAATAAATTGCTTGTATTAATCACCAGCTGCCATATATTTTTTTCTTAATTTCTTGTGGATAAAATGCTGTCACTAATTACTTGTAATTTCACATCAATTTTCTAATTTCCAGCATACCAGGATATCTTTTCTTGTAAATGATCCAGGGTTAGCTTCTTATGGCCTCAACCCAGCTGCCTATTCTTAGGACATAATTCCACTTAATCTGGTTGTAAAATTCATCTAGGCATATATTTACTTAAGATGCATAAATTCTAAATGGTATCTATAAAACATTTTACTATGCCATTATCAGGAATTTACTCAGGACAAACTAGGTTTGTCAACAAAAAGTTGAGGGTGTTAGAGACTGAAATGTATGGACTTCAGTAATACTTCAATTTATCCATTGCAATGAAGACCATATAAATACTTTATGATCCCTTATCTCTCCTATGTGATGTTTAGATTTTTTTGTCCTTTAGAGCTATTTTTTAATCCTATTCAAATGAACACAATTACATGGCTACTGCAAGAAAAGAAAGCAAATAAGGGGCTAAGTTTTGTAACTTTTGAATTTTATTTGAATTGATTGAAGTTTGGTACATCAATGTCAGTAGATCTAATAAAATCTCAAGTAGACCTATCCATAGTCATCAGTGCTCAGAGTTTTTGGTGCAACATCAAAATCAAGAATAGAATATGAAGGGTGCAGGGAGTGTGGTCTACTGGTAGAGTGCTTGCAAAGCATGCACAAAGCTCTGGGTTCAATTGCATGGTCCCTAATACACAGGAAACACTAGAAGTGGTGCTGTAGCTCAAGTGGTAGAGTGTCAGCCTTGAGAAAGCCCAAGAACATTGCCCAGGCCCTGAATTCAAGTCCCAGCACTGGCAAGAAAATAGAATATGGAGCAAATAACAGAAAGTCTTTAGTTGAATCAAGTATTTTAATTTGCCATTGTCAAATTGGTGTGTAAGATTATGAAAAAGTATGCAAGTAAATTGGAACACAATAATAAAAACAATTTGTCTTCTATAATACAAAATAATGGAATTCCTTATGTGCTAATTTTTTAAAATAATTTTAAGTTGTGCATTGTTTTGTAAGTGATTTCTCTTGATAAATATCCAGAAAACGTGAAAGCTGATGCAAGAAAGTTTAGAAGATTGTGTTGAATTCATATTTCAATTCTGAAGTATTTTTTAAGAGTTGCTAATGTGTGTATTTCTATAGTATCTATACTTCCTATACTTTTTCTACTGTTTTTCATTGTCTTGGTGCTTGACCTTTGGGCCTAGCCACTGTCCCTGAGCTCGTCAGCTCAAGGCTACTGCTCGACCACTTGAGCCACAGTAGCACTTTCAGTTTTCTGGTGGTTAATTGAAGATATGAATTTCACAGGACATTCATGCCTGGGCAGGCTTTGTACCAGGATCCTCAAATCTCAGCCTCCTCAGTAGCTAGGATTACAGGTGTGAGCCACTGACACCCAGGTAAAATTATTTTTGATACTGGACACTGGCCTCTCACATCTATAATCAGAGCTAGTCAAGAGTTTGAGGTTTAGAATCCCAAGTCTGAGCCATTCTGGGCACACAGATTTGAGAGACTCTAGTTTCAAGGAAAAAGCTGGAATTGTCTTAGGGGTAAAGTAACACTCTGAGCAAAAGGCTGAATGAAATTGAATCCTTGAGTTCAAAACCCCACTACAAGAACATAAACACACATACATACATACACTTGCTCGCATCTATGAATTTTTTTTGTGGGGGTCATGGGGCTTGAACTCAGCCTGGGTGCTGTCCCTGAGCTCTTCATCTCAAGGCTACCACCCTACACTTGAGTCAAGCCCCACTTCCTTTTTTTTTATTCAATTTACATTTTTTAAAAATTTTTTATTGTAATTAATAAAAGGGTTACATGATATTTGCCAGATAGGAGGTGCATTAATTCACATACATTGATACCCTTTCACATGTCTTGGTAGCCATTCCCTTTCCCCCCACCCCTCCCCAGCCATCTTGGTTTTCCCCCCTTCCCTATCAAATTTCAAATAACCAAATACAAATAAATTCAATATATCAGATAACAAAGTGAGATACTGTAATAATATGAGATACCCAAGGGACAGCAAAGGGGATGAGAGACAACATAGTACATTAAGGACAACAATCATTCGTTATATGGCTTTTGTTTCAATATCCTGGAGGTCCTTTCAATTAGCTTCACACTATATGACCTTATGTATCAAGGTTTTGCTCTATTGCAGATCTCTGCTACTAGAGCCCAAGGTTTCTAATGATTATGATGAATGAGGGAAACCATTGAGCCTAAGTTCCTTTGAGTCTGGCTTACTTCACTTAATATGATTTTTTCTAAGTCTTTCCATTTCCTATCAAATGGAGCGATGTCATTCTTTCTGACAGCAGCATAGAATTCTATTGTGTACAAACACCACAACTTGTTGATCCACTTATCAACTGAGGGACATCTAGGTTGGTTCCATATCTTTGCTACGGTGAATAGTGCTGCAATGAACATTGTTGTGCTAGTGGATTTAGTATGCCCTTGTTTCTGGACAATTGGGTAAATGCCTAGGAGTGGAATTTCTGGGTCATAGGGGAGTTCTATGTGTAGCCTTTTGAGGCACTGCCACACTGCTTTCCATAGTGGTTGAACGAGTTTGCACTCCCACCAACAGTGTAGTAGTGATCCCTCCTGGCCACATCCCCTCCAGCATCTGTTATTATTTGTTTTCCTGATCCTGGCCATTCTAACTAGAGTGAGGTGGAATCTTAGAGTTGTTTTGATTTGCATTTCTTTTATGACCAGAGATGTTGAGCATTTCTTCATGTGTCTATAGGCCATTTTTGTTTCTTCTTCAGAGAAGACTCTCTTTAAGTCTTTGGCCCATCTTTTAATGGGATGGTTGTTACTTTGGAGATTAGTTTTGGAGTGATTCAATTTTTTGAGCTGTTGATATATTTTAGATATGAGGCCTTTGTCCATTGTTTGGTTGGGGAAGATCTTCTCCCACTCTGTAGGCTTCCTAATTAGTTTACTAGCTATGTCCTTTGCCATACAAAAGCTCCGCAGTTTAATGCAGTCCCACTTATCCAGCCTTTCTCTGATTTGTTGTGATTCTTGGTCCTTATTAAAAAAGTTTCAACCTGTGCCAAGGAGGCCTAGTGTATCTCCTATTCCTTCCTGTAAAGTTTTCAGTGTGTCAGCTTTTACCTCCAGGTCTTTGATCCATTTGGAGTTAATTCTAGTGCAAGGTGACAAAGAAGGATCCAACTTTAGTTTTCTGCAGGTGCTTAACCAGTTCTTCCAGCACCACTTGTTGAAGAGGCTGTCTTTCTTCCATTCTATTTTTTTGGTTCCCTTGTCAAAGATGAGGTAGCCATAGGTCTGTGGCTTAATATCTGGGTCCTCAGTTCTATTCCATTGGCCTGTTCTTGTGGCAGTACCAAGTTGTTTTCATAATTATAGCTCTGTAATAGAGGCTAAAGTTTGGAATTGAAATTCCTCCAGCGCTGTTCTTTCTGCTAAGAAGTGTTTTTGCTATACGGGGTCTTTTATTATTCCATATGAAATTTTGAATTGCCTCCTCTATTTATTTAAAGAATGCCATTGGGATATTGATGGGTATTGCGCCGAATTTGTAGATAGCCCTTGGCAAGATTGTCATTTTCACAATGTTGATTCTTCCAATCCAGGAGCATGGGAGATTTTTCCATTTCCTTAGTTCTGCTTTAATTTCCTTTTTTAGGGTTTTAAAGTTTTCGTCAAAAAGGTCCTTTACATTCTTAGTTAAGCTAATTCCTGGGTACTTTATTTTCTTTGAGGCTATTGTGAAAGGAGTTGCTTTCCTGATTATTGCCTCGTTCCTCTCACTGTTGGTGTAAAGGAAGGCAGTTGATTTTTGAGGGTTGATTTTATAGCCTGCGACTCTTCCAAAGTTTTGAATCAGCTCAAGGAGCTTGGGAGTAGAGTCTGTAGGATTCTTTAAATACAGACCCATGTCATCTGCAAAGAGGGATAGTTTTATTTACTCTTTCCCTACTTGGATCCCCTTTATGCTTGCTTCTTGCCTTATTGCACTGACTAGGACTTCTAGTACTATGTTAAAGAGTAGTGGAGAGAGTGGGCATCCTTGTCTGGTTCCTGATTTTAGAGGGAATGGCTTTATATTTTCACCATTAAGTGTAATAATAGCAGTGGGTTTCTCATACACAGCCTTTATTACATTGAGGAATGTTCCATGGATTCCTAGTTTCTCCAGAGCTTTTAACATAAAGGGGTGTTGGATCTTGTCAAATGCCTTTTCCGCGTCTATTGAGACAATCATGTGATTTTTGTCCTTGCTCCTGTTGATGTGTTGAATTATATTAATTGATTTGTGTATGTTGAACCAGCTTTGCCTCCCAGTTTGATCATAGTGTATAATTTTTTTGATGAGTTGTTGTATACGGTTCACCAGTATTTTGTTGAGAAGTTTTGCATCGCTGTTCATCAAATAAATAGGTCTATAGTTCTCTTTCTTTGATGAATCTCTGTCTGGTTTGGGGATGAGGGTTATACTGGCTTCATAGAATGAGTTTGGTAAAGAACCTTCATTTTCAATTTCGTTGAAGACATTGAGGAGTATTGGTGTGAGCTCTGCTTTGAAGACGTTATAGAATTCAGCTGTGAATCCATCTGGCCCTGGGCTCTTTTTAGGTGGAAGTTCTCTAATTGCCATTTCTATTTCAGAGCTTGAAATAGGCCTCTTGAGTTGGGTTAGCTTTTCTTGGTTCCATGTGGGTATGTTAATATTGTCTAGGAATTCATCCATTTCTTCTAGATTTTCAAATTTGTTGGCATAAAGGTTTGAGAAGTATTCCCTCATGATATTCTGGATCTTGGTAATTTCTGTCGTGATATTACCATTTTCGTCTGTGATTTTGTTTATTTCAATACACTCTCTTCTTTTTTTGGTAAGATTTGCTAAGGGTTTGTCAATTTTGTTAATTCTTTCAAAGAACCAACTCCTTGTTTTGTTGATTCTTTCTATAGTTTTTTTGGATTCCAAATCATTTAATTCTGCTTTGATTTTAATAATTTGCTTTCTTCTACTGGGATTAGGGTTGGTTTGTTGCTCTTTTTCCAGGAGCTTAAGGTGAGACATTAACTTGTTGGTTTGCGATTTTTCCAATTTGTTATAGTAGGCACTCAGAGCTATAAATTTTCCTCTGAGTACTGCCTTTGCTGTGTCCCAAAGGAGTTGGTATTTTGTGTGCTCCTTACTGTTAAATTTCATAAACTGTTGGATTTCTGTTCTGATCTCTTCGATGACCCATTGGTGATTCAACAATGTGTTGTTCAGTCTCCATGAGTTACAGGGTTTTCGTTGGTGGAGATGTGTGTTCAGTTCCAGTTTGATGCCTTTGTGGTCTGAGAGTGTGCATGGAATAATTTCAGTGTTTCTGAGTCTGTCCAGGTTTGTTTTATGGCCTAAGATGTGATCTATTTTGGAAAATGTTCCATGTGCTTTTGAGAAAAACATATATTGTGTTGTTGCTGGGTGGAATATTCTGCAGATGTCTGTTAGATCTAGTTGGTCTATATAGTTGTTCAGTTCTAAGGTTTCTCTGTTGAGTTTTTGCCTTGTTGATCTGTCCATAGGTGAGAGTGGTGTGTTAAAGTCACCGACAATCACTGTGTTTCGATCTATGTGTGGTTTTCGTGCAAGTAAAGTTTGCTTGATGAAGTTTGGAGCTCTGGGATTGGGTGTGTAAATATTTAGGATCGTTATGTCTTCCTGGAGGAAAGATCCCTTTAGTAGTATGTAGTAACCTTCTTTGTCTTTTCTTACTAATTTTAGTTTGAAGTCTATTTTATCTGATATGATGGCAACTCCAGCCTGTTTATGGGGTCGTTAGCTTGATAGAGTTTATTCCAACCTTTCACTTTTAAAAGATGATTGTTTTTTTGTGTAAGATGTGTCTCTTGAAGACAGCAGAACGATGGCTCTTGCTTTTTGATCCAACTAGACAGCCTATGCCATTTAATTGGAGAGTTAAGTCCATTGATACTAAGAGTTAGGATTGAGAGATATTTATTAGTTCCTACCATTTTTAAAAGCTTTTATTAGGGCTTGTGTCTTGACAGTTCTTGTGGTCCTTAGATGGTATTCTGTTTAGGTGCCATTTCTTTCCCTATATTGCATTTATTTTGGTTTTCTATGTATAGAACATCTTTGAGAATTCTCTGTAGTATTGGTTTTGTTGCAACATATTGTTGTAGCTTTTCCCTGGAATGGAATATTTTTATTGTTCCCTCAGTTATGAATGAGAGCTTAGCTGGGTACAGTATTCTTGGTTGGTAGTTATTTGACTTAAGGGCATGACATATATGCTTCCAGTCACTTCTTGCTTGCATGGTCTCTGCTGAGAAATCTGGGGCTATTCTTATTGGTTTGCCTTTATAGGTTACTGAACCCTTTTCCCTGGCTGCCTTTAGGATCTTTTCTTTAGTTTCTATTGATCCAGTTCGGATTACGATGTGGTGGTGGGATGTTCTTTTCTGGTCAGGTCTGTTTGGGGTTCTAAAAGCTTCTTGTATCTGGATGGGCCTGCCCTTCTGGATATTTGGGAAATTCTCTGAGATGATTCCCTGAAGTATATTTCCAATACCATTGACCTCTTTCTCCAGGCCCTCCTCAATACCAATTAGCCTTAAATTAGGCTTCCTAATTGTATCTTGGACCTCCTGAAGCGCTCTCTCATTTTTCCTAGATTTGGATTGACTCATTTTCTGTTCTTTCTCTATAATAACTAAATTATCTTCAGCCCCGGAGATTCTCTCCTATGCATTGTCTAACCTGCTATCAAATCTGTCTACTTTATTTTTCATCTCCCTTGCTTCTAATTGCTCATTTTTGATGCCTTGCATCTCTTCTTTTAGATCATGTATGGATTTCTTTAGCTCCTTGATTTCTATTTGAGTGGTTAGCTCAGTAGCTTTATTTTCTTTGGACATTTGCTGGAGTTCGGTCACTTTTTTTTTTGTGGATTCTATGAATTTATCCATCTTTCTTTGAAAAACCTTTATTATGGCCTCCTTTATGGCTTCTTCTTTTTCACTTATCACCTTGTTAATGGTTTCCTCTTGTTTAGCTATGGCTTCCTCCATTATCTCTTTCTTTATATTTTCACATTTTTCATTAATGATGTTTATCCATTGCATTTGTGTAGCACTTGGAAGACTCTCCTCTAGGTTTGCCAGTGACTGCTCCATTATCTGTTTACATTGGGTGGGGGATATTGTTTCTTGATTTGACATTTTTCTTGAATTTCTTGTTCTGCGTATTTGAAAGTGGGAGCAAGATTAATACTAAATACGATTATAGTTTTTCATATATAACCAACCTAGACCTCTGTAGCTGGCAGACACTAGATGTTCACAAGTTTTGATTGGTGTTATCAGTCTTTCTTTTTGTGCAGTTATCGACCAGTCTAATACATCCACTGATAAGCGATTTATACCCAAAACAATAAGCCTCTCAATCCAATCTCTATTGTCTTTAAGTCCCTCTGAGCCTAGAGAATAATTAAACACCTTGATATACAGTGTTGCTCAACAGGCATCATGTGTAGATCTATGCAGTGTAAAGGTTGAAAGACGAACAGAGGTCCAGAGATAGAAAAATAGAATGAGAGAGGTCAGGGGAGGTACAAGAGGATTAACATAGGAGTGTAAGAATATTGTAGTAAAGAAGAAAAGGTATAGCGTAAGGATAACTGACCTAAGTTGGTAAGTAGGTAGCGTATTTGAGTACAAAGTTTGAAAAGTATTAGAATAAAACTTATGTGTTGCTGCACGACTAGCTCTTAGCCCAACCAGTGGCCTCACAGTGGACCATGGGATGGATCTGCGAGCTTCCGTCTGAGCGCGGTTGGCAGACGTTTTCCTGTGCTGCTTCCTGGGGCGGCCCCAAGCCAATGGTCTGGGGATTCAGAGTTTCCAGGGGCTCTCAGCAGGACCAGCAGGAGGCCCCTCTGTTCCCAGGGGCGGGGCCCAGCTGAGGAGGTGGGCTCCAAGGGCGGAGCTACCACTTTTTGATTCTCAGAAGGGGAGCTTGGCTGCTCCAGATCCCTGCTGTGTTTCCATGGCTTTGTCAGAGTCTGTGACTGTGGGGGGCCTCTCGGTGCTGTCTTGCTCAGGATTCCCAGCTGGAAGATGCCCCTCTCAAGAATTGAGGGGGGCAGATGCTGGCTCCTATTTTCCCACACCCCCTACCCGCTGTTGTAAGGCAGGGTCCCAGTGCCCTCCACTCTCCAGGTTCAGTGGCCTGGGAGAGGAGCCTGGTGGGCGGGTGTCAGTCTCCAGTCAGAGGGCTGGGGGTTGAGCCCCTTGGGCGGGTGGGAGTTGGGACAGCCCCGCCTCCCTCGGTGGGGTGCTGGGTCTTAGGTAGCCCGCCTGTCAATCTCCAGTCAATGGCCTGAGGGAGGGGGCTGTTGAGGGAAGGGACAGGATTCTAAATTCCTTGCCCCCCTGCTCCCGCCAGTCTTTCTTGGGCGGGGTGTTGGGGTCTGAGTTAAGTTCTATTGCTTGGCACAGCTGTGCTTTCCCGATGTGTTTGGGGACGCGCTGTATTACTCACGCCTCTGCGTCCGTCTGTGGGTGATCCACGGTGGTGGGGAGTCTTGTACTCCCCTCGGGTCTCCGCCGCCGCTTGTGTTCTGTGTCTGGGTTCTGCTGCTTGCTGTTCTGGTTCCGCGTCTGGGTTCCGCTGCTTCCGCCGTTCGCTGGCCCGGTTCTGTGCTGGTTTCTGCAGCAGTTGGGCTCCCGGCCTGGTGCCCTCCACTGCCGCCGCTTTTCATGGCTTGGAGCCTGCGCCCGCCGCCGCTTTTTGCAACTTGGAGCTGGCGGAGAGAGGTGGGGGAGGGGTCCTCGCATTCCAAATTCTTTGAGAAAGTTGGATGTGAGCTTTATCTGGATTTCTTTTCCTGCTTGAGTCTTTCTCCATTGCTTTTTGAGTTTGTTGTTGTGGATTTCTTAAGGTAGTTTGCTCCTGGGACTCCCTGGTTCTCTCTTTTTGTGAGAGAGAGCTAGGCAGCGTCCCTATTGTCTCGGCGCCTTCTTCCTTCTCTTACACTTCCTGTTTTCTAGAGGTTAATTGGAGATAAGAGTCTTAGGTCCTTTTGTGCCCATGCTGGTGTTGAAACTTAATCCTCAGATCTTAGCCTCCTCTGTAGCTAGGATTACAGGCATGAGTCATAGTGCCTGGCTGAAATTTGAATGCTTTTGTATGAAATTTGAATGATGTTAGATACTGAAAAATATCTTCTTACAGAGACTATTGGTTATTGTGGTTCAGGATGAGGAAGGATGGACTATATTTACTTTGATCCAGTTGGGAAAATATCCATTCCTTTTCTAATCCAACAGGAATCATTCATGTAGCTTTATCCTCTGACAGACAGGTGCATTCTTCAGAATCCCAGAATAGGAATCCTACACAATTAAATACAACTAAAATTTGAGTCAACTTATATGTTTTGTTCCTTCTATTCTGATGTGTTCCATTCATCACATTATAGACCTTTTATTGTTTTTATTTTATTCAGCCAAAAGCTATGAATTTTCCTGGTAATTCAGGCCAAATCTTTTCTGTTTTGCTTTTTAAAAAAGAAAGAAAACCCCTAGTTTAAATGAAAAATGGCAGAGTTTGGTGTCTGTATATATCTTTGCTGAATGAAATGACAAGCCCTGGGTGTCTCCTGGGACAGCAAGCAATGGTCCCCAGCTGTGCTGAGGTCTTTTACTGGGTGATCCAACTGTGGGTTGAGAATTGTGAGTCATGAAGCCAATTTATTTAATAAGAACGTCTGACCTACTCCAAGTTAAGGACATTTCTAGAAGATCACACTAAGTAGAAGACCAGAACGACTGTCTCACCAATGACAGGAATATTAAAACCACATATTTCCCTTTCTGTCACCAATGTCATTCATAGTTAACCTGAAATGGAGGTGAAATCAACTTCCAATGGCAGGCTTTGCTGGCTTATTTACAGCAAGAATCTCATTATTTAAAATTCCACTGTTGGATGATTTCCTTTAAAATTCTTGTTTAATTACTGATGCTGGACTAAAACATACCTGTTGTTCTTAATTCATGCTATGTTGGTAATAAATATAAAAATAATGATAGTTGCCATGGAAACATACTTGTATTTCCTTAATATATACACCATGCATCTAGTTTGCTGATATTTAAAAAAAAATCACATGGGATGGGTGAGGTGGTTCACACCTGTAATCTTAGTTACACTGAAGGTTCAGATCTGAGGATCATGGTTCAAACCCAGCCTAGGCACAAGAGTCCATGACACTCTTATCTCCAATTAACCACCAGAAAATCTGAAGTGGTGCTGTGGCTCACATGATATGACAGTAGCCTTGAGCTGAAGAGCTCAATGCCCAGTTCTGGAATTCAAATCCCACAATCCCCTACACACACACACACACACACACACACACACACACACACACACACAGATACACACACACACACGCACAACACACACACACACACATGGATACATTATTAGTTATTACAACCAGCTATTTAAATGAAGGCAGGAAGGAAAAAAAAATGTTTGTTGATACCTTTCAGTTATGCAGTATTATTTTACTTTCAGGCTAAATTTCAATTAGCATTTAATAAACACAAGGAAAAACATATTTATTTTTATTGTTTGGCAATAGATTAACTGATGCAAGAGAATGGAAGTAAAATTCAAGGATTAAAGTGAAATATTTCCTTTGAACTACAATTTACTGAGTTGTAAATATCCATGTAGTATAACTGAGTCAAAGGTATTTGTAGAAATAGTGTCATATTGCTAAAAAAAAAAAGAACAGTAAGACTAGTACGTAATAGTTGGTGGTAGACAAGTAGAAAGACAAGAAACATACTACAATGATTTTAAAATGTGAGAGAGACATAGAGAGAGAGAGACATGATAATGACAAATCATATGGATAAAACAGCATAGAAGCACATCTAAAATAGTTTATAAGTGAATAGAACAATTATTCCTGAGAGTAACTTACTTAACATCGGAATCTTACCTTAGAAGATAAGTAAGGGAAAGAGATGTATCTATGTAGTAATTAGATAGAAATGAATGAAGACAACAAATATATAGTGTATAATCATCTCTTGGTCTTATCCAATATTTGATTGACTTTCCTGTTTATCTAAGTAGTTAACACTGTAGCTATTTCCCCATGTAAAACACACTTAGGAAGATTAAGATAGACTTAGAAATAGACATGTCACATTCAGCTAAGTGTTGAGAGCAGTACAAATCAGTGAAGAGTCACCAAGATGGAAGTGGTGCTGTGCCTGAAGGGGTAGGGCTGTAACCTTGAACTGAAGAGCTCAGGGACAGTGTCTAGGCCCAGAGTTCAAGTCCCATGATCAACCAAAAAAAAAAAAAAAAAGAGTCAGCAAGGGAGCACCAGAGGCAAATTTCAACTGAGGAAAAATTCTGTAATTTTTCCTCTCAATTTCAATTTTAATTCTGGACAACACCACAGTATGAGTAAACATGATGAGATTTTTCACTGTCTCTGATCCTTAGCTTTTGATTACAGAAATTAATGTTGAAGTCTTCTTTTCCATGGAGGAATTTCTAATTCTGTGTCGGTTTATTTGCTCAAAACTCACCAAAATTATAAAGGTAGAAAAGAATAAAACCAAATTATCTATGGTAGATTCAAGGGAGAACTCACGTAGTTCTTTACACCTATTGTAGAAATATCCAGCTGAACAAACATCCACTCTTGTAATGTACTTACTGTGGGGTAGAGTTTGTAATACAGCATTTAAAGCAAAAATTATTCACCTAGTCAGTTACTAAATAAAATACATGATATTAAGAGCATGAAATACCATAAGTCTGTATGTGTTTAAGCAAAATCAGTTATGCTAACATAGAAACTTATGCTATTCAAAATATTTCACAAACACCAATATTAAATAAAAAAGTAAGAGTACAATTCTAAATCATATTAGTGTTAATTCTTGAACATGTATAGATAAGTGACTTTTTGATTAATAAATCTTTAGAATATAGACACAAAGTTATTTGTAGGAATATTTATAGGAGACAAAATTGTATTAGAAGAGCTTTTAATTCCTATACTCTCAACATTCTCATTTTGTTTTTCTGGTGTTATAATTATAGTATGGTCTGGAGATATTTTGTTTGTTTTTTTAAAAAAATTAATGTATGTAAGAAAATTTAAACTTTGAAATTTGCTGTGGAGAAACATGCTAGTATCAAGGAAAGTTATTAGAAGTTATACAAATATTTCAATCATATTCAAGTATCTTTTCAGTAAGTAAAATTTTCTTCATATGAAATCTTAGGAATATTTAAACACATCATTTAAAATATGTTGTAAAATCAATGTTAATAAATTCTTTAATAAAATAAATAAATAAATAAAAATAAAAAATATTCAGAATACACTGTTGAGGAAACTAGGAGAAAATGATTTCTACATCTAGTTTAACCATATTTAAAAATAATTATGTTTTAATTCATTCATCAAAAAGCTTTGTTATGTTTTGCTAATTCCCTCATAACAAATTGTTATACAATGAGTGACTTAAAATAACAATAATATAATCTCTCATTAGAGACAGAGAGGGAAAGAAGGAGGGAGGTAGGGAGAAATGTGAGGGAGAGGGAGAGAGAGGAGAGAGAGAGAAAAGAGAGAGAGAGAGAGAGAGAGAGAGAGAGAGAGAGAGAGAGAGAGAGAGAGAATTACATTCCAAAGGAGATAACTTCATGACAAAGCTTAAAGATACTAAAGTGGAAAAATATTTGTTTCATACATAGATTAGGTTACTGACCTACTGTAACAGCTATGGTCTTTGTTTTATTTTATTCCACCTTTGAAAAGTTGAATTGGAGTTGCCCTGACCCAATCACTCTGTTACATTGTTGTTATCACTTGTGAGATTGGTAATCTTTCTTAGGTCATTTTTATTCAATTCACTGTTGAAAATAATTAAGAGTTTTTGAACTCTCACCTCAAAACTATGCTTGCTTTTGAATATGGTTTTAATAACTTATTTAATCTTGAAAATATAGTAGCTAGCAATAACATTTCTTTTTTCTTAAGCATTACAAAATGAGGTGGTCATTGCCATTCAGTTTGGGAGTGATGGGGCCAGGTTTTCAAACAGGGTGCTCTGACACAGAGGTGCATTCTGATTTGGTAGGTATAGCTTTGCAGTCAGTGTACTTAGTCTGTGTCAACCAACTTCTGAATATTTCTCATGACACCACTTGACAAATCCATTATTTCTGAAATTAGATATAAGGGAATGCATGCCAAGGTTATTTAATTACTTTATGTGGTTGTTCCTTAAATCTTAAGTCATATTAGGGTAATTAATTATTTATCTACTTGTATTTGTCATTGGGCTTGAACTCAGGGCCTTCATGAGTTTTAGGGCGCAAGGCTAGTGCTGTACCACTTGAGCCACAAGTCTACTTCTGGATTTTTGTCAGTTAATTAGAGATAAGTGTCTTAGGTATGTTCCTGCCGTGATTAGATTTGAACAGAGATCCTTAGATCTTATTCTTCTGAGTTTTTAGGGTTACAAACACGAGCCACCAATACCCAGTGCATATAAGGTTCTTAAAGAGTTCTGTGCATATCCTGAAACTGATTCTTTCTGAAAATCTGTATTTACTGTTTTTTTTTTTTTAATTTACATGATACCATCTCTATTTTCTCCTATCCTGTCCATAGCCAAGTCCCACTGCATCTCTGGGCTGTCCTTTATTGATACTTGTCGATGTTGAAACTGGCCTCATCTCATGATGTCTCTCGTCTCCTCTATCTGTCCTAGGCATTTTTTCCACTCTAGGAACCTTCTGGTTGGATCATTGGAAAGACTATATTATAATTGGCACTAATAGATTTTCACAGGTACTTCATATTAACCTAATATTTTCATTTAACTGAAGTAGCTACTAGTAGTCGATTTTGGAATGGAAAATATTTGCACCTTAATTCGAGGGCAATAATTACATAGTGTGATTTTCTGGAAGGCAGGAGTGTTATCTATTTTTTGTACTCATTCCATTTTATGGCTTGCACAGGGATAGAGACTGAAAAATGAGAGAGAATTTAGGGAATAAATGATGAATGTATGAACATCAGTGACTGAAGTAACCTGAATGATTTTTTTCCTTACAATTACATCTCTTATGTAAAAAGTATGCATATCATATTCTATTAATTCAAATCTAAGAACTAGTAAGTAGTGCCAAGTAACGTGCGCAAGTTCTAAAATGTGACATGTATTAAAGTCTGGAGTCCAACCACATGGATTTGAATCCACACATATGTGATTTTTGGACAGGTAACCAAACTCTCTATGCAGCAGTTAATTTGTATATCCATGGCAGATTATAAAGCTCAGTTAACATACTCAACAGGTAGTATAAATTATAAACCATTCAGTAACATATCAAGAATAGTTTTAGGAATAAATCTATTTTTCTACAGTTCTAACTTGAACAAATGAAAAATATTAAACAAGGAGAATTTCCCAGAATGGAAACAAAAAAAAATCACTCATAATCATTTTAGAGACAACATTGCTCATCAAGCTGAAGCTCAAGGTGATTTTATTTCATTACTATAATTAATATTGATTTCTACTCTAGAGGCAATGTAAGCATTTCTTCAGGCATGGTAAGTTTCTTCTCATATTTGGAGCTCTAAGTCACTTCGTGCTCCTCATTTCAGGATGTTTTTCTTTTGATTTTCAATTGGCATATACCCTTATTAGGTTTGTTTTCTATTTTCTGCTTCATATTAGGACTGAGAAAAACCAACACTAACTCAAATGTCTATTTTACCCATTAAAAGATATAATGTTCCACTCATATTATGAAGAAGAGAAATAGGAGACAAAAACTGTTAACATAAAAATTCATGTTATACATTGACACCCTTTCTCATGTATGTGAAATAATGCACCTTGTATCTGGCAAATATAATGTAACCCTTCTATTAATTACAATAAAAATATATGAAAAAATTCATGTTATGTCTATGTCATGAACTGTTTTGTTTCCTTATTTTAATTATAAAGGTCATGTTCAGATGAGTTACAGTTACATAAGTTAATGAGTGCATTTCTTTTCAAAAAGTGATATCCCTCCTTTGTTTTCTCCTGTTCCTATCTCCTTCTCTCCCTTCCAAATTGTAAAATTCATTTCTAACATAGTGTCTTGTTAGTATCACAGCTGCACTGGTTCACCTTCTGTCCTTTGTCTCATCATTTTATGGTGGTTTACTCTTTTGGGGGTATTTTTCTTTACTTTTCTGTTTGCTGGAGTAATTTTTCATCAGGCAAAAGAAAAGTTGGATCAGCCATTTAGCACAATTTTGTATATCACCTTCAGGAGTAAGAGGTTTGCAGATCCCATTCAAATGTGACACAGGTTCTTAGAGGGCTTTGTCAAGCGAAGCCACACAAGCATTTATTGACTCCTGTTCTTTAGCTGTCTCTTTGCAGAATAGAGTCAAGTGCAACGCTTTCACTGTGGTCAAAACAAAGCCATGTGCTTGGATGGGCTCAGCTGGAAGAAGAAGAGTAGCTGAGTAGTTCTTCTTCTTTTCCCAGATGCATTTGCCAAAGAGACAATGTTCTGAGGCAGGAGAATTCTGCGCAATTTTAAAGTAAATTCCTATAAAGCCTGCTTAAGAAAAAGTTATGATATGCATTTTATATGTCATTGTACTCAATTATTACCATCCTGAAATCATTCCATCCACTTAGTTACTATGAAACAAGTTGATATTGAACTACATCTCATGTATTCTCAGAAGCTTGGGAAGCTGCTACAGAGTCTATTTGTAATTGTCAAGCAAGTGATCTGAATGCCCTTAAACTGATCAGGAATTCCTAAGGAATTTTGAATGGATTTTGGATTATTATTGAATATTCTTTCCATAGTTATCAAAGCCTTCCTTTGGTTTCATCGAGGAAGAAAATCATTAAAGCTTTAAAAGAAAAATCTGTTTCAAGTTTATTTGATGTAAAAATGATAATCAATATTTGTTTTAAGTGTCTGAGTGAGACATTACTTTTTTCCCTACCAAAACATCCTCTGGGTTTATGTATAATATACATCAGCTTTTCCCCATTATTACACCAAGACTAACTAAATGCTGTTGGTTAGTTAGAAAGTCAAATGGACAGACTTCTATTAATTGTAAAATAATTGTATAGTCTTACATGAAATATTGTTTATTTGAATGATTTGTCCACTGAATGAATGTTTAAATCATTTTAACTGTACAACAAAAGCGGTGGGATTTCATCACTCCAGTTAGAATGGCCAGGATCAAAAAAACTAATAACGAGAGATGCTGGAGGGGATGTTGCCAGGAGGGATCACGACTACACTGCTGGTGGGAGTGCAAACTCATTCAACCACCATGGAAAGCAGTATGGCAGTTCCTCAAAAGACTAAACCCTATGACCCAGCAATTCCACTACTTGACATTTACCCAACCGTCCAGAAACAAGGTCAGACTAAATCCACTAGCACAATGATGTTCATTGCAGCACTATTTACCATAGCAAAGATATGGAACCAACCCAAATGTCCCTCAGTTGATGAGTGGATCAACAAGATGTGGTATTTATATAGAATGGAATTCTATGCTTCTGTCAGAAAGAACAACATCGCCCCATTTGTTAGGAAATGGAAAGACTTAGAAAAAAATCATATGAAGTGAAGTAAGCCAGACTCAAAGGAAGATAGGCTCAATGGTTTCCCTCATGTGTCATAATCAGTAGAAACCTTGAGCTCTACTAGCAGAGAATTGCAATAGAGCAAAGCTTAGATACATAAGGCCAGATAGTATGATGCTAAATGAAAGGACCTCTTGGATATAAAACAAAAGCTATATAGTGAGTGGTTGTTGTCCTTAATGTACTATGTTGTCTCTCATCTCATTATTATTTTATCATTACCATTATTTTATTATTGTCAAAGTTTTGTAGTTGAGAGAAAATATGTGATATCTATTAATTCTTAAATGTAAAGATTACTGGTCGGTTTGACAAATTAACTGTATGTGATTTATCATGTATTTTTCTCATGATTTAATTTTAAAACAGAGAGCACCGATACTATGCAAAGATCACAGCAAGAAGTTAGGAGGATGTAGCAAAATGACTATAACTAACTAACAGTGGTAAAATGATCAGGTTACTAAAATCATGAATGCAAGGATTTCCAGCAGAACACATTTCTATTGTGCTTTCCTTATTTGTTAGAAGTGATGGAATATACCCAAACCAGGTTCATCAGAAGAGGAATGATAGATAACCAGTTTCAGTGCCTATTTCAAAACTATCACATTGAATTAGGAAGAAGATAATATGAGGTCATTCCGATACCTTATTTTTCTTCAAAAATGTAATCATCAATTTTAATACTTAACTGCAAAATTAGTCTAAGTGCATGACTCAAGTGATACTGTGCTTACCTTGCAAGTGAGAGGTCCTGGGTTCAGTATCAAGTACTATACAAAAATGAGACATCATTCTAAATCATTAAAACAGAATAATTACAATGTATTCAATACTCACATTTCTAGATTGCAATGTCATTTAAATTCTGAAATTGTAAGTGGCTTTCTAAGCTCCCCCTTGCAAGCACTTTATGTGATTCTCCAAGAATAAGGTAATTAAACTCCACACCAAGTAGACTGATTCCCCTTCATTACCAAGACATTAGTTATAAAGTAAATGGTATTAACTGATATTATTGACTTATTATTACTATTTCAGGATTTTATCTAATATATTTATTAGATAATAGGAAAAGAAAGATTTTAATATAAAAATAGACATGAAAACACAGTCACTAAAATGTGTACTTGTCAGCTCATAGCAGCTTTACATGTCACAGCATCAAATCAGAAATTATCTGAATGAGTAAGACTTTTAGTTTATATTTACTTCAACTAAATTTTTCTAGAATTTATTTTCATATCTTATTTGTTTTTGTACTAAAGGATATCATATTTTTCTAGGCATTTATTTCTGCTCAAAATATCTGAGCATGCTGAGAAAAGACAGTTGTGACTACTTTTGCTTCCACGTTTAGCTTCTCATTCCATGTCTACTTTTGTTTCTTTTATCTACTGGAATGTTATCTAAGGTATCTGACTCTCCTTTGGGGCATTGTAATAGTCCTGCCATATATATGCAATACATTGAATCTTATTACTTTTGGGGAGAATGGAAAATGAAATGGTCATCCCCCCACTTGGTGCTTACTCTCAGCATACTAAGTGTCATCCAACTAGTTTCTGGCCTTGTAATTGAATGTTGAGGTCAGCCAAATGGATGAATAGCCTTGATAACAGTACATATTAGATATTCCTTTATAATGGTATTTCTTGGAAGGATTTTTAAGTCAGTGATCTGCCTATGCTGGTGGAATGCTTGCAAAATAAAAACTCCCTAGCTTTGAATAAGGATAAGTAGTTTCTCTTCCCTTTTGCCCCAGAGGACATCTAGCCCCAGCTCAACTATTTATCTGGCTAAAGCAAACTGACTTAACCAAAGATTTGGAACCAAAACGTGTAACTGTTCAAGTGTCTGAGAGTTGAGGTTCTTATTTATACAGCATTATTGTGTCAATGGATGATAAGGAAAAAGAAAAACTTCTCTATGGCCAGTGATTTAGCATTTTCAGTTTAGCATGGGTTCCTGGAGATTTCTTTTCTTGCAGAATAAATCATAGACCATGTTCTCACATATTTCATTTTACATCAAACAGAGCTTTATTCTTTTAGCAAAGGGGTTGATATTATGAGTGCGTTTTTATTTTTTAAATTGTGATTGTTTTGAGTAATGCTCTACTCTACCATGCTAACCAGGAAAACTTGCAGCTTCATGGTCACTTTGAACTTGAAGACCAAGATAATACTGTTGGAAAACACATATATTTAAGCAGTTTATTACATTTTAAAATATTGTAGATCAGGGCCGGGAGTTTGGCCTAGCGGTTAAAGTGCTTGCCTAGCATGCACGAAGACCCGGGTTCAATTCTTTAGTACCACATACATAGAAAAAAGCCGGAAATGGTGCTGAGGCTCAAGTGGTAGAGCTCTAGCCTTGAGAAAGTCCAAGGACAGTGCTCAGGCCCTGAGCTCAAGCCCAGGACTGGCAAAAAAAAAAAAAAAAGATTTAAAATAAAATAAAATATTGTAGATCAGATATTCAATCAAAATAAATATTAAAAATGAAGCAGGACCTATTTAGCAAACTATTTAGCTTGTGTTAAAGTCTTGTGTTCCAGCTGAACATAGTAATGCACAGCTATAGCTGCATTCTTTCAGTGCCTGAAGGAGAAAGGCCAATGATCTGAAATCGACATAGGCTATAAAGTTAAATCTTGTCTCAAAAAAAAAACCCTGCAGAAAATTATGAAAATGAGAAAGGAAAGAAAAATGAAAAAGAATAATATAAATAGTATTTAAGTGAAAAATTCATCACATAATCATTATTTTTCTTTCCTAAAGCCATTTAGATGATAGAATAGGTAAATTCATGACATGTGGCTACTTATTACTTTTAGCATATGTTTTGAATTAAATCAACAAAAGTTTTTACCTTGTGTCAAATTTTTAAACAATTAAATATATATTGTTTAACATAAATATTTATTTTAGTGATTTTAGATTATACTTTATTAAACATTGTAAATGGTGCTTTAGAAATTCCTGTTGAAAAGTTTCAGCCTCTGTCATTTTTCATGTTATGGTCTTACCATAGTTTTAAAGAAAACTTCAATGTTTTTTCCCACTACCGAATTAGAACTTGTGCAGACTCCAAAGACAATGTTCTGTCAAATAACATTTGATTAAATGGAATGGCCATCTATCATCACAGAATAGTGATTAAAATGTCCTCTGCTATCAGTACTACCATCCATTAGTGAAAGACACAATTTGTTTTAACAGCAAAGGAGAAATCAACCAAATGAAATGCTGCAAATTTGATTAATCAGCTTCTAATTACCTAAGACTCATGGAATATCTCAGAAAGGGAGGAAAAAACAACAGCAGAAAAACATTGAAATACACATCAAGAGGCCAGGAGTTTGGCCTAGTGGTAGAGTGCTTGCCTAGCATGCACAAGGACTCCGGGTTAGATTCCTCAGTACCACACACATAGAAAAAAGCCAGAAGTGGTGCTGTGGCTCAAGTGGTAAAGCTCTAGCCTTGAGAAAGCCCAAGGACAGTTCTCAGGCCCTAAGTTCAAGCCCCAGAACTGGCAAGAAAAATACACATTGAGCAAGAATGAACAATACTTAGTACATGAAATATCTGCCTGGGATTGCCAATGTTTGGTGAGCATTTTTCATTAGGTAGTCACTTACGTGTTTCATCCAAGATAGAAACAAGTTCCTTTTTGCTTAGAGAAGTAATGCTAGGATAGTGAGTCTCATTTTAGCATTCTAAATTTCCATTTCTCTAGTAAGAACACATGAGTACACAGGTTTAGAAGTTTGGATTACTGAGAAGATATTTGTGAATGATATTTCATGCTGAGAGGGGCCCCAGGGATGATTGAAAGGGATGATCTACTTAACTCATTAGACAATTGTTTGTACTATTCTCTGCCTGTACTCTACTCTTAAGAGCACATTAGATACAAATGTACATTTAGTTGAATATAAATCAATATATTGTGAGGATAAGCTTAAACTAGTAATGTAAAATTTTACAAAAATAAATAATTGCACATTTCTGTTTTATATTATTAAAATTCTGAAAATCAATGTTTACATAAAAATTTGTGTGAAAAAGTGTTTGAGGTTTTTAGTCATAGACATATTTATTTTATTATTGGTATTAATTACCTGAACAAAGATATTTCATTTTAATATGACCATTAGGAAGACAATATATCTTAATTATAATCATGCTTCTATCATTCTTCCTCTTCAGCTAACCTCTTCCTAAATCAGTCTTGTAATGATTCATTACTCCATTGTCATACCTGTATGTAAAGTAGATTGACTACATTCATTCACTATGACTCACACTCAATATTAAGAATGTATGTTCCTCAATTCACTACCTAAAGGAAAATAAACACATTTTATGCCTGGTATGAACTGATAATAACTCACATTTCAGTACTTAAACCATAGTGCCACATATTAAATACCCATATCAAATAATAGTAAGTTGAGGCTATTATTGGTTTGAATGTGTTTGGCATTTTTTTTTTTTTTTACTCAGGGCCTCATTCATTGTATTTCATTGGTCTGGAACCTTATGGTTTGTTCCTGCGTTCTACAGAATGATCCGTCTTTAACACCCCTATACAATCTCTATTGAGAAATCTTTCTCAATCCTGTTGAAATCACATGAACAATCACTTCATAGTTTTCCTTATAGACTCTTTTTCTCACCTAGACTGCTTCTCCCATTTACCATTAGTGAAGTCTTTTATAAGGCAGTTGGTATTCAGTGTATTTTTTTCACAGAATTTGAAAAAAAAAAAAACAAACCTAACATAGTGTTAAATGAATGATGTCTATTGCTTTAATAGTCTAGCAGTTTCCTCTCTATGGGGTAAAGGACGATAGAACTAAAGTATCTGTTTCATGATAATCATTGAGAGAAAGAGATTGTCCTCAGTGGTTGGAGGTGTTCTGGCCTGGAGAGATAGGTCAGGGGGTTGTCTATAAAAATTTACACAACAGCAGGTTCTAAGCCAAGTATTTAACTTGCCTCTGGGAGCTTGAGGCTGAGAGGTGCAGGGTCAGATACCACTCGGTGACTTTCTTGTCAAAACAGCTTCTCTGACAGTTTAATAAAAATGAACACTTGATTCACTGAGACTGCTTTTTTCTTCCTATTTGTTTTGTCTTTGTATAATGGCAGTAGCAGAACTGGAAAATTGCTAAAATGACAAAAGATACCCATGATTGGCAATCCAAAACATCCAGAAAATGCATTCTTGAATTTAGAGAAGACACCTAGATTTAACCATACTATGAAAATTCTTATCATATAGTTTGTGATTTGCTATGTGTGTGTACATATATATATATATGGATACTATATGTATTTGTACAAATGGGATTTGATTCAAAATGTTGGTTGATGAACACAATCAATCTTGATAATGCTAGCCCTTTTGTTAATTAACTGTATTCTGTCTTCCTAAAAAAGTAGTAGTCAAAATATAGCAAACATTTTTATACAAATCAACACATGAGGGCCAGAAGTTTGGCCTAGTGTTAGAGTGCTTTCCCAGTATGCATGAAGACACAGGTTTGATTCCTTGGTACCACATACATAGAAAAACTGGAAGAGGTGCTGTGTCTCAAGTGGCATAGGGCTAGCCTTGAGGAAAGCCCAAGGACAGTGCTCAGCCTCTGAATTAAAGCCCGAGGACTGGGGAAAAAATTAACGAATCAAGACATGACACACATCCATAATGCCAGTGTTAGCATAAACGACATTGTCTTGAAGTATTTTTTTCTGAGCTAATTAATTAATTTTCTTGTTTCAGTGCTCAACTAATTATGAGATTAATTCTGGCTACATTGTTCATAATATAAATCATATATTTTATCAGTTGCTCTAAAACAATGAATAAATAAGAAATATTGATATTTTATTTTACAAATATCTCCAAGGGACTAAAAGTGGCTGATTCAACACCTACAAAAAAAAAAGTTTCTCAACTTTTTGACTAGACTATAAAGGAAGTAGGCCCAGTTTTTAGATTCTTAGCCCAGTTTCTATTACTTTCAGCATATGTATAGCACCCCTTTAATTTTTCTAATTCATTCTTGATTATTTAATATTTCAAACTAAATGGACTTTATCTTTTTACATTTATCATAGTGCAATTGAAGAAATTTTTCTGGGAATTGTTCAACTTTATCATAATGAATTTGTAAAAAATCAACAAATACACACTTTCAAATGTCTAAAAATTTACACTATTTCTATTTTCTGATTCTTAGAATTCATCTGAATATTAGTTTAACAAAGACAAAGGTATAAAAATAAATGCTGCTTTAGTCAAAACAGTAAGCTACATGAACTTTTATGAATAGGAAAAGGAAAATAATAAACCAGGCAGGAATGAAGACATTATATTTAAATCATACTAAGCTTTTAGTCTAAGGGCAAAATTAAATCAAGTTTATATTTGAATTTTTGTGGGTATTTATAATCTAACCTAAGTTTAATTACTGAAGTTATTAACATCATAATAAATACCTGTAAAAAAAAAGAGTTTGTGTAGGAATCGAATGTTGGCTATAGATTAGATATGTCACTAAATGCAAAACACAGACAGGACTGAGCAATAAACTAAATACTGAAAAAGAAATCAAAGGAGGAAATTCATTTCTGGAAATAACACAAAAATTAATTAAAATAACATGCTAATAAAAATGGTAAGCAAAAAAGTTCATCCTATTTTCTCACATTTTAAAATATCACTATTCCTACTGTCAAAGTATAGTTTTCTGAGTTTAAGGTCTCACATAATTAGTAAAGTACTAGCAATATGATCTCTCTACTGGGTTGTTAAATGGCATTTGTAACCTAAATCATAATAATGATATCTAAATATATTCACATGGAATTAAAATGAATCACTTGGGAGGTGATTTTAGGAATGTATCCTTCCTCCTCCAGGAAAAGCAAGCATAATTCTTTAAAAAGTTAAAAAAAATGAAATCTATACTTACTCCTTTCATGAAGAGGCTCTCTCTATATAATCTTTCTTTACCCTATTTCTCCTTTATTTCATTGCGAACATATATATATATGTATATATATATATATATATATATATCTTCAAGTAGTGTTGCATGTTAATCACAATCTCTTTTTTTCCATTAGAGTAATTGTCTCTTTCTCTCCTGAGGAAGATGATTATGACTACAATCTATCTACATAAGCATGTGGGCTGTGTCTCTCTATTTTCTCTCTGGGTAACTATAATATACATAATCTGTTACCTTTTTCCATTAAGCTAATGAATGGTTGACACTTGTGATTGGAACAATCTGGCATCTCTAGATGTCTTAAAAGTAAAAGATGGAAAGAGTCCACAATCAAACCTAAGGAATAACATCTGTTCTGCATTCTGCATGAAAGGAGTTGTGCCTCCTGTTTCCTACTGACAGAAATAAGTAGATTATGACAGGATTCTTCTACTATTTTGGTGAGAAACAGAATTATAATATCTCCTTTTTTGCATGAAAATTAATCAACAGAAATATGATAGATGCTGGATAGCTTGAATTCTTATATACCATTAATTTGTACAAAATACCAAACCAATGATGCAAGAAATATTGTTGTGTACATTGGTAATTTAAACTTCAAACAATGAAATACTCTATGAAAAGACATTTTATTATTCTCAGTAGATAATTCATTGACTTCAATAACAGGAGTTTAACAAAAGGAAATGCACTAAATGAAGGTATCCTTGTATGAAAAGCCAAGTTCAGTTTTAAGATTTGGGGAATGGCAGGTGATTCCACTAAGATGCTCCAAGTCTTCTTAATGCATTTCTTCATCTCTAATCCTTACTTTCAAAATTAATAAACTAGGCCAGGTGCCAGTGGCTCACATCTTTAATCCTAGCTACTCAGGAGGGTGAAGATCGAGGTTCAAATCCAGCATGGAAACAAAAAAGACCCTGAGACTCTTATAATTAACCACCAGAAAGCTGGAAGTGGTGCTGTGGCTCAGGTGTTGGAGTGCTAGCCTTGAACTGAAGAGCTCAGGGGTGGCACCCAGGCCCAGAGTTCAAGCCCCATGACTGGTCCCCCGCAAAAAATTAATAAGCCAAGCAATTAAATAAACTGGCTAGCATTCTTTAGTACCTTTTACTTTTCATCTTTCCATTTCAATATATACTACCATGAGATGTTACATCCCACTAAGATCCCCAAAGTATCTTGGTTTGGTACTTGTCCATCATCTTTTAAATTCAGCTTCTCACTAAATCTCATCTTTAGGGTATTCTGCCATTCTCATTGAGCTAGCTTAGTGTTCTGCTCATTATCCTCAATCTGAATTTACCTATACAATCTGGTGACTTTATCTTCAGATCTATCTATAATCTTTATCCATACCAGCCCCTGTGAAATTCCGGCTGTTTCAGTTCAGAAAATTACTTGGGGCTTACCCATATGGCTGCCCATATGGGATTAATTCCAATTTTCTTTTCTATTCTTTAAAAACACACGATTTCACTCTGATTTATATTCTCACAACTACTTATGAGCAGATTTTTTAACTCGGTGTACTATTCTGCAAAATTTTAGAATAAGCAATATTCTGAATTTTAAATGTTCACAGTTGCTTTGTCCTGCACTTTGTTTCTGTCTACTCTCAAAAATCATATACAAAAACAATTCTTCATTCATTTTGGTTCTGAGTATGCATATTCAACAACACTGCTATTTAAAAGGCTCATAAAAATTATACTGGGTAATGACTAATAATAAATGGCATGTTATTACATTTAGCAAATATTCAGCTGGTGGTTTATTGTGGAATATGCTGAAGCATGCATAAACTATATTTGAGATAGGTCTGGTGGCACACTTTTAATACCATCATTTGGGCCTTGGAGGAAAGTGGATCTCTAGTCATAGAGCCAGCTTAGTCAACACAATTTTCAGCCAACATGAGAATAGAGAGAGCCCGTCATAAAACAAAGAATAAAAATCTAACAAAATGATTTTTAAAGTTGATTATTAAAGTAGATAGGGCATGATTCAAAAGGCATTGATCTGGCTTACAACTCTAGGTGGGAAAAGTTTGATGATATTAGGGTAGATTAAATTCTTGCACTTATTAAGGACAAGTTTGGCAGTGTTTAAAAGGATTTCAGTGGGTAAAATGAAGAGTAAATTTTAGGGGTCCTGACAGGTATGAGAAGAAAATTGTACTCTATTCAATGGATAGCATTTTAAGAAGATGAGAAGTTTCAATCCATTAAAGTAATTTTCTGGCCACTATATCAACTGAGAAATTATACTTGGCTCTCCTATAGAATTTGTTTCACACACCTAGCTGAAAATGTTATATTTGTTGTAATAGTATTAATTTTCACAATAATATGAAATAAGTATCATATTCCAATACACACACACACACACACACACACACACACACACACACACACACACACACATATATAAAGATAGAGAAATAGGGAGAGAGAGGGAGGGGAGCTGGTGAAGAACTGATGCCGCAATTATGGAATCCACGTCTAAAGAACTATCCAAATGCCAGCAATTGATTACAGAGCCTAAGTTGCTAAATACATTTAAATACATTCTGTATGATTGTATATTATGTATACTTTAAAACAAAAGGGAGAGTTGTCCCGTCCGGCGGGACATCAACTAGGGCCAAGAACCTAGAGGGAGGAATGAAAGGGACAGGAGACACGAAGAAGGCAGCAAGACAAGCATTCTGATCAAGCTGCAAATTTTATTTTTCACACAGGGGTTTATATGCCTCTTCAGGAGAGGCAGGAGGGGGTTGGGGTGTGGGAACCGCTTGGGGCAGGGGGTGTGGTAATGGGATGTTTGCTTCTGCTCCGGGTAGAAGCCAGGTGGTAGGATGTTTGCATATCAATGCAAGCAGACATGCAGGCACCAAGAATTCAGGGAAGGGGAGAATGTCTCCGACATATCCTCCCTAAACCTTAAAATAAGTGAGGGCGAAGATTTAATCTGAGTGGGGGAACAGAGGCCCTAATAGAAAGGAGATCATGTTGAGCAAGAAGCAAGACACACTAGCTGATGTGTCTGTCTTTTTGGTGAGGATGCCAACTTATCGGGCGCATCCCGCCCCGCAGGAGCTCAGGAAACAGCTGTGAGGTGGTGATGGAATCAGGCAGGGCAGAATATGTGGCAGCAGCTTCATCTCTCAGGAACTCCAATGGAATGTCACACCTCCTGCTGGATTGCCTGCAAATTTCTGCGCAAACTGGTTAAAGCAGCTTAACCTAAGGCCTGACTTCAGTGAATTCTCCCAATGATTCCCTGGTCCCTTTATCTAAAGGGGATTGACGGCGGAGATTCATCTTCTATAACTTCTTCAAGCTGACTCAGGGGCGTTGTCTCTGTACTTGACCAGGAACCTTAAAAGGCTTAGCCTATTTTACCAAGGGGTTGCCAGGATTAGCTATCAGGAACAATGATTTGCTCCAAACTAGAGATCATATTCAACATTTAACAACTGCACAAACCTTTTTTAGCTACAATAGTTTAGCTTACTTAGCACCCATTTGCAAAGGCATTTTCCTGATTGTCTGGGGAACTAAATCTCTGCAACCTTAAACAATGCTTTAGTTGTCAGATCTAAACAGATTAATAGAGACACAAGCCTCAGATCCACAAACTTTCCTGAATTTGTGGCTGGAGTCAAATCAAACTTTACTCAGTTAGAACTTTAAACTACCACTATCACAGATGATTGACAAGTTCCTGCCCAGTTTTGGAAGGCACAGGCATTAGTAAGGCATGCTTACAAACTATTCTATGACCTCCTGGCTCTGATTAATATTGAATGGCCAAGCACGAGTGACTCTAGGATCTGACACCATCTCTGCCATCCACGCAGAGGCTTTCTGCATCTGGATACTTCATTGTCCCAGTAGTGTCTCTCCACACAGGGATAAACATCCCATTGGCATTTCACTTGCTTGGTTGCTGGACTTGAACTCGGGTCTGGGTACTGTCCCTCAGCTCTCCAGCTCAAGGCTAGCACTCTGCCACTTTGAGCCCCAAAGCAACTCTGTCTCAGCATTCTGCTGGCAGATTAGACACCACAGTCTCACAGGGACCTTGCTTTGCCCGGGCTGGCTGGAAACTGCAGCTTTCAGATCAATGAGTCCTACAAAAGGCCAAGTTACTCCAATTAGAAGCAACAAGGTGGTCAACTCAGAAATAGTCTCTAAGCATGATCTTACCTGGAACTTGGTAAGAGCCAAAGTTACATCTGAATAAGGATTGCTGTCCTTCTCCATGGGCCAGCTGGAAATTGCTATAAGGAGACTTTATAAGAGCAGGCTAAATAGCAATTAAGCAATCACTTTGGTAGTCCTGATTTTCCTTTTTTCTCTTTCTTTAAACATTTAAGACAACTTCACTTTCAAATATTGTTTAGAAACCCATTTCCAATGTTCTTAAAAACTTTTGCTGATACTGGCTTAAACAATCAACACCTTAGCCTTTATTTGCAATTGAAAAACCTTTAAGGGCACAAAGAACTCCTTCTGCCTTCAGGCCCCCTAGGGCTCAAGTCACTCCTCTTGCCTTTTAGAAAAGGGCTTTTTTTTTTTTTTTTTTTTTTTTTGCAGTTTAGATTACTGTCTTAAACTCCAACAACAGTTTAAACTCAAATAACAGTTTTTCCCTAATGCAAGAACTATAGACATCAGTGCACCAAAAGTCTAAGTCTGGATTTTTTTTTTTTTTTTAAATACACCCAATAGCATGGAGATAAACCTTTAAACATTCCTTTAAAATACTAATTACATTATCCACATTTTACCATCAGATTTGCAAGAAAAGACAGGCAAAATTTCTGACGTTAATGAACAATTTTACATTTAAATCTCTAATACATGTCTCCAAACTTTAACTTAAGGTAATAAATCCCAAATTCCCTAATACCTCTGTGCTAAACAGGATACAATATTTGCAATGTAAACAGCTGTATGTATTGCAATACCAGATTTTTAAAATGCAGATTTCAGGATCTTTAGAAAAATACTTTTTACCAGTTTTTCTTTAAAACAATGCAATAATACTTTTATAAGACATAGGAAACATTCAAACCTAATAATTTTCTTGAAGTTTAGACTTAGATTTACCCAATTGCTTTTGTGTTTCAAATGAGCTCAACCATTGTTTTACACAGCATGCTGACAATTTAACCTTGAACATGTTCACTCACACCCATTCGTACACACATTCATACTCAAAGATCTTAAAGCGCGCAAAATTAATATCGGCCGTTCATTTTCCGGAAATTTTAGTATTTTCAGGTGTTTTTTGTTGTTGTTGTTTTTGTTGTTGTTGTTTTTGCGAAGCTTATTCTTGGAGGTGACAACCAGGTTTTTTGTTGTTGTTGTTGTTTTTGTTTTTAAACAAAGCTTTCTAACAAGGCAACTTAGCTGAAATTTATTCTTCCAGAGCTTGTTTCTGATATCAGACATATTACTTTTTGCAGATGAAAGTTGGGTGGGAGTCTTAAACCTAGGAGAACTAAGACAAGTCTGTGTCCTGTCACCAAATGTCTCTAGACTGTCACTTCAGCAGGTTGTAGGAAAAAGGAAACTGAATGAAGCCTGCAGCTGCTTTGTCTGGCCTCTGCTCACCTCAGCTGCAGCGGATTGGGAGGGGCCATACCAGGCCCGAGTGGAGCCAAAACTTTTACTTCCCAGAAATATTCAAATAGATAACAAGGATGTGTGCTTGAGTACACGCAGAAAAACCATAAGGATCCATATTTAGAACTGGTACCAATTTTAAAGACAAAACTGGACAAGGAAAAACATGTAACACGAACAAGACAGAGAAGAGACTCCTAAACTTTTGATGGCATGCCTGGCCTTAAACTACCAGCTGGCAGATGGAGTCCATCCTAACACACCTAACAAAAGGCTCTGAAACAAAATCAGACATTGACATATACTCAATCAGATATACTTAACACAAAAACACGAGCTCAGGCAAATGTTTTCACCAAACAGTTATTTTTAGATTTAGACATGTCTTGCTGGTGGGACTCTCAGGAATGCTCTGTTATCGACAAGAAACTCAGAAGGGGGGGGCGGGTCAAGGCGTCCCTTGACCACCCACGCCTCTGTATTATAAAAATAAAACAAAACAGAACAAAACAAAACAAAACACATACAGGGGGTCGGCCGATACTTACCTCGGGAGGCCTTTGCTTTTCACCTGGGCATCTTTTAAACGTTAACGTCCTTAGGGGCTGATGAGTTAACTTGCTTAATCAATCTCTCGGGCAGCCATCTCGGTGCCGATTGTTTTTGATCCAGGACACAGGCTGAACCGCGTCCCCAAATGAGTACTGGATCTGGACCATTCCAGTTATTAGTGAGGGGGTCTCGCCACATCACCATAGGCGGAGACGTATCTGGAGAAGGGTGCCAGTGGCGGTCTGCAGCCAAATGATCGTTATTATCCAAAGTCAGAAAACTTAACACAAAGAGTGCATGACTTAATCGATCACGGGGGGAAGCAAAGGATAAAGAAGTGGATTTAAGCCGCGTAAGCCAAGTTTTTAGTGTTTGATGGGCTCTCTCAACAATTCCTTGACCTTGTGGGTTATAAGGGATTCCTGTAATGTGATTAATGTGAAGCGCTTCACAAAACTGTCTAAATTTTGCACTAACATAAGCAGGACCATTATCTGTTTTAACTTTAACAGGTTTTCCCAGGACAGAAAAGGCTGTGACAAGATGTGAAATAACATCCTTTGTGGCTTCTCCCGAATGAGGGGGGGCAAAAATGAAATCACTATACCTGGGCATCTTTTACCAAAAAGGTTGTTAAAGGAAAACCACTGTTTCTAGAAAAAGCAATCTTATCTCAATAGCACAAATATACAAATTATTAGGAATTGATAAAAGACTTGGGAGCCCTGATCGGGTCATTCCCATGGGCATACTGCAGGGAGATCATGAAGAAACCTGTATTTGAAACTTGTATTTGCCTGACCTTATTAATTTTAGTAGCTCCAATTGTTTTCCCGGCCAATAGGTCATTGCTCCACCCACAGGGCGGGGGGGCATGCAATTAGACTGTGGCCCCTAGAATTGGGGGAGCAGTTCTATGCTAATTTTTTCATAACTAATGCAGTCATCATAGAATGCCACAACATCCGTATCTTGTCTCTCCATAACAGCGGCTGAATGGCTCTAGTCAGGACAGGGAGCAAGCCAATTACTAAGATGCTGCTAGGCCAGCTACACCCAAGAGCTGGGGCCTGTGGCAGTTTCTAGTTGCTGGGAGCTTAAGGCCTGAGAGGATTGCTGATGAGCCAGGCTTTGGAGGATGGTTTTGGCCCAGGGCGAATTAGGCCCATTTTTGGAGACTGCTTTCTTAAGGTCTTTTAGGGCAGGTCTATTGCCCCCAGGGTTAGCATTTACGAGCATGGTAGGGAGGAGTAAAATGGTGCTTAACCCGCCCTTTCCTTTCAGGGGAGGAGCTGCCGGGATATGGCGGGTTAACCTCCTCTTCCGGTTTAACACGAGGTGAAGCGTGGGACTAAAATGGCGGAGGCTGCTCTGCCCTCCAATTGTCTGCCGCAAATTTTGGGGCAGGAGCACTTGGTGTAGGGCTCTGGGGCCCAATCCCAGGATCAAAGGGGCCCAAAAATCTCTCCTCAGGGCAAGGCTCTAAAACCTGAGCAGTGGAAAGGCCAACTTTCCACAACTCTGAGCACTCCTTATTTAAAGTTTCCTTGGCCCTAGATGCCTTAAGGGCAGATAAAGTCTGATAGACCCCAAGGGGAGGATCCTCTCCCAAGTTAATCTTCCTCCCTCTCACCAGGAGACATATGCAGTCCCATGTGGCCCAATTGAAAAGAATGGCTACCATTAACACGGCACACGTTAAGGCCTCCCAGAGATCTGAAATCTCCATACCTCTGCTTTTAAATCTGGACGCTATGAGCACCGGTTAATTTTGTAGATCTGACCTGTCCTGAGCCACCAACAAAATATTATCAGAGTGTAGGGAAATTGTAAAAAAGCAATCTTTAAGATCAATGATCATTTTATCTACATAAAAACAATTCCTTGTCAAACACATTTGGTAAAGGCTATTTCCAGCATACATGGCAAAGCATGCACTATTTACAGTTTCAAGCAGAAAATCTTCCTTATTTGACCACAATTGCAATAACTACATGAATCTGATCTCCAGCTTGGCTCTGGGTTACCAGGAAAGCTAAGAAGGTTTTGGAGTGATCGCCGCAAGGCTGATAAATCAGGCATAGGGGGATCGGGCTCGTGGAGAGCCGGGGCATGAGAGAAGGGGGTCGGGAGGCCTGTCGCAGTACCTCCTCGCCGTACTTACTTAGAAGGGGGTCGGGAGGCCTGTCGCAGTACCTCCTCGCCGTACTTAATTCTTTTTAACCCAAATTCTTCGTGTCTTGAGAGCCTATGAACAATTCCTGTGACGATGATGCCTGTCCCATGGTCAGTCACTTACCTTTCGCCGTCTCCACTCAGCGTTGACCGAGATGTCTCGGGCGGGCTACTCCGAGCTGGTCACACAATCACTTGGATCCAAGGTTTCCTGGAAGACAGCGTTCCTCAGCCTCGCGGGCACTCGAGCCGCACGTTGGGCGCCATTTGTCCCGTCCGGCGGGACATCAACTAGGGCCAAGAACCTAGAGGGAGGAATGAAAGGGACAGGAGACACGAAGAAGGCAGCAAGACAAGCATTCTGATCAAGCTGCAAATTTTATTTTTCACACAGGGGTTTATATGCCTCTTCAGGAGAGGCAGGAGGGGGTTGGGGTGTGGGAACCGCTTGGGGCAGGGGGTGTGGTAATGGGATGTTTGCTTCTGCTCCGGGTAGAAGCCAGGTGGTAGGATGTTTGCATATCAATGCAAGCAGACATGCAGGCACCAAGAATTCAGGGAAGGGGAGAATGTCTCCGACAGAGAGTCACAGAAAAACATGGATCAGAAAATATTTCTTCGTGTATACTTGGATTTATTCCTAAAAATTTGTCTGAACTTTCGTGTAGTTTGTTTGTTTGTTTTGTTGGTTGATTGTTTTTTTATGGGTCATGGGGCTTGAACTGGGGCTGCGCACTTCAGCTCAAGGTTACCTCCATAGCCTTGAGTCAAGCCCCACTTCCCATTTTCTAGTGGTTAATTGGAGAAAAGAGTCACTGGTCTTTCTGTGTCCAGGCTGACTTTGAGCCTTGATCCTTAAATTTCAGCCTCCTGAGTAGCTAGGATTACTGGGGTGTGCCACAGTGCCCCAATTGCTTGTGTACTTTTGGCCCCAAGCCAAAGTGCTCATGTACTTTTTTTTTTTTACAGGAATACATAGGCAAGTTATTGTGTATAGAATTATTATCTGCTTATTTTACTTTTGTGCAAACTTTATTTTTGCCAGTTTTGGGGCATGAACTCAGGGCCTGAGCGCTGTCCTTGGGCTTCCAGCTTTTTCTATGTATGTGGTACCAAGTAATTGAACCCTGTTCTTCATGCATGTGAGGCCAAACTCTCAGCTCCCGTCTGCTTATTTTTTGCTGCTTCATTATATTTATGCTTTTGCTTATATGTGAAGTTGAGAGAAATTTAGCATGTAGTTTAACTCCAGTGCTTTATGACATAATGTGTGATATTCTCTATTATGATCAAATATGATCTTGGAAGTTCAGTATAAACGGAAGATTAAGCCTACAATTGTGTCCCTCATGCAATTTTTAATGTGTCATATGTTATCTTCCTGCTCCTGAAAGAAATGGCTAATTGTTCATGATTTCAAAACACACCAAATGGTAGAATAAATCTTGTTGTTTATTCCCTTTATCCTGCCTAATCCTAATAATATAATTAAGACATACATATTGAAAGACAAATCATTAAATTACTGTTTGATTCACAACAGCATTAGTAATTCAACACAACCTAATTTATTTTCCTTAATTAAACATATCAATTCCAGGGAACTAGAAGACTTGAAAGTGTATTATTGGCAGTTGATTTATAGGTGCATTGTTTGTTTGTTTGGCTCATTCAATTACTACCTACAAGTCAGTGAGGCTGAGCAAATTGTTGTGGGAAACAGTTATTATAAAATGGGAGTCTCTGGATTTGCTTGAATGACCTGGTTATATTATAAATATTGTCCTTCACATCAGGTCTGAACATTACCATCATCAATGTGAGTATTTGGGAAATTATTGCAAGCTAGGCCATCAAATGAAAGTTTGACACCGTTTTACAGATTGGATATACCTGAAAAGGTTTTCTTGCAACTCCAGTGATAGTCTAGGAAGAAACTGCAAAATATGAATAATGTTCTTTTCTGTTTTCTTTCTTTCTGTGAGAACAGATGTATAAATTTCATTGCAATTTCTTCTGAAGGACCACAATCAAGAAAGACATGGAAGACAGGAGAGGTGGAGAGTGAAATAAGACTAAGAGACGAAAATAAGATTGCCATACACCATACAGAATGCATCCACATTTGGCTAAATCAATAAGAAAATACCTAAGTCTCATGACTTTCAAGGTGTGCTGAAAAATGTTGTATTCTATGAACCCATTAATAATTTCAAAGATATTAACTTCCTTAAGATCAGATGAAAATTCATTGGTTTGGTTGCAGTATACAAAAAACACACATGCAAAATGTTGAATTTTTTTTTAAAGTAAGCAAAATAAGTTTATTTGAAAATGAAAGAAAAGTAATACAAGAAAGCATCATCTCTCTGGAGAGAGCCCCCATTCTTCTTAGAGGGTGGTTTTAGAGCACTGGACTCTTCCAAAATTTTCTTTCCTTGGTTTTATTTTTATTGCTTGATGGGTTGTATATGTGCCTCCTTAGTCTTTTCCATGCATTGCAGAGATTTATGGGAAGAAGGGTTCACGTGGGAACTCCCAGCATTACAGGAGGAAATGGCATTCAAGCAAGAGTCCAAGGCATTATGAGGACAACAAATACCATGGTATCTGCCATGTGTTTTGGCTACAATTTTATGTCTTAAATAACACATACCTTTTGATCTATTAACTGAGTTGTTCAGAATTCAAAAATAGTGCTTTTGTAGATAGAATAATTACTAATTAATTTTGAATTCACTGAGTGATTTGTAGAAAGTCCAGTGATTGGTTTCACTGCTTTTGAAGGTCCAAACATTACATATGTGACATCTAGGTTGGCAGAGATGGAAGACAGGCCTCTCTGTCCTCTTTTTAATTCCAGGGTTTGACCTACCTGATAGTCACACTTATGTTAGTTTCATAACATCAAGGCAGAATCTAAGCTATCTTCACATAGCTAGATGGATGGTTTAGCACCTGAATACCTGGCAGTAAGCCCAAGGCTCTGAATTAAAAATGCCTGTAGCTTCAAAAAACTAAGACATAAAACTAATTAATTCTTAAGAAAAAACATCACAAAAAGTTAGTATAGTATTTTCTGCTATTGGTCATGTCAGTTCCTAATCTACCCATACTTTAGGGACAAACAGAGACTTTCCTATTTATGTTTCCTTATTCAAGTGTAAGTGACACACATAACTAATCCACATTTTTGTTTTCAACAACGCTACCAAAGAATATATAGAAACTACTAATATATTATTATTATTACTGTACCAGTTTTAATCTTTAATCAAAGAGCATATGGAAATCAGTTGTGAAATAAAACAGCCCAGAAGAGTCACATGTGGTGATCCACATGTGAATCCCCAATTCAGGAGACAGCAATTAAGAGGGTCACCTCAGGCAAACTATTAAGAAGACATCATATTGGTGAAAACAAACAGGATTTCATGGTACATATTTGTCATCCCAAGTATATGGAAATTACATTTAAGAGCTTAAAGGGTGGCCTAGACAAAATCAAGAAAGAAAACCAAAAAAAACCTCTGAAATACGATGGGAGCAAAAATTGGCTATTGTGTGACTCTAATAATGAAGCACTTACCTAATAGCATGAAGTCCCAAGTTCAAGCCACTATTCCTTCTATGTAAAGAAAATGAAGCATCCAGATTTTTCTTTCCGTAGTATAAAAAAATTTAAGGTGTGGGGTAATAAAATTATTGGAGTTACATTTTGTATAAGCGTTTTTCTTAAACACATGAAAAAAATAGCGCATTACTATTTATTAGGCTAAAGCCTGCTTTTTTTTTGTTCTTTTTCTACCATTTGCAATTATATACTTGAAAGACATAAAAATAAAGGAATTCTGTTTCTCCAGTCATCTTATTCCTATCTATTCTACTTTATACACTGGAGAACACAAATAAAATGAGTAGCCCTCTATTGATAAAGAGATCTCGTATAAGTTTTAGCTTGGCTGTAATTTAATTTCCTGTGCTCTTGAATTTCTGTGACCCTCTGCAACCTTCATTTTGTGTTTGGAGTGTGTTTTGTGGAAGCCAATTTATAGTCATCTGTTTGGTAGCCACTCCTGAGAATATTTGAAAAGCTATCTTCTTAACCTTATTGGATTGCAACTTTTGATTGTGTGTACCTGAAAAATGGAACACAGAGCCTGTGCTGGCATTCATTTCCATGTCAGTGAAGATTCTTGCTGGACAGTCCCTACAAATATATTGAGAACCAATAGCTTGAAAACTCCAGGAATGAATGCTTTCATGGCTCCCAGCATCTGATTTGACTAGACCTTAGAGATAATACGATGTATACAATTCACTTTGATTTTCCACATTCACTTAGCAGAAATGTGAATAAGCAACCAAAGGTCTTTACTAACTCTCTTCCAGATTTCCCAGTATTCTAATCTGTTACCATCTCTCATCCAGTTTCTTGATCTGTCAGTATTCAAATCTGTTTATTTGAAGCTCATTGGCTGTTATTTATCTCTCTTTTATTTGTTTTGTGACAGCTCTTATTTTAAGCATGGCCCATTTAGACTTACTTTATTTGTAAGCAAAAGTGTCACTGGATATTCATTTTTAAATACAAAAATCTGTGCCTCTTATCAGACACATGGGCAGGAAGTGATCTGACATAGTTTTGATTTACATATTCCTTATGGTAGATCAGAGCCAACTTGAAAGAAAGAAAAAAGTCAGAAAAGTAATGTTTCAGAAGTTTTCTTTCTAGTTGTGCAGTGGTGAAAGGACTAGCGCATGTATTAAAAATAGTAATAATAATAGTAATAAAGAATAAAAATAAAAAAGTGAAAGGAAGCCAAGGAATAAGAAAATATGAAATCAACACACTAATTAATACAATTTAAATCTGTCAGTACATCAAATTACAGAAGAGAAACTACTAATTTTGTCAGGGTTCTATGTCTGTATTCTGAGCATGTGTTTGATACTATAAACATAATCAGACAGTCATTATAAACATTCTTTCATAACTTTCAACACAGATAATCTTCCTTCATCATGAATTTTAAGTGCCTATTTACAAGCAAACAAAGAGCCTAGATTTACTTTTAGAAATGAGCTATGAACAACAGGAAAATAACTGAGAAATAAACAATGCTACACTGGAGAGTATTTATTTTGTGTAAAAGGTGATCATTTCTTTGACTGTTTCTAACAGAATTGCACATTGTAGATATTTTATTTATCTCCAGAATTGCTATTGGCCCCTTAATTTTGCAGTTCAGTCCCTCACACAAAGAGAGACAATATATCTGAAAAAAATATGTTGTTTGAAAAGAAAATATTGCATTTCAAATAAGAATTGACCTATTAAACATCATCATAATCACCTTCATCATCTTTGTCATCAAATTCTTCATGATATTTAAACAACGGCAGTAAAAATCTAAAGAAAATATGCTTTTGTCCCACAATGGCTGTCAGCACACTCAACACAACAGAATATTCAACATGTTTACTTAAAGACCCAGTAAGATATTTTAATTCATTAAAGATAGCTCAATTTAGATCAATAGACACATTTTAAGTGCCTATTTTCTCATTTGTAGAAAAACAAAATAAGAACACAGGAAAGATTTTATTTGAGGACATACTCAGTATTACTTTCCTGGAGACTTTCCTATGTATTATTATTTCTATGTATTATTTGCCAAAATCCCATATACAGGCCTCAATTATATTTTGGGATCTTCCTAAAGGGTTACGTAGTAGCTTCAAGCACGAGGAACTGAAACTCACTGGACTAAGGAGGATATGGATCGTCTGGCAAAGCCAGGGATGAGTCACGCATGATGCCTCATTTACTGTGTGTTAGTGACATCTGAGTGATGGAAGAAAAATTTCCACAAAATTCATAGACAACCTCAATTGCTCTATTATGCCCCATAATTATGTCTGATACTAGTGCAGGCACTGAAACCCCAAAGTTGATCACTGGTAATTCAGTTGAATGTTGAGACTTCAACATAGATGATGGTCTTCTGTCATTTTTAACAAACCTATGCCATCACTGTGTCTAGTAGCCTCAATAGTTCTCCACTTCCATTAAAGAGAATGGCAACTATATATGCAGAGATTTGACATTTGCTTCAGGAAATACTACCTAGAATTCTTCACCCCTCCTTTTATGGGTGACTGTGAGTTGAAAGCAATGATCAAGACTGAAAAATTAAGACCAGATTTTGGGGAGACAGAGTACAGTAAAATGAGTAAGTAAACATTAAAAAGCATGAAGGAAGGCAGTACAAAAAAAGGATCTTTGAGATACAAAGCAACTGTGGTTGGATATAATTGCAGTGACACACAGAAGATTAGTCTTCAACAGCAATATCCCCAAGCCAATAGATAACATCAAGTCAATTGAGTTCTGGCTCCTCCCACTGTGACCCCAAAGGCTTCTTTTATGCAACATGTTTCACATCATGGAGTGGAAGACATTCTGTACTTACACAGTGTCATTCCTTCTCCCATGATTGTTCAGTGTATTTCCCACATTTCATTTAGACAAATTTTCACAGTTGTTGGGGTACTAATGGATAAATGGATTTAAAATCTCTCTTATTTGAGGATTTTTCAAAACAGCAAGGCATGTCCCATTGGCAGTCACAAAATGAACCAATTTTAAGGATAGTGGGGACTGTAATCATCAGTACATTGATATTATTAGAAATATATCTCCATGATAACACCGAGCCATAGGTTGAGTCCTAAATTATTCCACTATTTTTTTTCAGAATCTGTAGCAACTACTTGCTCAGTGTTTATTGCACCATGGTTTTGAAAATCTCTAAAATAACTATCCAACCAAAACACACTGCAAAAATCAAAGCGTGGGATTCAACTCTTTGAGCCAAGTACGGTAATTGTTCTATGTTTCTTTTACCAAACAAATATCAAGATGAATGAGGAAGCTGGGTACAAGACCAGGTCTACAACTGCTTAGTATTCTTTGCATGGAAAACTAGTTGGTTCATCATCAATCATATTTAGTTGCACCTGATTTTTTTCTGGAGAATTTAATATGCCAAATTTATTAATGTGGCTGTACTCAAGAGGATTATAACAGTGATTACAGGTCTGGTAATTATTCTGAGTATTCTGATATTGTTTCAATGTCAATGTAATTTACTTTAAAAGAAAGGTTAGTGAGGAGAAAGAGATTCAATATCATATTTAGATAGTTTCTAGTATATTCAGAAAATATTCCTATAATATGTCTTTGTTTAAAATAATTATGATGTGATAAAAGTTATTGGTCTTTATAATTTTAAGTGGAAATTTATTGCATGTAATATTTTCTATTTTATTTTAACATAAAAAAGGAAATTCTTAGTCAATGTAAATTCTCTTCCTTCAGTTTTCCAAGGAATGAAATTCCTTAATATTGTAAAATATAGTCCATTGCAGTTCAGTGAATCAAGATATTCTATAGGGAAAGCAGAAGGTTCCCTGTGTTATTGAAGTATATTGACAGAAACTTCACACCGAGAGCCTAAGATCTTGGCATCCTGAGTATCTAGGACTGCAGGTGTGACCCATCAGTGCCCTGTACAGTTAGCTTTCTGACATAAAACATTCAGACTTAAAGCTCACAATTACTTTGTTTTCCTGATTCACTATATATTTTAGCTAAACGTTCTTTCCCTCCGGGAAAGTAAGTATTTTAACCAAAGAAAGTCTAAGGAATAGAAAAATTAAATTCTACAAAATCCAACCTCTCTCTCTCTCTCTCTCTCTCTCTCTCTCTCTCTCTCTCTCTCTCTCTCTTCACTGATGGAGATTCTCTTTCCTGATATCAATTTTGTTTTGAGAAAGAGCGACCATAAAGAAGCTATGGAACTACTTGCCTTGGTTTCTCAACAAATAATGAGATCAATGTTTATACTGTAGGGAATATATAGATGTGGAAAGTTATTAGCACATTTATGATTAAAATACATTAATCTACATTTTTCTACAATTTCTACTCCCATTTAGAAAGAAAATCTCAGTGTCCAAGAGTAGATGAAAATTGATGATATGTCTGATAAATGAGACTATGGGTTCATGCAAATTCATTGTAAGTAAATCAAATATAGGAAAATTATATTTTATAAATTAGCAAGAGAAGAAAGCCTATTTAATAATCAGTGACTCTGTATAAAATTGACAAAGCTCTACTAGGTGAATAACAAGCTTTGTAAGTGGAAGATCCTAGTAAATTTAAATAATCATCACTCATGCAAATGTCAGTTGTAACACTTTACATCCACTAATTTATGAATTAGAGTTTACTGTGCATATATGTGTACGTGTATGTGTGTGGACATGGACATATCTCTCTGTATGACTATCTTCTCTATATTTATCTAATAAATAAAATGGAGTATTCGCTAATGTATCTAAATTTCTAACTTTAAATTCTCAAATTTCATTCCCTTTCATTATAATTTATTTTATAATCTGGGCTTTGGCTATTTGCACATAATTCATTTCATAATTCATGGAAGATGCCCTGCTAAAAGTTTGAAGTGAGAGGTACCTATTTTTCTCTTGTGTGGGGATCTCAGAACAAGATATAGCCTCCCATGGAAATTCACACAGAGGCAGTTTTATACACATACTTTGCTTAACTGAAGTATCATATGCACAAGGTAACTTTACACAATTAATAGTCAGATTAATTGGGCCCGGGAGTTTGGCCTAGCGGTTAAAGTGCTTGCCTAGCATGCACAAGGACCCGGGTTCGATTCCTCGGTATCCCACATGCACAACCAAGCCGGAAGTGGCAGAGACGAGACTGCAACAAGCGACAGAGAGTGGAGGCGAGCAAGCGGAGCCCAACCGAGTGGTGGCCGGAGCGAGCGGGGCCGGAGCGAGCGGGGCCAGAAAGAGAGAGAGAAGGGGGCCAAAAAAAAAAAAATAGTCAGATTAATTAAATGAATATGGGAAGTTGAAATGAGAGTTTAACGGGACAGGGCTAGTGAGAGAAGGGTAGTGAATAAAAAAGAGGAACAGAATACATTTGTGACAGAGAAGTGAGAGATACAAAATGATTCTGTAGAAAGGGACCAGAGAAGACGAGGAAGCATGATTGGATTTATGCCTGAGCACTACCAACAAGTGCAGGACATGCTAGTGGACATGATAAAATACAACCTTTTGAAGTTCAGAAGATAAAAAAGAAGAAAAAATAGTAAATAAGAGAAGTGAGAACTGATGTGAAGCCTGGACTTGGCATATTGTATTATAGCTCTTCAGATTACGTGGCAGGTATTTGTGATGACTGATTGCCAAAAATATTAAATAGTAGGTGGCCAGTGGTGGCTCCATCCTGTAATTGTATTTCATTGGAAGATTGTGGTTCCAAAGGTAGCTCATATAAGAAAGACCATGAGGCTCTTGTCTCCAATTAACCAAAAAACTTACAGTGGAGCTGAGGCTGCCATGATGGAGCACTAGGTTTAAGTTAAAAAGAGATCAAGGACAGAGTCCAAGCCCTGAGTTCATGCTTCAGTTCAACACACACACACACACACACACACACACACACACACACACACACACACCACAAATTCACTATAGCTAAGCCTATACAAGAACAGGTGTGTTTTTTTTAACGTTTGTAAATAAGAAGGATGATCACCAAGACTGTATTGTGTATTTACTACTCTAAAATCTACAGAAAGAACCCTCCAGAGATTTTCTTTTTTTAACTACTAAGTATTTGTGTTCACTGAGATGATTTATGTACTCAACTCATTAAAGTATTTTAGAAGGATCTTCAGCAAGTCTAGCATTAGACAAGGAAATTAATTCAGCGCTGAGAATATGAATAGACTACTATAATCATAAAAATAATAGAAATCAGCTCTTTCTTATCCAGCATGAATTTATTTCAAAGAAAAACATATAAACAGCTTTTTGTAATTATATTTTATTGTGTTTTTCATTTAAAAATACTCCTGCGGTAGGTAAGCTTATAATTGCAGGCAGCTCGACCTTACATATTTAAATTAAAGTCCAATAGACCTAAACTCAAAGGAGTTTTCTTTGTTTACTAACTGAACAAAAAGTATATTTTAAATCCAGTTTTTAAAAATTATTAAAAGCTTTTGATAGCTTAGACTATTTTCACAATTAAGAATAGTAAGGAAGTATAAGATAAACAAAGATTCCCCCTGTCCCATAACATCCCCCAGATTAAATGGCAAGCATTCAATTAAATATCTCTTAAGAAATTAGTCTTCAACAACTTTAAGGAGTATAAATGTTTAAAGCTGATAATTTTTGCCAAAATCAGAAAATTCAATGTAAAGAATTTTATAGAAAAATTATTATCGGTGGATCCAATAGCAACAAGAATGTAATTTTTAATAACTCTAATTCTGTGAACTCTGCACCACGAATCCCATGATTGGATTATTCTTCTATTCAAAGCCTTGAAATACCTTCTGGCACAGCGTAATTCCTTACTTGTCTACAGAGATAGAAATATTACGTTATTATGGCCCTGTAGGAGGTTGTTTGCAAGATGGATTTTAAAACAAAACTTGGGGCTCACTTGTTAAAGAAAAATAAAAAATACATGCCAAATCAGTAGCTGAAAAATACCCATCAGAATTATTTTCCATTCATTAAATGAGAAAGTTTTAAGAAGTAAGCAACATAACAGGTTTTTAATCTGAAATGAATCCCAGATCTGATAGATATTCCTTATAAACCCCAAAACATTTCAAAAATTATATTATTGATGCTAAGCTTCTGGAACCAAGAAGCCTGCCATTCTGACCAAGAGGAACTTGAACTGATGTCAGCATCCCAAATGCTGGGATACAATAATGGTCTATCAACCTAGCATGTCTCTCTATTATATTATATAGCTCTATATACTCATAAATAGTACAACCTTATTATGTAAGTATTATCCACCATTTTATAAGCATTTCTCTCACATGTGGCACTGCATATAAATTCCCTTATCACATGGTATTACCTTGAGTTCTTCCCTCTCACATGGCTTTATATATACACTTTCTCTTTACAGGTAGCATTAAAAGACACAAAAACATAATTATACAATATGATTATGTAACAAAGTATTTGGCCTGTGTTCCAGAAGCAAAGAAAAATATTGCTGAGTTCCCTTTTGTATCAGACTTGACTCTGGCTTAGCACACTGCTTAAAACCTGTGCTCTGAAGGATCTCTGACAAGTCCACAAAACCCAGATAAATAAGGAGTGTTGAGCTACAGAGGAAATACATTTGCATCAGTAGTGCTAGTGAAATAGATTAATATCTCTCAAGGGTCAGCATCCTAACTTCCATTATTCTTACCATGGCTTTTATGAAATTATTTTCATGTAAAGAAACATCAGATGCACAGGAGCCTTCTTCAGTATCTTACTCCTCCCGACGATTTCTTTGTCTCCTTATTAATTAGTCAGGAGAAATAAGCCTAATTGTCTAGTTTGAATTTGATGTGCGTCTACCTAATCACCAATTAAACAGCTTTTACAAACCTAATGAATCCTTATCCCCTTCATCTGACTATCTTTTGTATATTTTTGCACATCAGACTACACCCTCAATGGTCAGGTTTTATTGAGTTGTCTGACCTAACAAACTCTGAGTATTTTTGAATTATTTCATTTTTCTGAAATCTTTAGCATTTGGAGCTGGCACATTGTTAATGTGAGGAAATATGACTAGATTCTGTTGACTACTAATTAGTGTTCATAATTATATCATTTCCCAAGAATACTCAAAATTAGAGGCCACTGACTAAAAAATAAGAAACATCTTTACATGAATGTTTCACTATCAGAAGTCTTCAGCAGTAGCACACTTTGAGATAAATGATTGATTTTATAATTATTATGATCAAATTAAGTTTAGAGGAAAGCAAAATGTTTGCGTGAGCATTTAACACAATGGAAAGTTTAACAGGTGGAGAAAAATAATTTTGAGATATACAGAAAAATAGTTACATCTTGGGTTTAAAAAAAAAAAAAGCAAAATGGTCAGAAGATGGCGCCAGCCTAGCTTTCTCCCACAAAAAGAGATAATCAGGGAATCCCATGAGCCAACTATCTTAAGAAACCCATAACTAAAAATTCAATAAGCAATGGAGAAGTGCACAAACTGGAAAAGAAATCCAGATAAAGTTTATATCCAATGTTCTCAAAGAATCAGAAATGCAAAGATCCCTCCCTCACCTCTCACTGCTGGCTCCAAGCCGAGAAAGCCACGGGCAGAGGGCGCCAGGCCTGGGAAGCCCCGAACTTCAGCAATTCCAGCAAGCGGCACAATCCAGACACAGGAACCGAAACATACTGGGCGCAGATAGCACAGAAGGCAGCAGAGACAAGAGAGGAGACAAACAACCCTCCAACACTGCAGAGCACCTCACAGCCAAACCCCGACAAGTAAGTAGTCCAGGGGGTTTCCCAAAACCCATCGGGAAAGCAGAGCTGGTAGTAAGCTAGAGAACTTAACCTAGACCCCTCCACCCTGCCCAAGAAAGACTGGCAAGTACAGGGTGGCAAGGAATTCAGAATCCTGTCCCTTCCCCCAACATCCCCTCTCCCCAGGCCATTGACTGGAAACTGACAGGCGGGTGGGTGCTGACCCAGCACCCCACCAAAGAGGGCGGAGATGTCCCTGCTCCCACCTGCCCAACAGCCTCCCCTCCCAGGCCACTGAAACTGGAGACTGAGGGGCGCTGAGATCCTGCCTTCCAACAGCGGGTGGAGGTGTGCAAGAGTCTGACAGCCAGCATCTGACTGACCCAAACCTAAGTAGGGTGCCTTCCTGCTGGGAGCCTCCAGCAAGACACCACCAAGGCCCTCCCCCCACCACGAGTCACGGAAAGACTCTAAGCCAAAGTGGCTGAAATATAGCAGGGAACTGAAGGGCAGACCAGCAGGGACCGAGCTCAACCTCTGAGAGCCAGAAAGGTGCAGCTTCACCCTAGGAGCCTGCCGGGGCCAACCGGCAGCAAACCAGGGTTCGCAGATTGGGGTTCCTGAAATAGGGGACAAGGACTAGGAAGAAAAAGAAGAGAGACAGACACACTAGGTCCGGGATGTCCGCAGTCCAGGCAAAGACTGACTAGACTGCCGCGTTTATTTTCCCCTCCCCCTTCTTCCCTCCTCCTCTCCCAGGGAACCTCCAGGTGTTACATTCATATGGTAATTCTCAGGTCATTTACATAGAATAGGGCCAGAAAGCAATAAGACAATATAGCCATCATCTGATGCAAGTCAAGGTACAGTTTGATTCCACTCTGGCTCCCAACATGTCCCCCGTTTTTTATTTTAAAAGAAACACAAGTGCAATTTTTACTCTTTTCTATACCCCTAATTTATCCTGTCACATTTTCCAAAAATGACTTTGGTCCCTTGGTCCAACGGGGATTTGATGGGCGGAGATTCAACTTCCGTGACTTCTTCAAGCTGACTCAGGGGCGCCGTCTCCACGCTTGACCAGGGACCTTAAGAAGCCTAGCCTGTTTTATCAAGGGGTTGCAAGGATTAGACACCAGGAACAACAATCTACTCCAAACTAGAAATCATACTTGACATTCAACAACTGCACAAACCATCCTTGGCCACAACAGCGCAGCCTACCTAGCACCCATTTGCAAAGGCTTTTTCTTGATTGTCTGGGGAACTAAATTTCTGCAACCTTAACAATGCTTCAGTTGTCAGATCTAAACAGATTAATAGAGACACAAGCTTCAGATCCACAAACTTTTCCTGAATTTGTGGCTGGTGTCAAAAATAAAAAAATTCGCTCAATTAGGACTTTAAACTACCCACTATCACAGAAGATTGACAAGTTCCTGCCCAGTTATGAAAGGCACGGGCATTAGTAAGGCATGCTTACAAACTATTCTATGACCTCCCGGCTCTGATTAATTTGAATGGCCAAGCACAAGTGACTCTAAGATCTGACACCAACTCTGCCATCCAAGCAGAGGCTTTCCTGTCCCGGTAGTGTCTCTCCACACAGGGATAAACATCCCATTGGCATTTCACTTTGTTGGTTGCTGGATTTGAACTCAGGGTCTGGGCGCTGTCTCTCAGCTCTCCAGCTCAAGGCTAGCGCCCTGCCACTGTGAGTCCCGAGCTTGGTGCTTGAGTGCTTCCCCCCAGCTTTTCAGCTCAGAGCTAGCACTCTGCCATTTCGAGCTCCAAAGCAACTCTGTCCCAGCATCCTGCTGGCAGATTAGACACCACAGTCTCACAGGGACTTTGCTTTGCCCGGGCAGGCTCAAAACTGTGGCTTTCAGATCAATGAGTCTACAAAAGGCCACTTTACTCCAATTAGAAGCAACAAGGTGGTCAATACAGAAATAGTCTCTAAGCATGATCTTACCTGGAACTTGGTGAGGGCCAAACTTACATCTGAATGAGGATCTGCTGTCCTTCTCCATGGGCCTTCTGGAGATTGCTATAAAGTAACTTACAAGAGTAAGCTGAAATAGCAATTAAGCAATTACTTTGGTAGTCCTGATTTTCCTTTTTTCTCTTTCTTTAAACATTTAAGACAATTTCACTTTCAAATATTGTTTAGAAACCCATTTCCAATGTTCTTAAAACTTTTGCTGATACTGGCTTAAACAATCAACACCTTAGCCTTTATTTGCAATTGAAAAACCTTTAAGGGCACAAAGAACTCCTTCTGCCTTCAGGCCCCCTAGGGCTCAAGTCACTCCTCTTGCCTTTTAGAAAAGGGCTTTTTTTTTTTTTTTTTGCAGTTTAGATTACTGTCTTAAACTCCAACAACAATTTAAACTCAAATAACAGTTTTTCCCTAATGCAAGAACTATAGACATCAGTGCACCAAAAGTCTAGGTCTGGACTTAGTTTCCTCTCTTTTTTTTTTTTTTTTTTTAAATACACCCAATAGCATGGAGATAAACCTTTAAACATTCCTTTAAAATACTAATCACATTATCCACATTTTACCATCAGATTTGCAAGAAAAGACAGACAGGCAAAATTTCTGACGTTAATGAACAATTTCACATTTAAATCTCTAATACATGTTTCCAAACTTTAACTTAAAGTAATAAATCCCAAATTCCCTAACATCTCTGTGCTAAACAGGATACAATGTTTACAATGTAAACAGTTGTATGCCTTGCAATAAAATGCAGATTTCAGGATCTAGAAAAATATTTACCAGTTTTTCTTTAAGACAATGCAATAATCCTTTGAGACATAGGAAACATTCAAACCTACTAATTTTCTTGAAGTTTAGACTTAGATTTACCCAATTGCTTTTGTGTTTCAAATGAGCTCAACCATTGTTTTATACAGCATGCTGACAATTTAACCTTGAACATGTTCACTCACACCCATTCGTACACACATTCATACTCAAAGATCTTAAAGCGCGCAAAATTAATATCGGCCGTTCATTTTCCGGAAATTTTAGTACCATGAGGGTTTTTTTGTTGTTGTTGTTTTTTGTTGTTTTTGTTGTTGTTGTTTTTGCAAAGCTTATTCTTGGAGGTGACAACCAGGTTTTTTGTTGTTGTTGTTGTTGTTTTTGTTTTTAAACAAAGCTTTCTAACAAGGCAACTTAGCTGAAATTTATTCTTCCAGAGTTTGTTTCTGATATCAGACATATTACTTTTTGCAGATGAAAGTTGGGTGGGAGTCTTAAACCTAGGAGAACTAAGACAAGTCTGTGTCCTGTCACCAAGTGTCTCTAGACTGTCACTTCAGCAGGTTGTAGGAAAAAGGAAACTGAACGAAGCCTGCAGCTGCTTTGTCTGGCCTCTGCTCACCTCAGCTGCAGCGGATTGGGAGGGGCCATACCAGGCCCAGAAATGTTCAAATAAATAACAAGGATGTGTGCTTGAGTACGCACAGAAAAACCATAAGGATCCATACTTAGAAATGGTACCAATTTTAAAGACAAAACTGGACAAGGAAAAATATGTAACACGAACAAGACAAACGGAGACTTTTAAATAATCAGACATTGACATATAACAAGAAAATTGGACTCAATCAGATACACTTAACACAAAAAACATGAGCTCAAATGAATGTTTTCACCAAACAGTTATTTTTAGATTTAGACATGTCTTGCTGGTGGGACTCTCAGGTATGCCTTGTTATTGACAAGAAACTCAGAAGGGGAGGGGGGGGTCAAGGTGTCCCTTGACCACCCAGGCCTCTGTTTTAGGCCCACAGTGCACCTTTTCAAACAAACAAACAAAAATAAAATAAAATAAAATAAAACGCTGACATACAAGGGGGTCGGCCGACTTCTGCTTACCTCTGGAGGCCTTTGCTTTTCACCTGGGCATCTTTCACAAAAAAGGTTATTAAGAAGAGGGCTGGTAAAGACAAAATAATGTCACATATTAAATTGTGTAGAGTCAATAAATATGTTAAAAGGTCCCTACATAATAGTAAAAGGAGGAGAAACACAGCTCATATGAATGTGTGGAACAAGTGGATCAGTAGCAGTCCCGATTGACATGCACAAATAACTCAGGTCCTTCCCACGTCGCAGGATGCACCACTGGAGGGTTGGGGGTGTAGGCCCAGTGAGTCACTGCTTGGATGGCCACTGTCACTCTCCACGATCCGAACGCAGCGTTCAGGCAGCCAGCGGGCGTCATTTTCTCCTTGTGAAAAAACACATACATGCCCTCGACCCCAGGTTACAACAGGATCGGGTCCATGCCAAGCACCAGTTAGGGGATCCTTCCATTTTACTAAGGCAAAAGGACGCTGCACTCTTTTTTCCCAGAATCGCTGAGCAGCAGATAAATTATTTGAATCCAAATTCAAAAAATTTAAAACAAATAAAGCATGATTAAGTATATTCACAGGGGTAGCGGGATATGACTCTCCTTTCTGTATTTTAGCAATTTGATGTTTTAATAATCCATTAGCTCTCTCCACGATGCCTTGACCTTGAGGATTGTAAGGAATGCCTGTAATATGAGTGATATTATAGGAATGGCAGAAGGATTGAAATGCTCGGCTTGCATAGCCAGGGCCATTATCTGTTTTTATTTGCGAGGGAATCCCCATCTCAGCAAAGCATCGAATGCAGTGAGAGATACAATGTTTAGTGGCTTCCCCAGCAAGGGGGGTGGCCAAGATAAAATTAGAATAAGTATCTACAGTAACATGAACATATTTTAATCGGCCAAATGATGGAACATGCGTGACATCCATCTGCCAAATGTGATTAGAAAGCAGTCCTCGTGGATTTATGCCTAAATGGGGGGCTGGTGAAAAAGGGACACAGTTGGAGCAAGTCTTAACTATTTGCCGCGCGGCTTCTCTAGATAATTTAAACTGTCGGTGCAAGGCTCGACTGTTTTGATGATGGATGGCATGTGACTGCTTAGCAAGTTCAACCTGAGTTAAGTAAACTCTGGTGGCGGAGTCAGTAACTGCATTGCCCTCACTTTAAGGGCCAGGAAGATTAGTGTGAGCTCGAACAAAGCCAAAAAAACAGGGGTGGTTGCGAGAACAAAGCAAAGTTTGTATTTGGCAAAATTGGGTCTGAATATTGGAGTTAGTAGTTCCAATAAAGGGAACAGTTTCTATGACTTGAAGAGCACGAATTACATATTGACTGTCTGAGTATAAGTTAAAGGGCTCGTCTTGTAACAGGACGAGTGCTTGTAAAACAGCCTCTAATTCCACCTCTTGGGCGGAGGAAAAACCTGTAACCCAAGATTGAGTTTTCCCATTAATGGTCAGAGCAGCCGTTCCATTTGAGGATCCATCTGTAAATACCAAAGCGGCAGAAGATAAAGGCGAGGCCTGTACTATGGAAGGAAATAGAAACGTATGACACGCAGCAAATTGGAGAAGTTTGTTAGACGGGTAGTGATGCAAAATTTTTCCCGTATAATTGGCCCAAGCAATGGCCCAAGAATCGCAATGGGCGAATAGCCAATCTTGTTGTTGTAAATTATATGGGACACAGATAAAATGAGGTTCCTGACCTAAATATTTACGGGAATCCACTCGGCACATGTGTATCAGATTAGCTACCAATTCGTAGTAGGGGGTCAGCACTTTGCCGGGTGTTGATGGTAGATAAAGCCATAAAAGTGGGCCATCCTGCCACAATACAGCAGTTGGGGAGTGAGAAGTAGCTAAAATATAAACTCCCCATGGTTTAGAATAGTTACAATAGGTCACTTGTTGCTGGGAAATTGCCTTTTCTACAATTTGGATGGCCCTCCTGGCGTCAGGATTTAATTCACGCAAGGATGTAGGGTTGGTATCTCCTTTTAAGAGATCAAAAAGGGGTTTTAACTCTCCTGTGGAGAGCTTTAGATAAGGCCGAAGCCAATTTATATCTCCTAAGAATTGCTGAAAATCATGAAGAGTTCTTAAGTGGGAAGTTTTTAATTGTATTTTTTGGCTTTTAAAATAGTGTGGGCCTAATATATGGCCTAGATATGTAAAAGGGGGGTGTTCCTGAACCTTTTCAGCTGCTATTATAAGGCCAAAGAGGCTCAGATCTTGCTTTAGTTGTCCAAAGGCTTGTCGTACGACGATAGGGTCAGAACAAGCCAACAAGATGTCATCCATATAATGAACAATATAAACAGAAGAAAATTTTTCACGAGTGGAAGAAATGGCTCTAGCTACAAAACTTTGACATAAAGTTGGGCTATTTGCCATGCCCTGTGGGAGCACAAGCCAGTGATATCGCTTCATGGGTTCTTTAAAATTAACAGAGGGGACACTGAAGGCAAAGCGCTTACAGTCTTGAGGCGCCAGGGGTATAGTATAGAAACAATCCTTCAAATCTATAATAATCTTATAAGTATCCTTTGGGATTGCCATGGGTGAAGGCAAGCCAGGCTGTAGGGCCCCCATCAGTTCCATTGTCGCGTTAACCTTTCTCAAATCCTGTAACAGCCTCCATTTACCTGACTTTTTCTTTATAACAAAAATTGGAGAATTCCATGGAGAGTTAGAAGGGGCCACATGCCCCAAGTCCAGCTGCTCCTGTACCAGCTGCTGTACTGCAATGATCTTTTCTAGTGAAAGAGGCCACTGTTCAACCCATACCGGTTGTTCAGAGAGCCAATTTATGGGATCAGCATGAGGGGGAGGGCAAACGACAGCTCCCGTCAAGGGATACCCCAATCCTTGTCTCGTAGGGTGAGACTGGGGTTGGAGTGGCTCTAGCTCCCCCTGTGCTGCTCGGCCTAGTCCCCTAAAGGGGAGGAGGCCTTGATCAAGTAACTGCTTAGTGACCGCAGCACTAGGACTAAACATATACACTCCCATTTTTTCCATGATATCACGACCCCATAAATTAATTGGCAGATGATCCAAGACAAATGGCTGAAAATGACCAGAGTGCCCTTCCTCATCTCTCCAAACAAGGATCGCACTGCTCTGCTGTGGGTCAGTTTCTTGCCCAACCCCCTGTAGGGAAGTCATAGAGGTTGTCAGGGGCCATTGGGCTGGCCAATGTTTTTTAGATATCACAGACACATCTGCTCCAGTGTCTAATATTCCTTTAAAGGGCTTTTCTTGTATAAATATAGTCATCTCAGGCCTCTCTTGTTTTATGCTTTGTACCCAATAGATATCAGAAGATCTAAATCCTCTCTGTCCACATGGGGAATTAGCAGTCTCCCCGGGAGGTAAAGGCACAAGTATTAATTGTGCTAATTTTTGACCGGCTGGGATCGATACCACGTGTTTCGGGGCAGAGGCCATAACTTTGATTTCTCCAGTAAAATCCTGGTCAATTTTGCCAGGTGTAATCTGTATCCCTTTAAGGGCTGAGCTACTTCGCCCTAACAGCAATCCAGCCACTCCCGGGGGAAGGGGGCCGAAGACCCCCGTGGGGAGAGCTTGTGTCCCCATCTCTGGGGTCAATACTGAGCAGGTGGAGGAACAGAGGTCCAATCCTGCACTTCCTGGGGTGGCACGGAGGAGGCCGGAGACTGATCTTGGGGGGTTGTTAGAAGATGCACTTGTGGCCGAGAAGAGGGAGGGACTGCCCCATGGTTTTGCGGGGCCAGGGGCTGGCCCCTCCTCCAGTTTCCCGAAAGCGGGCGGCCATTGCAATCTGTTCTTGACCTGCAATCTTTAGCCCAGTGCTTCCCTTTACCACAGCGTGGACATGTGCCAGGTGATTTTTCTCTCTTTTGCCTGGCCTGGCGTGGGCATTGCGTCATCCAATGTCCTATTTGTCCACAAGAGAAGCAACGCCCTGGGGGTCTAGCATCCCGAGAATGCCGCTGACCTCTATATTTTAGAGACTCACTAACAGTCTTTCCTTGAGGAGCGGCGGCTAAAGTAAGGCCTTGTACATGGGAGGGTCCAATATCAGCACACAGTGAAATAAAGTCCGTGATTCCTCCCTTATTCCTATGGGGTCTGATAGCTGCCTGACAGGCGGCGTTGGCATTTTCATAGGCTATGTGTCTAACTATAATCTCCCTTGCATTCTCATCTTGTACTAGGCGGTCTGCAGTCTCCATTAATCGAGACAAAAATTCTAGATAAGGCTCATTTGGTCCCTGTTCAGGCGCCAGATGCCGGGGCCAACCGGCAGCAAACCAGGGTTTGCAGATTGGGGTTCCTGAAATAGGGGACAAGGACTAGGAAGAAAAAGAAGAGAGACAGACACACTAGGTCCGGGATGTCCGCAGTCCAGGCAAAGACTGACTAGACTGCCGCGTTTATTTTCCCCTCCCCCTTCTTCCCTCCTCCTCTCCCAGGGAACCTCCAGGTGTTACATTCATATGGTAATTCTCAGGTCATTTACATAGAATAGGGCCAGAAAGCAATAAGACAATATAGCCATCATCTGATGCAAGTCAAGGTACAGTTTGATTCCACTCTGGCTCCCAACAGGAGCCCACTTCCTCATCTGGGCCCTGCCCCTGCGAACAGGGCAGAATCCAGTCCAGCTGGTTCAGCTGAGAGCTCTCAGAAACTCCCAAACCCCAAGCCCTCAGCTGGGCCTCGCCCATGAGAACAGGACAGGAAAACTAGCCACCACCAGGCTAGCTGAGACCAAAGCATGCAACTCCATCTTACAGCCCACTGTGGGGCCATTGGTTGTGCAATGGCACACAGCCTCTGGAAACTGGCCGAACACCTGTAAAAGCTGAAAATTCTGACCTAGTCAGTGGCGGAACGAATTTGGCTGAGAACCACACCTATACACAGATTCCCAGAACCACCAGCCCCAAACCAAGTAAAGACCACCACCTACAGACTTCAGAACAAACCTACAACAACAGTCTTCCATGCCTCGGAAAATGCAATGATGAATTACGACATATATAAATAATCAAAGTCCCACACAAAGCCCAAAAGGTAACAAGAGTGAGGGGATGAGAGAGATGTCACCACCCAAGAAATGACACCTGAAGAGACACAAAAATGACTCTTCCAGGAGATGATTGTGGACATGACTAAAGACATTAAAGCAGAATTTTAAAAACAATTCCAGGAACATAAGCAGGACATTACCAAGGAGCTCCTTGAATTCAAACAAGAAATGGAAGAAAAGATTAATACTCTCACAGCAGACATAATCAGCTCAATGTCCACAATTCAAGCAAAAACAGATGCATTAAGCAACAGATTAACTGAGATGGAGAATAGGACATCTGCATGATAGAGTAGGAGAAACATTGGAACTCATAGGCACAGGCAAAAGATTCTTGGGGTCACAACAGATTGGAGAGAGACTCAATAAATCGGACTACCTAAAAATAAAAAGTTTCTGCACAGATAAAAGCATAGCCACAAAAGTAGAGAGACAGCCAACCAACTGGGACAAGATATTTACCAATAATACATCTTACAAATGCTTAATATCCAGTATCTACAGGGAAATCAAGAAACTAATTCCCCCCAAACCCAACAAACCATTTACTAAATGGGCAAGGGAACTAAAGAGTCTTATCAAAAGAAGAGATTAAAATGGCAGAAAAGTATATGAAAAAATGTTCATCATCCATGGTCATAAAGGAAATGTAAATAAAAACAACCCTAACAAGAATGGCCAAGATTTTGAATTCAGATGACGACAGATGCTGGCGGGGTTGTGAAGAAAAAGGAACCCTACTACACTGTTGGTGGGATTGTAAATTAGTTCAGCCACTCTGAAAAGCAATGTGGAGGTTTCTTAAAGAACTGAAAATAGACCTTTCCTATGATCCCACCATACCACTTCTGGGCATCTATCCTGAACATCATAACCCAGGATATGATAAGTTCACCTGCTCAGCTAGGTTTGTCTCTGCACTATTCACAATAGCCAGGTGATGGAAACAATCCAGTTGCCCTATTGCAGATGAATGGATACAGAAAATGTGGCATATATATATATATATATATATATAATGGAATTCTACATAGCCAATAGACAAGATAAAATTATGGCATTTGCAGGGAAGTAGATGAATCTAGAGTGGATCATGTTGAGTGAGACAAGCCAAGATCAAAGGAACAAAGGCACATGGTATCCTTAATATGAGGCTATTAGATCCAAAGAGTACAAGAGCAAGGACTCAGTAGTAGCATACCCAATGCTATAGACATGGTATTGGAAATATAAACACAATTACATAGACATAAAAACTTCTGACTCTATAGAGATAATATTTTATTACATAGATTAATATGTATCTATGACATACAAATCCTCAGCCTATTTTTGATTATTTTCTAAAATCTAAGTGCCAGTGATTATATATAGAGATTCCCTTCTTGAATACTTGTTTGTTAAACACATCATTTGAAATATGATTTAAAAATCCATGTTAATAAATTCTTTAATAAAAAGACAAAATTAACAAACTGTGGTTTTAAAAAACTGCAGTTGATTTCTTCAGTTATGAGATCAAAACTCCAGGGCCAATTTAAGAAGCAGCCTTGTGTTTCTGGTAATGACCACAAGGAAAGAGTGTTCTCAGTCTCTCTCCTCCTATCTGGGCTCTGACATTCCTCATGTCGATGGGGTTGTAGCTGCATTAATCAGTCCTCTTCTTTGTTTTCAGGTGACCTTTCTTCGATTTTTCAGTGTCTCCATCTTTCAAATTTTGCTCTTATAATGGCAGTAGCTTCTAGATTTAAGACCTACCCTAAATCCAGGACAGACTCATCTCATGACCCCATAAGTTAATTACCGCCTAAAAGGCTACATTTCCTAACTAAATCATACCCCTAAGTGTCATGGGTAAAGACTGGTTATAGGTTTTACAACTGCAGTTTAAGAGACCATGAATGTTTCATATTTTGTGATTACAATGTCAAAACTGAATATAAATACACCACAAATTATAAAAAGATAAAATAATAACTAAGTTACAATATTTCATTAGTATCATAAAACCACATAATGTAGTTCTGGGCATGGTGTGGCACTTATGCCTTTAATCAAGCTATGCTCAAAGCAGAAATCTAAAGAATAACAGTTTTAGGTTAGACAATTAGCTAGACATTGAGCAAATAGCTAGGTAGCTGAGAAGGATAAGGACATGTTGGCATATGTTTGCAAGTCTAGCTATGTAAAGGATGTATGAGGAACATATTCTTTCTAAAGCTGCACCTGTACAAAATGGAAGACTCTATTGGAACAAAACTAAAACAGAACAGGACTGGGGATCAAATGACACAGGCATGTTTATGAAGAGAAAAGCCTATGCGTTTAAAATGCAATAGTAACCTCCCAGCAAAAACAAAACCACAAAATATTTTTGGAAAGAATTTCAAAATGCCACATGTATTGACTGTGTTAAAAGAAGAAAACAAGATACCTATTGGTTTTATTATGTGTTTTGCTTCAATGACATATTGTGGGTGAGAATGAGCTTATTCTTAAATGTCAAAAATAGACAGCAGTAAACTATACTTGATGCTACAGACAGACCTTACCATTATTTTATAATTATCTACAAAAATTTCTGAAATTAAGGACTAAAATGACCAGATTCTATTGGATGCAATAGTTAAACTAGCAAAAGAAAGAGAAAATTTGCTGTCTTATTTTTAAACACATCTCCTAACCTTTTAGACAGTTCTTTCCAGTATCCTCACCCTATCTCTTTCCAATCATGCTTGATATTTAGGTTCAGCCATGCAGAACTAACAGTTATTAAAGGAGAAAAGTATGTGTCAGCCTGGCATCTGGTTAAACAGAAACATGACTAGTATACCTGAAAAATACGATAAATGTCAGAAGCAAAATGTGTATTGAATTTGAAAAATGCTTAGAGTCTAATGCTATAGTGATTCAAAATACTGGCTTTTGTCCAGCTGCTTTCAAAAGGCAGTTGCAAAAGTAGTACTTAAATATTAGCTAGTTAGGAATATTTATACAGAAACATCAGAATGAACAATTTGAAAAAATGTCTCTGTAGAAAAGAAGGAAGAAATGACTGTCAATCTATTTGAGCAAGGTATAGTTTTGGAAGGTACTTCACTGAAAAGAGAAAATAGACTTTTATCATACCTAAACAGGAGAATTACTCTAGGAAAATTGTGAATGACCTAAAAGTCATGAAAAAGGAAATGGTAATGACTATTTGTTTAACCACTTAAATGAATAGGGAAAATTTTCTGGGAAAACAATTCTGTGAGACTATTTACCATAGCAAAGACATGGAACAAACCCAGGTGCCCCTCAGTTGATGAGTGGATCAACAAGATGTGGTACTTGTACACAATGGAATTCTATGCTGCTATCTGAAGAATGACATCGCCCCATTTATTAGGAAATGGAAAGACTTAGAAAAAATCAAATTGTAAATATGTGTATTTGGTTATTTTTTAAAATAATTTTATTGTGATTAATAGAAGGGTTACATTATATTCACCAGATAGAAGGTGCATTACTTCACATACATTGATACCCTTTCTCATGTCTTGGTCCCCATTTCCCTCCCACCATCCCCCCGCTTATCTTGATTTCCCCCCTTCCCTATCTAATTTCAAATAATCAATTAAGCACATATAAAATATATCAGATACCAAGGTGAAAAATTGTAACAATATGAGATAACCAAGGGATGGCAAAAGAGATGAGAGATAACATAGTACATTAAGGACAACAATCACTCATTAGATGGCTTTAGTTTCATTATCCTGGAGGTCCTTACATTTAGTGTCAAACTATTTGGCCTAATGTCTTTAGATTTTGTTCTATTGTAAATCTTTGCTAGGAGAACCCAAGGTTTCTACTGATAATGACAAATGAGGGTGACTATTGGGCCTATGTTCCTTTGAGTCTGGCTTACTTCACTTCATATGATTTTTTTCTAAGTCTTTCCATTTCCTTACAAATGGGGTGATGTTGTTCTTTCTGACTGCAGCATAGAATTCCATTGTGTACAAGTACCACATCAACTGAGGGACATTTGGGTTGGTTCCATATCTTTGCTATGGTAAATAGTGCTGCAATGAACATCACTATACTAGTGGATTTAGTATGCCATTGATTCTGGACAGATGGTTAAATCGGATAGGGAAGTGGGGGGAAGAAGATGTGGGGTGGGGGTGGGGGGAGGCAAATGGGGAACAATGCATGAGAAAGGGTATCAATGTTTGTGAAGTAATGAACTTTCTATCTGGTGGATATACTGTAACCCTCTTTTTAATTACAAATAAAAATATATGAAAAAATTTTGTGAGAAAAATCAACTCATTTTTGATATTTGTTTGAGACTAATGGCTCCGGAACACCAAAGGAGAGCAATAATATTCAATTTTATTTCATAGATTTTTTTTTCAGTTCTGGATATGGTGATTGGTATACTGTATCACTGATTTCTCAACACTCAGTGAGGAATTCTAAATTCAGATCATATGAATTGAGTATACGGGAGAGTCACTACAAATGCATAGATGTGTGGTTCTTGCCAACACTCACTTCTTTTATTGCCTACTAAATATTTAAGTTTCTTCAGATCTTTATGTCTTCCCTGTAAACCATAATATTTAGGTAATTTGTCATTAAATGGCCCAAACGTGTAAGGAGTTCTCAAGGTGATGTGAGGGTACAAAGATGAGTAAGATATCAAAGTATTCATTGTAAGTATTTTAAGGTAGAGAATCAAGAGATACAGAAGTAGTAGTTATAGCACAATTTGTAGATGGCCAAATATGATAAGAAAGTCCTAGAATGCAATAAGCTTGGAGTTTCAAGACATGAGAAGTTATTTTCTATTCAAGACATGCTATAAGGGCTTTTGTGAAGGTCTTGGCTTTAAGCCATTGGATGTGAACATGTAATGAGAGGCTGGCAAAGATTATTTCAGGCTGAAAGGTACAAGGTATACAAAAGCATTCAGTTAAGAAAGTCAAAAGGGGTGCCGGGAGTTTGGCCTAGTGGTAGAGTGCTTGCCTAGCATGCACGAAGACCCAGCTTAGATTCCTGGTACCACATACATTGAAAAAAGCTGGAAGTGGTGCTGAGGCTCAAGTGGTAAGAGTGCTAAGCCTTGAGAAAGTCCAAGGACAGTGCTCAGGCCCTGAGCCCAAGCCCAGGACTAGCAAAAAGAAAGAAAGAAAGAAAGAAAGAAAGAAAGAAAGAAAGAAAGAAAGAAAGAAAGAAAGAAAGAAAGAAAGAAAGAAAGAAAAGAAAGAAAGAAAGGAAAGAAAGAAAGAAAGAAAGGAAAGAAAGAAAGAAAGAAAGAAAGAAAGAAAGAAAGAAAGAAAGAAAGAAAGAAAGAAAGAAAAAGTCAAAAGGTGTGGAGAGGAAGCATTGAAAAGATTAGTCCAGTAGAAGGATCCTAGGAGGATTCAAACAGGTTTCATTTATTGAATGGATTGTCACTGTTTCAGCATAAATCTAGGAAAGTGGATGGCCATAATCAGAGAGAGATCTTGAGAAACTCAGTATTTACTCGGTAACAGCTCATGGGGTACCATAAGTGAAATAATTTTATCTGCTTTTTGTCATTTTTTACCTGCTCTATTCGGCAGCAAATATATTACCTGCTGGTAGAGAATATATATCTTTGTTGAATAAATAAAAGAAGATAACTTTAGAAGGTAGCAATGTATTTTTTCCAATGGAACTTTCCTTACATTCTGTCCTCAAATTTGTTCAGAAGGCTAATTCATCTTATTTGACCTATCTTAGATTTAATAGGGTTGTTACTTGCATGGAAATTTAGAGAGTTAGATAATAATGGGCAGAATTTCAAGACATTTAGCATTTGCTTCCAAAGGCTTTATAGAAATTCTTATCCAGATTCCTGTAATGGCTGCTTCCTTGAAGGCGGTGTCACGTCTGACCTCATAACCCCAGCATCCGGAGCTCCAGAAAGGAAATATTTCAGACAAGAACTTTGTATATTCCATTTCTCAGGATACCTCAGAGCTCAAGACCCCAACATCATGACATCCATTTCTGCACAGATGCTGGTAGTCCTCATTTCACTGCTTTTGGTTCTGCCTGTTGTGGAAGCAGTAGAAGCCGGAGATGCAATTGCTCTTTTGTTAGGTGTAGTTCTCAGCATTACAGGCATTTGTGCTTGCTTAGGGGTGCATGCAAGAAAGAGAAATGGACAAATGTGATTTTCCAAAGGCTCTTAGGAAGTCAGACTTTATCCCGACACCCTCAAAACCTTTACTGAACACTGATCTCCAAAGTTCCCAGCAAATCTTAAGTAGGATGATTTCATATTTGTAGTCCTTTTCCCATAAAATGGGGACAAGTGGAGATTTGTTAAATGTGGGGAAAAAATCTTTATAACAAATCCATTGGACAATGCAGCCTATCATTTGGATTTGCTGCTTAGAAAGATGGTTAAAGAAAAAAGAAAGATGGCTTAAGTTTGTATAAGTAGTTTTCATAAGCATTCTCAAAGCATGTGAATTGGAAAGAAGGAAGCTTTGTTCCAGAATCCAGCAAATCACCATGGTTCAGTTATAATCACTGCCTCCTGAATTGTTGAGGAACTCTTTACTCCATGTTTGTATTAGATTATTTTTGTCTTATGTTAATATTTTACATAGATACTGAATAGCCAAAAATGGAAACTTTTATCTCTTGGTGGGGAATGGAAGTTTAAAAAATACATATATTCAACCTATCTATTACTGAAATGGATAAGAGATTTAATGTAAAAAAACAAAAAAACCCAAAACTCTCTATATTAATATCTCAGTGATGAGAGGTATTCTATTAAATATAAGTCCATTAAAAAAAGAAATTCTTATCCAATTGCTTCCCTTAGTCATCACAACAATTAAAACAGTGTTCCTAGTGTATTTCCAGTATCCCTTATGCAGGTGGCATGGTCACAAGGCAGGAAATCATTAATCATCCACAACACCTGACATAAAATAATTTGATATAATATTTATTTGAAAGTAAAGGATCTGATACACATTCCAGAATTTCTTTTATAAAGAACACTACACTCAACACATTTCTATTATGATTAACTAAAATTTTACTTTTCAAATATCCATTTTTAATCTCAGAATAGTACAGGCAAAATCTTGGTTGCTATACTACAAATTTTTCCCCAATTTTGTATATTTTTCATCTGCACTATTTTGGTACTTCACTTCACACAATTTGTTTATTATCAAAACAGATCCAGTGTCTATAAGCAAAAGTGATAATCAAAGGCATTAGAGATCTGCTGCTGAAGTTCCTGAAAATGAATAGATTGGAGTTTAGAAAGGATATTCTCTTGTCAAGGGACTTTTCTGAGTGAGAGCCCTACTAATCCATTCATTGTCACTTCATCTACTTCCCCTGTTTTTCTTCTTCATAGTGATCTATCTCCATTCATGCCTTCCTTGTGTTTTCCTCCCTCCCTCCCTCCCTCCCTTCCTGTCTGGTGCATGCTTTAATCTATCTTTCTGCCATATAAATTGATGGAAAATGTGCGTTTAATTTGAAACATACTCAATACTGGCTTTATGAGAATGGAAAATTACTTACTGTCTTTAAATATGTTTCTACCTATAGCTATACCTATGTTTATAATCATTTATGTGTTTCATATCATTTATAACATGTACAGACACATATCTAGTATAATACATTGTTGAACCAGAAGAAGTAGCATCATGTCAATATTTTGTTCTTACTGTCTATACTCAGTTGTCTTGCAATTTATTTTGTTATTGTTATTTAGTGTAATTGCTTTACTTCTAGGATGGCATGCCTTATAAATCGATAATATGAAGAGGGAAACAGGACTACAGGATATTGATGTTTTACTTATTGGTAAATTTAAATCCATAACTTATGCTATATATCTAGAAAAGCATGAGACACATCTATGCCAATATATAACAAACAAAATGCTGAGATTACTTAATCTAGCAGAAATTCTCAGAATTATAATGTCAGCAATAATATCCATGTTTTCAGAATTCAAGGCTTAAGAACTGTGTTCCTATCTAAGATTGATTATTGTGTATTTGTGCTGGACATTATAGACAGAAAGACTGCCAGACAGATAGGTAGACAGACAGATTTTTTTTACCTTAGATGCTATTCCAGAGGCCCTGTATAAATATGATAGCACTATTCATGAACTCAACCAGCTCTACAGTCATTTTACTAGTGACATGCTTCAGTACAAATAAATACAATTCAGAGAAAACCTTTCATGAATATTCTCCAAGGAACTGAAAAAAGAATGTTATCTGAAGCAAGATATTAGTATGGAAGGTTTATATTGTGTGTACTGTGCTTTGGATTGCTTTGGGATATAGTCATTAAATAGGATGCTCTACATTTGTTTCACTGGCTAATTAAATTCAACCGTTTGCAGGAACAATTGTCATGTTATTTTGGATTCCATTAATTAAAACACATTGATCCTATGGAAATTGTTAATGAATTATAAAAAGAGTTGGGGACCATTGGCAAGCTTTATATCAACTTTCTTTTCATGCAAGACTGGCATCCTGAGTTAATATGAACGGTTACATTTGAAAATTGTATGGTTTTCTTTCTTATCATAAGTGAATAGATTAAGATACTCCTTCTAAATTCTCAGTTCTTTTTGACATGAGTTGATTAAAATAAATGGCTTTTCAATACTTCTGTAGGGAAGAAAATAAGGCCTTGGCATTATCGTACTTGGTGACAAAAAGAAGTGCAACTGTGTAAACAAACTCAAGAAATTTTACTCTGAGTTACTGATGTGAAAGTGATTGTCCTCTCTTTCCGACATCTGCTTACATAGTTAGTAAAACTGAAGGGAAGTATAAGCCAGGAAATGGACCAAGGTAAAGTATATTGATAGCATGGATTTCTTAATGTTCTTTTCTAATTGTTCTATAATCAATAAAAGCTTATTATAAAAAAGAACAACTCCTTCTACATGAATCTATTTTTGCTAGTAGAATGGACTCACTTTGTCTTTAGACAACAATACAGCATTGTATATCCCTATGTACTTTTTTGTACTATCGTCCTACCTTAACAGTCATCTTAACAACCTCCAAAAAATACATACTGAAGTAGCATGGATATCATTTCAGGTTCAATATTTATAAAATGGTAGAAATACTCAGCTGATAACAATACAACCAATATGCTTTTCTACCACATATGGAAGTGCAGGATTAATTTGGAAAATCTATCTTCTGAAATATGCAATATGCAATATAGCAGGGTCCCGACAGCTATTTGGATTTATTTTGTCTAAAAGAACAATATTTTATGTCAATTTTTTGCTGTTTTATATGTAGATATTTCAATATAAGTCCATGAAGCTCTCCAGAATTTGAAAGATAGAGAAATAGAGGTATCAAAATGGAACAGTATAAATTCAACATCGGTGGTGTGGCAAAAGCTGAGAAACCAGTGAGACTCTGTGTTGTGCCATGAATGTTTGTTCTCATTCCCAGTCTCAGAAATTGCAAGGCAGGCTTAATCTTTCACATGTCTGAAAAAGCTGTATCGGATATATGTCAAAGTAGTGAAACTGTCTTATCTTTGCTTTCTTAACATATATCAGGCAAATAGGATATTGCAAAATGTAGCAAGTGCATTCTAAAGCAGTACTGACATTGAGTAACTCCAAGGAGTTAGTTGGTGGGTAATGGATATACAGTTTACCTTCAAAAATCCTGGTGACACTGAACATTCTTCTAATTTTGGGTTTAATTTTTCCTATAAAGAAACACACACATGGGCCAAAACTCAAAGAATGGATTCACAGACAACAAAACAAATCAACAACAGTGAGACATCAATGGTGGTCTTGCAAGAGTGGTTGTCTGTTGGATAGCAGGTATGCTCTCTGGGAGCATAACAGGCAATTTAATACCTAGTACCTGGGAATCCCTTCCCAAGTTCTTCATGGGTCCAATACTCTGGAATTCAGTTTCTTGCCAGAATGTCACCTTAATACATTCACATTACTTTCTATTTGCTAATTCAAATGTATGCACCTCTTGAGGTTGGTTGCATTTTAGCTCATTTTTTTGGCAAGAAGGGTCTTATGAGTACATGATTTCAGGCATGAAGAAAACAATATCTGTGCTTATCTCATTGTATTGCTGTTTTTCTAATGCTTATCAGTTCCATCCTCATGGTTGCTGCTTATTTAAAGGATTCCTAATCCTTATGTTTTGCCACATCTTCAAGTCACTATGAAAGCAGGCTATTGATAATTGGTATAAAACAGGTATGGGGAAATAAAGAGAAATAAAAGCTAAATTCTTGTGAACAATTTGTTTCAGAATAGCTCAAAGTTCTTTACATAAATTTATTTAACCTTCTTGATGCATGTAGGAGAAAGTTTGATTGGCTCTTCTTATCTGAGAAAAAGAACTGTATTTCTACTTCTGTGATCAATTCTGTCTTATCTGTGAAGAAATAATATTTCCATTTTGAAGAGTTGTAATAATATGAAGCAAGTAGACTGAAGATTACTTAGTCAATAATTATAAAAGTGAAATAGCTTTGTCAAGTAATAGAAGACAAAGCTGAGAATAGAAGCCAGATTTATCTCCAATTAATCACCAAAAAGGTAGAGATGTGGGTCAAGTTGTAGAGTTCTAGAATTGAGCTAAGGAGCCCCAGGTCCTGAGTTCAATCTCTCTGTATGTACAGAGAGAGGGGGCAAGAGATAAAGAAAGAAGGAAAGGAAAAAAGAAGAAAGAGAAAAAACGTTATTTTCCATATGTTTACCAGGTTTACAAATTTTGGAAATAATTGTCTATTTCTGTTAATATCATAATAGATTATTTTTGAATAAAATGATTGTGCTCTATTAATTACTTTAAAAAGTGTCTTTCAAGTATGTTTTTAAATAAATTCTTCCATGTAAGTGTGTATAGTACTTTTATTATATTCTGTGAGCAGATAAATGATTCAGATGCTAAAGGATTTGAAACACCCTCAAGAGCTAATTGCTTGATTACAAGCATTCATAATATCAAGCTTATTTTGTTCTTGAGCATGGTTAAGGGACAACACTAGAGCTTGTGTTAAGGACTCATTTCTCAGGCTTGCGGATAACCTAAGATCTGTGTTAGGAAGACATTGGATAAGATATTAGCCATTTAAGAAATTTCTAAGACTCAACACTTTAATGAAATGACTGAATTTTTGTCAAACTTTTGATTACATTTTGTTGTTTGTTTGTTTTTTGAGTTGCAAGAGTGCCTCTGTAGTTTAGGCATTATAATAAGTTAGTTGTTGTATGGCTAAAAATCTTTGAAATACACTTGTCTATATTGGTTTTCCCTCCCTGTGACAGAATGGGAGAATCAAATGAAAAGAAGGAAAGAATTATTTTGCCTCAGTTTCAGAGGTTTCAGCACATAGTCAGCAAGATCTATTGCTTTTCTGATAATGTGTCATGTATTAAAACTGTGTACAATTTGGAGTTAGTAAAGTGTAGACACAGAAAGGAATAAGGTTACTCTTTCAAAAGTACCACCTCAATGACCCATCTTCTTTATGAAGCTTCACTTGCTAAAAGTTCCACCACCCTCAGTAATCCTAAAGGCTTTACCACACAGCCTTGAGAGAACATTTCAGATCTACAACCCAACACTGCACACATTTCAAGATTGTATGCATTGAATCTCACATCTATTCTCTCTTTGATATTCAAACTTGTCATATACTCTACCTTGCCATAGACATTTTTTACTCTGCATTTTAAACCTGTAAGATACTTGCTAACCATCCCTTTTTGCTTCCTTAGAATGGAAAAGTGAGGTAGGGACAATTATCCTTTTATACATGTAAATGAGGCCCAGAGAGGTAAATGGGCTTGCTAAGTATGCCTGGCTTTTGTGAGATATATGCTGCTGTGATTCAGATCCAAGAAGTCTAGCTTCATGATCTGAGTCTTAGGTACAAGACCAAGACTCAAACTTCATAACTGATGCTTTTGTTCATTAACTAGCACTCTACCAAATGAGCTATGCCTCTTTTATGCCCCGAAACCCATATAATTAGTCTTAGTGAGAGTGCAGTACTTCTTATTAAACAGCATGAACAGTAGGTAATATCTATATCAAGTCTTAATAATCTTTGATAAATCTTATACTATGGCCTTCCTACTAAAGTATATAGAGAAGAAAACATTCTGAAAGAATTATTAGACTTCAGCCTTTTGAACAAAAATGGGGTATATTTAATAACTGGGGATGTTAGAAGACTATAACTTATGAAATTCTTTGCCAATTAGGCAAATCCTAAACCAATATTGTCTGCATTAAATCAAGTCAGTTTACTCATAGCTAAAACATGTTCAAAATCCATTTCACAAAAGCTATCAAAATAAACCAGATATACTTAGTATAATAATTATAATAAAGTTGGATTCATTCTAAAATCATGTATATTTGCTACTGGCCAAATTTTACAGTCTGAAATCACCAAGGAAATTAATAAAATGTTGTGCTTATATTTCTTTAAAATGTTTACAGATACATTTACAAACTTTTTAGAAATACGTTTACTGGTATTTTGCATTGATGTTTATCAAAGAAATGGGTCTATAGTCTCTTCCTTTGATGTGTCCCTGTATGGTTTTGAGATGAGAGTTATTTTGACTTTGTTTTCAATATCAGTGAAGAGTTTGAGTATTGGTATGAGTTCTGCTTTAAATGCCTTATAGAATTCAGATGTGAATCAATCAGGGACATTGCAGCATTGTTTACCATAGCTAAGCTATGGAAACAAACCAGATGCCCCTCAGTAGATGAATGAATCAAGGAGTGGTATTTATACACAATAAAAATTCTGTGCTGCCATCAGAAATGACATTGCCCTATTCATAAGAAAATGGAAAGGCTTGGAAAAAATCATATTAAGTAAAGTAAGCCAGACCTAAAGGAACATAGGCTCCATAGTTTTCTTCATTTGCAATAATTGGCATACACCTCAGATTTTCCTAGCAGGGGATCACAATAGCTCAAAAGCCATGTGCATATGGCCATACAGGATGATTTTAAGTTAAACGAAGTACAGGCTATAGAAACAGGAAATTTATCTTTATATACTATGTGAAGTTATTTCTTTTCTCTTCCCCCCTTATATTATATCCTGTGTTGTTACTATATCTGATTTTGGTACCTGGTATATTGAATATGCATTTATTTGTTTGTTTGAAATAAGGAAGGGAAGGGGAAAATTAAGATGACTGGGGAGGGAAAATGGGAGAAATCATGGAAAGATGCATCAATGTTCAAGAATTTACCCAATGACAAATGTAACTGTAACACCTCCCTCTATGCATCACCCCGACAATAAAATAAAATAAAAATATGTTTACAAATTTATTGAGAAATAAGAGAGAGCAAAAATATAGATTTTTTGAAAGAATCAATGTTTGAGATATAGATATTACGTAATGTTCATAAAATTAAAACCCTGGATTTTGAAAAAGACTGTAGAAAAATTTACCAGTTGCTGTTTAAGTTTACAAAGTTGTGAATATTCTGTTGTCTCTATGTACAGAATTATATAATATAAGACCTCTTTTACATTTGAAATTTTTTGAATAGTTATGGAGAATCTACATAAAAATGTATGTCTGTGAAGTAACTGTAATTTAAAGCTCTGTGGATTTCTGAAGTAATGTGAACAGTCTGTTGAAAGTTTTTGTTAAAATGCTATTGTGGCAATTAACTGGGTAAGGAAAACTGCACAGTAATATTGTTTGGGATATGAAATTAGATTAGATTACCTCAGAAGATATATGACCCCATTGAATTCCTACATATTTTCTCATAATAGACTTTTTTTCTAAAACCTGATAGAGAATAAAAAAGAAAAGGAAATATATTCATATAATCAAATATTTAACTTAACCTCAATTTTTTAATAACAAAGCAAATGTCTGTTATACACTTCCTCTATTATGTACTAACACAATAAGATTTAACATAATTGTCTATTATTTAAAAGTAATTTTCCAATTAACTCTACAAAAAGAATATGTTCCCAAATTAGCACTGTATGTTGACTCAAAATTTTCTTTTGTAATGTGCTGCAATTATAATTTAAGTTAAAATTACATCAGGAGAAAAAAATCCTCCAAATATGAGTTAGTGTTTCCACCATTAGAGATTTTCATGGAGTCTTCTGCTATTGAATTCGTGCTTCCAATCTTTATTTGAGTCTTCATCAACTGTTATTTGGGCTGCCTATGAATTCTTATGTTTAGAATGAAGAGTACAAATGAGGGTAAAGGAAGACTATTAGTTTCCTAAAGTGCAGCAGAAATTACTCTAAAATGGTGTAGAATAGCTGCTAACTAAACCAAGTTGCAGCAATGTTTAGTGTCGAAAATGATGCTCAAGCAAGATAGCAAAACAAAGTTAATTATATTATTTCTATCTTACACTTCTTTGGCAGTCATATATGCAATTAGGCACTGGGACCTAACCAATTTCCCCAAATTTAATGGTTTAACATGCTATGTATTATCTCCAGAAATCTGTGCCCAGCCTGTTTGAATCCTCAACTTCACAAGCTCTTACAAACTGTAACCATGGTATTTTTAGTCTATAGTCTACAGGTTTTAGTCTGCAGTAATATCTGCAAGTTCAGCAGATGAACACTGACAGAACTGTGTTGTTCAGGTACCATTGCCAGTGAGTGGACCTACAGGATTCTGGAGATCACCGTCTGTTTCTTTTTTCCCCCTTCTAATTTGCTTTATTGTTCTTTTACATGTGATACACAGCAGGCTACATTTATATATATCAGTTAAAGACATTAATGAAGGGGAACTGTTCAACTCCTGGGTAGAGATGGAAGGGAAGGAATGAGAAGAGAATGCAAGAACACTGGGAGAATATGTGGTCATCTTCCTTATGGCAGCTTGCTTTATCCAAACATGCAAACAAATTTTTTCATTTGAAAATGTCCTATAGGAGAACTTGCAGCTTTTTTAACCAAATTGCAAATGGCACTTCTCATGACCACTGCACTTGTGGAATCATCATATCATTAGATACAGCCTACAGGTATTAAGAACATAGGTTAATTAATTAATTAATCATGGGTGAAATTGAGAAGTTGGTTTACTGCAACTTTCTTCACTTCATTACCTTAATGTGTTTTTCAAATACCAAACTAATCAAGCACTAACTCATCTATAAACAAAATTATGAATGGAAACCTGTTTCATTGGAACTTATATATTTATATGTAAATATTTTTCAGGTGTCTTTATCAGTTGGGTCCATGAGATAAGAATTATGGATGTCCTCAGCTAGGTTTCACATGGTCACTCAAATGTTCCTCTGCATGATTCAAATGAAAGCTTCTCTATGTAACAAGGAGGCTTCTATTTGGCTTTTGAGTTATACTACATCCAGACTGCCTCCCAAGTTGCTAATGAGAAACTGACTTCTTCTGGAACAAAGCACTTTGACAGCACAGCATTCCTAGCATTCCTTTATTACACAGAATCAGCATTTAGCAGCAGGAGACACAATATTTCTCAGTGAGATTCAGAGTCTGCATATGCTTAAATGGTACTCTCCTGATTTGATTGGAAGTGTAGATCTGTCTTGCCAGATGAATGAACTCTGACCAGAGTTGCGGAGTTAGGATAATAAGGGTGAAATCCCATAATCAACACACTTCACATTTATTATTGTATTTGTTGGCTTTTCTCTTCCTGATAGCTCATTGTCTCCTCAAAGTCAATTATTCCATTGACCACAGTTTGTTTGGCATTAGAGATGTGCAATTTTTTCAAACATTGACAGCATGTAGTAGCCTTTAATACTAAATATACAAAAAATTCATATATTGATACCTTTGCCTATTTCCTTTTTTTCCTTTCTTTTATTGTCTTTAAGCATTTACACAAAGAGGTTTCACTTCCACATGTTGACTTAAGAAAACAATATATCTTAGTCAATGTCATTCTTTTCATCTTTGTCCTCATCTTTCCCAGACCCAACAATCACTTCATTTGTTCTAGTTCTATCTTCACATATGCACTTTGAATATTATGACTGCATTCTCCCACCTTAAATCTCTTTATTTATCTACTCTATTCCCTTGACATTTCAAGATTCAGCTTCATATTCATTTTGATAGAATTTAGGTTAGTTGTTCAAAGGGATTAGAATTCTCTCCTGCATACAGCATACCTCAGTTAATATATTTGTGTATAGATTCATCTGACTATATATATATTTGCATATGTAGTTAAAATTATATCCTTCTACCTTTGAGAGAAAATCTGCAACTTTATCTGTCTGGTCTTGCTTACATCATTTAATATAATTTTTTGAACAAGTCCATTCATTTTTTACAAATGACTTCATATAACCCTTCTTAATAGATGAATAAAATTATGTGTACATGTATATACACATATATGTCTCCTCATAAAAGACAAAAATTAGAAGAATATATTAGTCATGCCAATGAGAGGAGGAAAAAAACATGCCAGTAATTTAATTTGATCACTAATTACTATTACTGTCTACCACTTATAAGTATTAGAGAACTACTGTATATCCCAAGTGATAAAAATATACTTGCTGCCAACTTTATTTAACTGCTTCACTCTGTAAATAAATTGATCCTTTATCTGTCTACCTAGTTTTAAAATTTTTACATCTTCTTCAGAACTAATCTTACGTTATTTAAGAAAAACTCCTAAAACCTTATAAACAAAAGTTCAAGCAAAATAAGTACAATTTTACTTAAATGTTGTCTTTTAACATTCTGCTGAGTTTTATCTTTTGCCATCATTCTGTAGCTGACAAATGAAAGGCTTAAATAATTCAGTTTTCTTTGACAAAGGCAAAGCTTTTCTGAATTCTGTGTCCTTTGCTGTTTGGGAAGAATGTTTAAGAGGAGCAGTGGGTGTCCCCTTCCCTTCCCAGTTCTTCAGTACCTTGCAGCAAAACAGAGTAAGAACTTCTCAGAAGCCTGCTGCTTTGGCAAGATCATGGCATGTCCAAATGTCTCTCAGCGAACTATTGCTTGATTTCTGTCATTCAATCTTAGAACTATTGACCTGCCCTCTCTCTTATTATTATATTTTTCTGTCAATAAAACAGTTTAGTGAACAAATATGCAGGAAATTCTATATCTGGCAGAGGTATTTGCTTCCAATTGTCCTCTCTGTTGACAATGTAAGAAAATATACCATGGTTTATTTACAAATAACATTAAATAATCTTATTAAGCAGCTGTGAGATCATTAACCAATTCCTATTCATTGTAGATGATATTTCCTATACTCTTAGGTGATTTTAGGGAGTAATTGAGGATATTTTGAGATCAGAAGTTTCTCCTAATTCTTCAGTGTTTCCTAATGACCAGCCCATGTACTTGGTATATATATCCATTATCTGAAGTAGTTGCAAAAGCAATCACAATGAAAGTATTTGTCTTTGACAGGTATCATACAAGAAACAGGCCCACATGATAAGTAAACTATCAGATCAAGGTTGCTCATTAACAGTTTGCCATCTGGGATTTGATCATAAATCTCTACAGTCCTATAGCTGAACATTTCTAAAGTTTTTATACAATATCTTCTCTTTAAAATAATTCAAATAAATACATTACATTGAATTTCAGCACAACCTATCATTGCTGATTCCTGTAAAGTGTCTCAAAAAGCAATCACACACACTACATATATTTTTCCTCCAATTTAGAGTCAGGTGCTAGAACATATGACATCCCCAAAGAAAAACCGCCCTAATTTTAATGCCTTTTTCTCCACATATAGGGCAATATTGCTACTGTTGTCATGAGCATTGACTTACCTAATATGTGCAGATCTCTCATGCTTCCATGTATTTTGGAGCCCTCTTGGTTTTGGGGCATGCAAGCTTAAGTATATATCCTAGTTAAAAGTCACAAAGCAAATAGGATGTTAGGCGACCAAGACCAAATAAAATCTGTTAATTCCCGTGTAATCCCTACCCACTTTTGTGTGATAATTGACAACCACCAAGATGAAGTTGTCAGACCAAGTTGTCTTGAGAAGTTCCAGTGACCATGTCACAGCTGCTTAGCAGTAGTAGATTTTCTTGGGATAATGAATGACTCATAAATCCCAGTTGCTCCCTGAGTTATATAAAAAAAGGTTATTTCTCACTCATATGAAATCATTATGTAACAACTAAAACTGTTCTCTCCATTACTTAATGACCTTCATATTGACATACAGGCTACTGGAAAATCATTGTTAATTTTTTTGAACCGTGATGAAGATAAAAGCATGGAAGAGTGTGAAGTATTTTCTAAGGTTTGTGTGTTATTCACTTTGGGTAAAGTAATTTATATGGCCATGGCTTGGTTTTAAGTTGTGAAAAAATTTAGAATTCTACCATCCTCCTGAAAACCAAAGGGAATGAATATTTATCAGTATCCCTTATGTGAAGTATGGTTTCAGTTCCACTATTGGTATGCATAGAATATAATCAAGACATAATCTATAACGAGGTTAAAGTAGGGACGTGTATGGGTTGTGTGTTCATGCAGAAAATCCAGCCTACATGGACCCAAATATTAATCAGTAAAGAAGGGAATAAGAAATTATGTTGTCAGCAATTCTATGTCTCCCACTTCTAGTTTCATATGACAGTCAACTAATGTTTCAAAAGTACTGCACTCATGGTTATTATTATTATCATCAGAAACTTAATGAAAAGCTGAATATGGATGTAGAACATGCTATTATTTTCATTGTAATGGATACAGATAGGTAGCCAGAGTTGTAAAACCAAGAGTAAGTGCAACAGAGCATTTGGTCTATGGCATAGAATTCAAAATAATTATGCACTCACTGTCATTCATATATAATATATATATATAATCTACAACGCTTGCCCACAAGTAAAAGTAAAAGTTCAAACTCAGAGATGTCAAACATTTCTTCATGTGCCTATAGGCCATTCTTATTTCTTCTTCAGAGAAGTCTCTCTTTAAGTCTTTGACCCACTTTATAATGGGATGTTTGCTTCTTTGGATATTTGTTTGGGAGAAATTCATTTTTTAGCTACAGATACATTTTAGATATGAGGCTTTTGTATGTTGTATGGTTAGTGAAGATCTTCTTCCACACTGTGGCTTTCTATTTAACTTGCTAGCTATGTCCTTTGCCATACATTTAATTGCTCTGCAATTAAATGTAGTCCCATTTGTCCAAGTTATCTCTGATTTCCTAGCAGAGGATTACAATAGCTCAAACCCTAGATACATAAGATCATATAGGATGAGGCCAAATTAATGGACTTTCAGGACAGGGAAACAAGAGCTTAATTATAAGTGACTGTTATTCTTTAAGTATTATGTTTTTCTCCCTTCTCTTGTGTTGTCCTTTGGTTAATCTCATATTGTTACAGTATCCCACTTTGTTATCAAGTATATTATATAGATGTTTACTTGTATATTTGAAATGGGGTGTGAAAAAGGGTGGGGGAAGGGAAATGGGGAAAAAACATTGAAATAAAAAAGCAAGCACTCTAAAAAAAAGCTCATACTCAGATATTGTTTTTAAATATATGCCCATATTTACTGGATTTAAACATGCATAAAATATAGTAATGTACTGGCATTTACTAAACTAAAGAATGGCAGTTCTCCATGGTCACACATTGAAAATAAGATTCCATTTTTTTCCTTATTATGTTCAACTGTATGCTGTTATAGCAACATTAAATTAAATTAGCTTACAAGGCTTCTAGAATAGAAAAATAAAAAGAACAACAAAAAATAAGTGCAATTCTCAAGGGTATATACAAGAGCATTGTTTAGACTTGTAAAATCCAATACTCGAGAAAAAGCACTGGAAGAAAATGGAAATTTATAGTAACATAAATCTCCAAAATAGAGACACAAGGTTTTCACCAAGTCCCTTGAATTATCATATCTGAAAATACCAGCAATTTTTTGAGTTAAGAACAATTTTACAACCTGTTATAGGTTTATCATTATTTAATAAGAATGTCTTAATATGTACATAAGAATAAAGTATTCCCCAGATATTGTACAAATTTGAAGTAGCAGGATTATATTTTGCTAAAACCATACTTATTTTCCCCTATATTAGAAAAATTCTACATTAAAAAACCCAAATTCTTTTTAAATATTATATCTAAATTGACAAAAAAACAAGTGCTTGGGAAGGAATTAATATCTATTACAATTACTGTAAATTGTGCTTGTTTCATTATACAGCACATTGATTTCTCACCATATAAATACATCAATGAGTTTTAAATATACAGATGTGCCTTTCTTCCTGCCTTCTTCACTTTCTTCCATTTTTTATATTTTAGCAATTGCTATGTTTAACTTGTGTATTTTGTCATATATTTTATTGTAATTAATAGAAGGGTTACATTATATTCAACAGATAGAAGGTGCATTACTTCACATACATTGATACTCTTTCTCATGTCTTGGTCCCTATTTCTCTCTCCCCACCCCGTCCCTCATCTTGTTTTCCACCCTTCCCTATCCTATTTCAAATAACCAAATAATCATATATACAATATATCAGATAACAAGGTAAAATACTGTACATTCCTTCCATTTTTAATCAAACACATGACCATCAGGAAGCATATCATGATATATCATTCATACAATTTAAGCAATGTATGTGAAGTAATGCAACTTCTATTTGGTGAATATAATGTAACCCTCTATTAATTACCATAAAAATATATTAAACAATGAAAAACAAAGAATTTAAGCATATAGCAAAAAGAGAGAAAGATGTTTCAAAACATTTATTTGGGTCATATTTGGATAGTGTTTTAATATTTTCTGAAATCCTTCTACAGTAGATTTGTTTTGTTTTTGTTCTTTTTTCCATATATTTTTATTGTAATTAATAGAAGGGTTATATTATATTGACCAGATAGAAGGTGCATTACTTCGCAAATGTTGATACCCTTTCTCATGTTTTGGTCCCCATTTCCCTCTCCCCACTCCCACCCCTCATCTTATTTCCCCCTTTTTCTATCCTATTTCAAATAACCAAACACACATATATACAATATATCAGATAACAAGATGAAATACTGTAACAATATGAGATAGCCAAGGAACAGTAAAAGAGAAGAGAGATAACATAGTACACTAAGGACAACAATAACTCATTATATGGCTTTTGTTTCCTTATCCTGGAGGTCCTTACATTTAGTGTTATACTATTTGGCTTAATGTCTCTAGATTTGGTTCTATTGTAAATCTCTGCTAGGAGAGCCCAAGGTTTCTATTGATTATGACAAATGAGGGAGACTATTGGACCTATGTTCCTTTGAGTCTGGCTTACTTAATATAATTTTTTCTAAGTCTTTCCATTTCCTTACAAATGGGGTGATGTCATTCTTTCTGACAGCAGCATAGAATTTCATTGTGTATAAATACCATATCTTGTTGATCCATTCAGCAAAGGAGGTACATCTATCTGAGTTGGTTCCATATCTTTGCTATGGTAAAGTGTGCTGCAATGCACATCATTGTGCTAATGGATTGAGTATGTCCTTGTTTCTGGACGATTGGGTAAAGGCCAAGTAGTAGAATTGCTTGGTCACAGGGGAGCTCTATGTTTAGTCTTTTGAGGAACTGCCATACTGCTTTCCATAGTGGTTGAACGAGTTTGTACTCCCACCAGTAGTACTGATCCCACCTGGCCACAATCCCTTCAGCATCTGTTGTTATTAGATTTCTTGATCTTGTCCATTCTAACTGGAGTGAGGTGAAATCTTGAAGTTGTTTTGATTTGCATTTCTTTTATGACCAGAGATGTTGAGCACTTCTTCATGTGTCTATAGGTCATTTTTTTTTCTTCTTCAGAGAAGACTCTCTTTAAGTTTTTGGACAATCTTTAATGGGATGGTTGTTTCTTTGGAGATTAGTTTTGGAGTGATTCAATTTTTTGAGCTGTTGATATATTTTTAGATATGAGGCTTTTGTCCATTGTATGGTTAGTAAAGATCTTCTCCCACTGTGTAGGCTCTCTAGTTAATTTACCAGCTATGTCCTTTGCCATACAGAAGCTCTGCAGTTTAATTCAGTTCCACTTATCCAGACTTTCTCTGATTTATGGTGTTTTTTCATCCTTATTAAGAAAGTTTTGACCCGTGCCAAGAAGACCTAGTGTATCTCCTATTCCTTCTTGTAAAATTTTCAGTGTATCTGCTTTTACCTTGAGGTCTTTGATCCATTTGGAGTTAATCCTGGTGCAGGGTGACAAAGAAGGATCCAACTTTCGTTTTCTGCAGGTGCTTAACCAGTTCTGCCAGCACCACTTGTTGAAGAGGCTGTTTTTCTTCCATTCTATTTTTTTGTGCCCTTATCAAAGATTATTTGGCTATAGGTCTGTCTTATCAATGGAATTATACAAAGAGGTAAGTCAGGGCCAAGAAATTGGACAAAATTATTAATTTATATTTTAACATATGTTCCAAATTGAATGCCCAAATTACAGTACTTGTGTAAACCATACTGGGTAAGTTGCTTTATTGTTCTTATTTGGTATAATTATTCAGTCTGGTGTGACTAGTTCTTGATGTAAAATAAATCTTACAGTCAAAGATTCCTGAAAAGAAAACCTTTCAAAATATGGACTACTGTTGAAACAGGAATATGCAAGGCCAATTAAGTTATTTCCTGAGCACAGAATTAACCGGGAGGATAAACTAGGTATCCCTGTCTGCTCCATTCTGTATTTGTAAATATCAGTTTTCCTTCAGCATTGACTTCTGTAATCATTTTATAACCATTTTTGGAGCCAGGAATTAATGAACAGGAGTGCAGAGCAGCTTCCTGCTGTCAGTCACTATTTCTGGCCCCACCTAGCTCATCCTGAGGTAATGGATTGCCAGACTACCTTTGCTTTTGAGGAACATCTGCCCACCTCTGAGAATCTCTGCGCACACCTCTCAGTTGGAACTGTTTAGATTATGTATGCTTTCCCAGAACTTTTTATTTATTTATTATTTAACCTAATGCAAATGCCAGTACTTACAAAGACAGCTAAAGATGCACTCAATGCTGTCTTCTGAAGGTGTACTGATCCAAATCACAACTCCCTTTTCTGTTCCTTTCACCATGTTCCCTTGCGCTATAAGGGCAACTAGCCCAGCTTAGACTATGGGTCTGGGGTGGAAAACTTTAGTTTCAAATGGGTGATTATATTACTCTAGTTTTGTTATTGTGGTTGTTGTTGTTACTAAGGGTATGAAGTTGTACTTCATTTACAGTTTTAGAGCCAAAAGACCAGATGGTCGGGCATAACTTCTGGTGAGGGTTTTCCTGGCTGCATTCCTGGAGTAGATTACAATGATGTGTGTGTGTGTGTGTGTGTGTGTGTGTGTGTGTGTGTGTGTGTGTGTGTGTGTGTGCATGTGTGCATGTGCACGTGAATGAAGACACATACCTACATACCTACAGTCCAGAGATACTAGGGCCACAGAGTCATTTATAAAGGACTTACTTTGATGCCTCTCCAAACTCTCCACTTTTTAAAGATTCACCACATTAACTTCTGCAGCAGATACAAAACTAACAAGCACATGAGCCAAACAGAGGCTTAGGCAAAAGGAGCCGTAAATTCAGATAAACACATTACACAATAACATACTTTAAGGCTTTAATGGAATTATTTGTTTAAGCTCCATTCCCCTCACTTAGCTATCTTTATAAAGACACTTATCCTGAAAACAAATTAAGTTGACACTTTTGATCCCAGAAGTGGTCATATAAGAAAATATGTATCTTTAAGAAGAACACTTGTTTTCAAAGAAACATCTGGTGAAATACAACACTCGTTTAAACTGATGAAGAAGAACGTAAAGTTAGTAAATTGGCTAGTCCTATTATCTTGGGCCCAACTGATAATGCCAAAGGAATGTAACAAGAAAGAAGAAATATAACAGGTGTCCAGGAAAAAGGACTATGGGAATCCTAAGGTGAATTTAAGCCCAACCTCTAATCTATATTTTCAGTTAAACAAACAAACCCTGATGCTACATATTCCTCTCCTCAGAAGCTTCTCTACTCAGGTGCACCTTAATGTGTACAGTTTTGTTTTGTTTTACAAACTTACTTTCTTGCTCTCAAGTTTCATATATCCTAGGTTTTCCCCTTTTTATGATAATGTCATAAAAGGTTTATCAAGACCCAGGTAAAGGTATTCTCACTCTTAGAAAATGTCCTAGAGCCTCATTAATTCTGGTAACAAAAGCAAATCCAATCTAGAGCAATTATGAGGTGGAAAGTAATAAGTAATTTTCTTCAAAAGAAAATTAAATATGGCACGAGCATTTTAAGGGTATACATGTATTTCAGATAAATACACAACATAGATTCACAAATAATATATCAATTTAGAAATAAATGTATATATATCATATATAGAATAGCTTGAGAGAGATAACACATTTCTTAAAACATTTCAGAGACTGGTTTTAAGCAATGGCAAATTCCAATAAATAGTTATATATTATGCAGTACTTAAAATTAAATATGTTTCCAAAAGTGGTAGATTACTGCATCAAGTTTTATTTCCCTTCATGCTATGGGTTCAATAGCAAATACAAACTCCATTTTTAGAATGGAAAAACTAGGTGATTTCAGCCTGAGGCAACAGGCTGCCATTAGCTGCAGCTACCCTACTGCTCAGCCATGTCTCAAGGGCTTAAAGGAAGTAATAATTTGGCATATATCAATGCCTTCCAAGAAGGACAGAGGAAGCTCCCTTAAAATAGGTTCTGGACGTATTTCCTTGCCAAACATGAAGGAAAGGGGTATCTATTCTGGTGAAGTTTTATTTTAATTGTAACAAAGAACAATAGTTTTAAATTCGTACAATCCAGTGTGTACATGCAAATCTGTAAAAATCATCCCTGGACTCAAAGATTTGACAAAATTTTCTCCATTTTTCTGGAAAACATTTACCTTCTAGATTGATTTGGCCAAATACAATCTGACTCTGACTTCTGTTAAACCCAGGACATGAAAGGCAGAGTCTGTATAATTACAGAAACTCTGAATATCATTTCACATTTCTACATCTGTGTTCTTGCTGCTCCTTCACCTGAATGATTAGACCCCATGAAAACATTTAAATGATTATTCACACACAGTCTTGATGATTTGATCTCTCTCTTGTTTTCCATGTTTGAATAAGGTCATGCAATTATTTCTTGCAAAGGGTTTGGAAATTTTAGGAAACTTAGTTTCCATTTGTAGGTTGTATGTAACCCATGTGATATATGTCTCATCCTGCTCCTTTCCCGTTTTGGAGAAAAAAAATGACATAATGATTTAGTGCTGATTAAATGAAATTGATCATGGAAAGCTCTGTACATTATACCTTTCTGGAGAAGCATATTTTGAAAACGGTGAATTAATCTGTTCAATACACCTGGAAGAATGTGAGTACACTGCTCAGATCCTACAAAGAGGAATATGAAGTCATGTATAAGCAAATAAAATATTTTTTAGTCCCTAAGTTTTAAGGCATTTTACATTTCGTTATTTTTTTCCAGAGAGGGTCAATTTCTTCCTGTCTTTTAAGTATGTTTCCAAAAAGAATCCCTTCCCCCCCTTTTTTTTGGCTACCCAAGTTCTGAAACTTCATGGACTGAGCTAGAGTTTGTCCTCCAAACCTTTCAGAATTGATTTCTTTTTTTCTTTTTTCTTTTTTTTTTTTGCAGTCCTGGGCTTGAGCTCAGGGCCTGAGCACTGTCCTTGGACATTCTCAAGGATAGAGCTCTACCACTTGATCCTCAGCACCACTTCCGGCTATTTTTTTTTTTTAATGTATGTGGTACTGGAGGAAGCCAACTGGGTCTTTGTGCATGCTAGGCAACCAATCTACCACTAGGCCAAACTCCCGGCCCTCATTTCTTCTTTTTAATGATAACTTCTGTCCATTTTGTTGGAGGATATATGATAACTTATTTGTTGTTGGTTATGGCTTGAACTCAGGGCCTGGGCACTGTCTCTAAACACTTTTCATCAAAGGCTGCCTCCCTACCACGACATTGAGCCATGGCTTCACTTACAATCTTCTGGTGATACTCCCAACTTTTCTGGAGATAAGTGTCCTACAGATTTTTGTGCCCAAGTTGACTCTGAACCATGATTCTCAGATCTCAGCTTCCTGGGTTTCTAGGATTATAGGTATGATCCAGCGGTGCCTGACTACATTTCTATTTCCTAAGATCCATAGATAAACCTACTACCAGATCAAGAATTAGAACACACAATTCACAACAGATTCAAAAGTTACACATTCTTTGTGACAGTGCAATTTGAGTGCTTAAATAAATAATTGTAAACAACGGGTATAAGGACTAACAATAATACTGAATCCTTATACAAAGTAATGAAATGTTATGGGAATTTCAGGAGATTGGGATGAGAATTAGGAGGCAGCAAGAGACAGCCATAGAGTTCCCAGCATTGCAATGAGACATTTTGACGTTAGTCAAATCAAAGCTTTGGACTCTTTAGGAATAGTAGAACAGCCTTGCTTAGAATTCTTCAACTTCAATTTGAAGATGCCACCCTGTGACTTTATAAATCCTGACTTACTAGAAAAACTGTGGGAAGTAAGAAGTAAGTAAAGATAAGAGCATGATGAATGAATAGACAACACCAGAATTGTAACATAATTTTTTGTATCAAAAAATCTTAATACAATATATCCTGCAGGCAATATGTCACTGTCTCCACTCTGCTCAGATGTTCTCATAACGATGTTAATTCCAGTTGTGTTTTGGTGTGCTTGATAACACCCTGGGAATGATGCTCTCTCATTACCTGTCACCTTGGGGGCGGGGAGGGTCTTTTGTGCATGACACATGATGGAGACTACATCTTCCCATTCTCAGCTTGAATCAGCGTCACTGTTTTCCAACCTTTTCTGGAATGTTCAGGGAACCATTCTTGGATAGTACTGATGCTTCCTGGCATGGTGGCCCTATGAGAAGCACAGTAACCCTGTCTTTGGTGGTGACTAATATGAAGGGTCTCTACTAACAGGAAGGGAATTCTGTAAGGGAACATGCTGATGATTTCCTTAAAGGAAATAAGAGAGATGTTATAAAGCCAACCAAGTGTGCTTCTGTTAAATGGCATCCTGCCTGTTTTCTGTCATAACTTAACGGTTCCTCCAAAAACAATGTCATTACACTGAGCTTTCTATATATTTTTATTTAGGCTTTGAATTCCTTTAAGCTCTTCCCTACCATTTTTCAAACTGAATTACAACTAGGCACTTGCTAATTTATGACATCATATTTAAGGGATGCCACCTGAGAATCAGATATGCTTATATCAGATGCTTAGATTGCAGAAATGTGGCCCTCACAAAACCTGCTGTATGTGTCCAAATCTGCACTTAACTATTGTTCCAGGCCATTCTTGGAAGTTTCAATAAGGACTTGAACTACAGATTTATTGCCTAGTTTGTATTAGACATGTTGTGGACACTAGAAACCTAAAAATGAATTGATCATTGGCTTGGTTTACATACTTTCTCTGGAAAAAAAGCTAAAAACAGATGTAAGACAACTAAAAATCAGCGAAGAGTTCCTTGAAAAATGCTGTGAAAACTACATCAAATAAAATTAGCTATACAGGTATATGAAAATCTTACTTCAGCTGTTGCAAGGGAGAGGAAGATTTTCGACTATTATTCTTTTTCATTACTTAAACTTTGTATTTTATTTTTGGATGTTAGTCTCTGAACACTTTTATACTTTATGAACAAATATTGTTCTTATTTTTTAATAAAGTTCAATGTGATCTTTCGACACAGGCCTACAAATGTGCACTGATTTCATCAGGATAAATTGTGTTTGCTGAGTCTTGTTTCTTTAGTCCCACTGTCCTATTGCAAATATATGGGTCTCAGGAAACCACACAATTTTGATACCCATTATTTATCTACCTTCTCTCCAGTCCCAGTATATTCTTTGAATATTATGTCAAGACCACCTGGCGTTCTTACAATTTATAATTGCTTTGAGAAAAATGTATATTTTAAATAGAATTGTCTCATAAAAGTGTAGCTCCTTTCGTTTTACTGTGGGTATGAAAGTTTTATTAATGAGTATATAAGGAACTGAATTTAGTAATTTCAGGGGATATTGAAATATAATTCTTGATACCACTTGAGATTACAAGACATAATAAAATAATTGTATCATGAAAAACAATTCTACATCAAAGTTCAGAGATTTAGTGACTTTTCAGTCTTAGAAGAATTTGTGATAGTTGTGAAATATTAAGTGAGAAGAAAAAGAGAGTCCCAATAGTTAAAGATGTAGTAAGATATGCATTAATTACTAAATAAACAAATGGAAACAAACAATAATGAAAAAAACTAAAAAGTATGTTGCTATTCTATGTTCTATTTTGGAAAGTTAGGTTCCACTGGAATTTATGAAATGAAAGGCTAGGTAACTGTGTTGATATTTACTTTCTCTGAGAAAGGAGATGAACAATAAAATCAAATATAAATAGCAATAAAACTGATAAGGCTAGTGAAGACAGCTGGCTCACAGATGAACTGGCTGAAACCATAACATTTTCCAATACACACTGACATCATCCTGTGTAATTCCATCAGTTCACTAAAATCAGTCAAAGTCAGATTTTGAAATTCACATAAAGTCAAATCAGAAAAACAGAAATGTAAATAGTAGCAAAAAACAAATCATTAGCATAATAATTATTTACATTATTCCAGCGTATAATGTTAAAATCACAGTATTTAGTATTTTACATTAGTGAGTTCCAGACTACATACACAAACCTGATCTCAGAAGACACTTAAATCACTCAAAATTACCTTAGCCCAAATAATAAATTGATTTCACACTTAGTCATGCATGCAGGCTTACATTTTTGCTTTTTTTTAAATGTCATCATTACTTAAACTTTGATTTGTAGTTGTTTGCTTCCCCCTTCCTTGAAATCACCCCTAAAAATAATAACTTTTAGTCTGTAATAAAGAGAGGTCTCTGCCTTCAGGGATTGAATAACATCCTATATTTACCAGATATTCTAAACATTAATTTGTCTGTCAAATAACAACATTATTCTATATAAGATCATTTAGGCAAACTGATATATCATCAGCATAAAGAGTTTTGGGGGACACTAAAAAATTCCAATTGATTTTCAGAGTTACTATACATATATATATATACATATATATATATATATATATATATATATATTAGCCTAATTGTTTTAGAGGAATCTTAAGAGTAAAATCTAGCTTTGCCAAGTATATGCATTGTACCTGGAACATCAAAATGAAATGAAAACTGCTAACAAGTCTTTTATTGGCTATCAAATGGTATTCAAAAGTATAAATATATTCATAAAATGCATATACAAATGTATAAAGTACATATTTATATATAACATGTAGCACATATATTTAAATATATAAATTTTAAAATATTATACCACATAAATACCATAAGAAGTTATATATAAGAATTATAGGCTGCTCACTTCCGGGGCATTGAATGCTACCACTAACTTGAATCATGGCTGCCAACGCCAATATTGGGCACCGTGGATCCACCATGGAGCTCGGGATTCCTTCTTCTCCAGTTGGCAAGTTACACTTCCGCTTTCTTGTGGAAGTTTCCAGTCTATCTGGGTGAGACTGATCTTCCACCTCCTGCGTGGCGATGGTGTGTCGCGCTGCTCCCCAGCTGACCCCAGTAAGCTTTAGCACCACAGAGAAAAAAGACAGAATACCGGCGTGAGAAGACAGTGTGGAGCCTCTCCAGCTGCAGAGCGGCCAGGGAGACAAAAGCTCTTCTGAATCAGAGCAGAGACAGCGCTCCACAGCAGCACAAACCCGCCCGCTACAGGCAGAGCCACACAGAGCCTGCTAGAGCCCAGAGCCAACACCCGGCCATGCATGGACCTGCCAGCTTCACAGAACCGGAGAATCCAGCAATTTGTGAGTACTTCCGAGGAGAAGTTTCCACTTCTGTTTACAGAATGGCATTGGGAGGGAGCCCCTCCCCCCCAGCTGAGAGCAGCCATCTTGACTACCAGCAAAGACCCGGCCAAAGCAATTGGAGCCTGAGAGGTGTTGCTGACAGCACCACCAATCTATAGGGCAAAGGATTTCCCAGTGATCCCTTAGCCAGAAATCCCGCCCCAGCTCTGCTGAAGTCCATCCCTTGCGCCCACCACAGACTGGGTAAACAAAGCCACCCGTGGATCTTTTAGCTTTGTTTTACCAATCAAGCAATCTGATAAAAAAAAAAAAAAAAAAAAAAAACGCAAAGCCAAATCACAAGAAAAAAAGATTTTGTGAAGTGTTTAGATCCCGAATTTAGTGGAGACACAAGTTACCCTTTTTTGTTTTGTTTTGTTTTGTTTTCATTTTTTGGTTTTTGGTTTTTGGGGTTTTTTTGTTGTTGTTGTTGTTTTGGTTTGGTTTTTTTGTTGTTGTTGTTTAGTTTAGGTTTTTTTGTTTTGCTTTTTTTGTGTGTTCTGTTTTTTTTTAATTTGTTGTTGTTTTCTTTCTTTTTCCTTTTTAAAATTTGTATCATTGAAATCTCCTATATCTATCTCCCTCTTTCTCTATATATTGTTCTTATTACTCTTCTTATTTTCATAAGTTTTATCTAAGTTCATCTAAACTTTATACTCAAATATTCTACCTGTCTATTCCTTAGGTCAGTTATCCTTACACGATACCCTTTCTTCACTACTATAATAATCTTACACTCCTGCAATATTCTTCTCCTACCTCCCTTATCATCTTTCATATTATTTTTCTATCTCTGGTCCTCTGTTCACCCTTCAACTCTAATAATACATGGATCTACATTTGATGGTTGTTGAGCAATGCTGTGTATTTAGGTGTGCAATTATACTCTAGGTCCAGCGGGACTCAAATACAATAGAGATTGGATTGAGGGGTTTATTGTCTTGGTCATAAATTGGTAATCTGTGGCTGTACTAGATTTGTATGTAAGTGCACAAAAAGAAAGAGTGATATTACCAATCTAAAAAAGTGAACATCTATTGTCAGCCAACCAAAAAGGTCTAGTTTGATTATATCTGAAAAATTATAATCTTGTTTACTATTAATCTTGTCCCCTTTTTCAAATGGGCAGAACAAGAAACTCAAGAAAAATGTCAAATCACAGAATAGCATCTCCCACCCAACATAAACAGGCAATGGAGCAGTCAGTGGCAAATCTAGAGGAGAGTCTTCCAAGTGCTATACAAATGCAATTGATAAACATCATTAATGAAAAATGTGAAAACATAAAGAAAGAGATAAGGGAGGAAGCCATAGCTAAACAAGAGGAAACCATAAACCGGTGATATGTGAAAAAGGGGAAGCCATAAAGAAGGCCATAATAAAGGTTTTTCAAAGAAAAATGGACGAGTTCATAGAATCCACAAACAAAAAAGGTGACTGAATTCCAACAAATGTCCAAAGAGAATAAAGTTGCTGAGCTAAGCACTCAACTGGAAATCAAGGAGCTAAAAAAATCCATACATGGTCTAAAACAAGAGATGCAAGTCATCAAAAATGAGCAATTAGAAGCAAGGGAGATGAAGAATAAAGTAGATAGCTTTGATAGCAGGTTAGACAATGCAGAAGAGAGAATTTCCGGGGTTGAAGATAATTTAGTTGTTATAGAGAAAGAACAGAAATGAGTCAATTCAAATCTAGGAAATATGAGAAAACGATACAAGAGGTCCAAGATACAATTAAGAAGCCTAATTTAAGGCTAATTGATATTGAGGAGGGTCTGGAGAAAGAGGTCAATGGTATTGGAAATATACTTCAGGGAATCATCTCAGAGAACTTCCCAAATATCCAGAAGGGCAGGCCCATCCAGATACAGGAAGCTTTTAGAACCCCAAACAGACCTCACGAGAAAAGGACATCCCACCGCCACATTATAATCTGAACTGGATCATTAGAGACAAAAAATAGGATCCTAAAAGCAGCCAGGGAGAAGAGATCAATCACCTATACAGGCAACCCAATCAGAATATCCCCAGATTTCTCAGCAGAGATCATGCAAGCAAGAAGAGATTGGAAGGATGTATGTCATGCCCTGAAGTCAAATAGCTGCCAATCAAGAATACCGTACCCTGCTAAGCTCTCATTCATAACTGAGGGGACAATAAAACATTCCACTCCAGGGAAAAACTGCAACACTATGTAGCAACAAAATCAACATTACAGAAAATTCTCAAAGATATTCTACACATAGAAAACCAACATAAATGTAATACAGAGAAAGACATGGCACCTTAAACTCATAACATCTAAGTACCACAAGAACTATCAAGACACAGGCCCTAATGAAAGCTTGTAAAAATGGCAGGAACTAATAAATATTTCTCAATCCTGACTCACAATATCAATGGACTTAACTCTCCAATTAAACGACATAGACAAACTAGTTGGATTAAAAAGCAAGATCCATGGTTCTGCTGTTTTCAAGAGACACATCTTACCCAAAAAAACAAACATTTTTTGAAAGTGAAAGTTGGAATAAACTGTATCAAGCAAATGGCCCCCATAAATAGGCTGGAGTTGCCATCCTCATATCAGATAAAATAGACTTCAAACTAAAATTAGTGAAAAAAGACAAAGAAGGTTACTACATACTACTAAAGGGATCTTTCCTCCAGGAGGATATAACCATCCTAAATATCTACACAACTAATCCCGGACCTCCAAATTCATCAAGCAAACTTTGCTTTCACTGAAACCATACATAGATCAAAACACACTGATTTTTGGTGACTTTAACACACCACTCTCACCTTTGGACAGATCAACCAGGCAAAAACTCAACAGAGAATCCTTAGAAATGAACAACTGTATAGACCAACTAGATCTAACAGACATCTGCAGATTATTCCACCCAGCAACAACACAATATACGTTTTTCTCAGCAGCACATGGAACATTTTCCAAAATAGACCACATTTTAGGCCATAAACAAACCTGGGCAGATTCAGAAACACTGAAATTATTCCCTGTACTCTCTCAGACCACAAAGGCATCAAATTGGAACTGCACACCCATCTCCACCAATGAAAACCCTGTAACTCATGGAGATTGAACAACACATTGTTGAATCACCAATGGGTCATTAAAGAGATTAGAAAAGAAATCCAACAGTTTATGAAATTTAACAAAAAGGAGCACACAAAATACCAGCTCCTTTGGGACATGGCAAAGGCAGTACTCAGAGGAAAACTTATAGCTCTGAGTGCCTACAATAACAAATTGGAAAAATCGAAAACCAACAATTTAATGTGTCATCTTAAGCTCCTGGAACAAGAGCAACAAACCAATCCTAATCCCACTAGAAGGAAGCAAATTATTAAAATCAAAGCAGAAGTAAATGATTTGGAATCCAAAAAAAACTATAGAAAGAATCAACAAAACAAGGAGCTGGTTCTATGAAAGAATTAGCAAAATTAAAAAACCCTTAGCAAATCTTACCCAAAAAAAAAGAAAAGAGCATACCAAAATAAACAAAATCACAGACGAAAATGGTAATATCATGACAGAAATTACCAAGATCCAGAATATCATGAGGGAATACTTCTCAAAACTTTATGCCAACAAATCTGAGAATCTAGAAGAAATGGATGAATTCCTAGCCAATATGAACATACCCACACTGAACCAAGAAGAACTATCCCAAATAAACAGGCCTATTTCTAGCACTGAAATAGAAATGGCAATAAGAGGCCTGCCACCTAAGCAAAGCCCAGGGCCAGATGGATTCACAGCTGAATTCTATAACGTCTTCAAAGCAGAGCTCAGACCAATACTCCTCAAACTCTTCAACGAAATTGAAAATGAAGGATCTTTACCAAACTCATTCTATGAAGCCAGTATAACCCTCATTCCCAATCCACACAGAGATTCATCAAAGAAAGAGACCTATACACCTATTTCTTTGATGAACATCATGTAAAACTTCTCAACAAAATACTGGCCAACTGTCTACAACAACTCATCAAAAAATTATACACTATGATCAAACAGGTTTCATCACAGGGAGGCAAAGGTTGTTCAATCTATGCACATCAGTTAATATAATTCAACACATCAACAGGAGCAGGAACAAAAATCACATGATTGTCTCAATAGATGCAGAAAAGGCATTTGATAAGATCCAACACCCCTTTATGTTAAAAGCTCTGGAGAAACTAGGAATCAATGGAATATTCCTCAGTATAATAAAGGTTGTGTATGACAAACCCACAGCTAGTATTATACTTAATGACAAAAAGCTAAAGCCATTCCCTCTAAAATCAAGAATGAGACAAGAATGCCCTCTGTCTCCACTCCTCTTTAACACATTATTAGAATTCCTAGCCAGTGCAATAAGGCAAGAAGCAAGCATAAAGGGGATCCAAAAAGGGAAGAGGAAGTAAAACTTTCCGTCTTTGCAGATGACATGATCCTGTATTTAAAGAACCTTATAGAGTCTATTCCCATGCTCCTTGAGCTGATTCAAAACTTTGGAAGGGTAGCAGGGTATAAAATTAACCCTCAAAAATCAACTGCTTCCCTCTATGCCAATAGTGTGAGGAATGAGGCAACAATAAGGAAAGCAACTCCTTTTGAAATAGCTTCAAAGAAAATAAATTACCTAGGAATTACCTTAACTAAGAATGTAAAGGACCTTTTTGATGAAAACTTTAAATCCCTGAAAAAGGAAATTAAAGGAGAACTAAGGAAATGGAAAATCCTCCCATGCTCCTGGATTGGAAGAATCGACATCGTGAAAATGACAATCTTGCCAAGGGCTGTTTACAAATTCAACGCAATACCCATCAGTATCCCAATGGCATTCTTTAAAGAAATAGAAGAGGCAATCCAAAATTTCATATGGAATAATAAAAACCCTGTATAGCAAAAACACTTCTTAGCAGAAATAACAGCGAAAAAGGAATTTCATTACCAAACTTTAGACTCTATTACAGAGCTATAATCATCAAAACATCTTGGTACTGGCACAAGAACAGACCCGAAGACCAATGCAATAGAACTGAGGACCCAAATATTAAACCACAGACCTATGGCCACCTAATCTTTGACAAGGGAGCCAAAAAAATAGAATGGAAGAAAGACAGCCTCTTCAACAAGTGGTGCTGGCAGAACTGGATAAGCACCTGCAGAAAACTAAAGTTGGATCATTCTTTGTCACCCTGCACTAGAATTAACTCCAAATGGATCAAAGACCTGGAGGTAAAAGCTGACACACTGAAAACTTTACAAGAAGGAATAGGAGATATACTAGGCCTCCTTGGCACAGGTCGAAACTTTCTCATTAAGGACCAAGAAACACAACAATTCAGAAAAAGTCTGGATAAGTGGGACTGCATTAAACTGCAGAGCTTTTGTATGGCAAAGGACATAGCTAGTAAATTAATTAGGAAACCTACAGAATGGGAGAAGATGTTCACCAACCTCACAGCGGGTGAAGGCCTCATATCTAAAATATATCAACAGCTCAAAAAACTGAATCATCCCAAAACTAATCTCCAAAGAAACAACCATAAAGTATCTCACTTTGTTATCTGATATATTGAATTTATTTGTATTTGGTTATTTGACGGGTGGGGGGTGTGGGGGGGAGGGAAATGGGTACCAAGACATGTGAAAGGGTATCAATGTATGTGAATTAATGCACCTTCTATCTGGCAAATATCATGGAACCCTTTTACTAATCACAATAAAAAATGCAAAAAAAATAAAAAATAAAAGATGGGACAAAGACTTAAAGAGAGTCTTCTCTGAAGAAGAAACAAAAATGGCCTATAGACACATGAAGTAATGCTTGACATCTCTGGTCATAAAAGAAATGCAAATCAAAAGAACTCTAAGATTTCACCTCACTCCTGTTAGAATGGCCAGGTCAAGAAAACTAGTAACATTAGATATTGGAGGGATGTGGCCAGGAGGGATCACTACCACACTGCTGGTGGTAGTGCAAACTTGTTCAACCACTGTGGAAAGCAGTATGGCAGTTCCTCACAGGCTAAACATAGAGTTCCCCTATGACCCAGCAATTCCACTCCTAGGCATTTACCCAATTGTCCAAAAACAAGGTCAGACTAAATCAACTAGCACAATGATGTTCATTGCAGCACTATTTACCATAGCAAAGATATGGAACTAACCCAGATGTCCCTCTGGGTTGATGAGTGGATCAACAAGATGTGTATTTGCACACAATGGAATTCTATGCTGCTGTCAGAAAGAATGACATCACCCCATTTGTTAGGAAATGGAAAGACTTAGAAAAAAATCATATTAAGTGAAGTAAGCCAGACTCAAAGGAAGATAGGCTCAATGGTTTCCCTCATTTGTCATAATCAGTAGAAAGCTTGGGCTCTCCTAGCAGAGATTTGCAATGGAGCAAAACCTAGATACGTAAGGCCATATAGTTTGAAGCTAAATGAAAGGACCTCTAGAATATAGAAACAAAAGCCACATAATGAGTGATTGTTTTCCTTAATGTACTATGTTATCTCTCATCTCTTTTGCTATCCCTTGATTATCTCATATTGTTACAGTATCTTACTTTGTTATCTGATATATTGGATATATTTGTATTTGGTTATTTGAAATTGGATAAGGAAGGGTGGAAAACAAGATGAGGGGTGGGGGTGTTGGTTTGGGAAATGAGGACCAAGATATGAGAAAGGGTATCAATGTACGTGAATTAATGTATCTTTTATCTGTCAAATATAATGTAACCCTTATATTAATTACAATAAAAAATATAAAAAAGAATTATATTATATATTATGACAAAATTTCCCTGATTTCATTAGAGCAATGGAATCTCTCCCAATAATAGCTTTCAGATGTTGCCAAATGAATTGGATTCCTGATTCAAACAGTAGCTGAAATTCCTTAGAATACTTATTGATTTCAGTTCATAATAGTCTTTGTGTTTTGACATCTATTAACACCAAAAGACTCTGGTCAAGTATATTTTAGTTTCTCTTTGGATACAGTACTTTAGTTATTGATTGTGAACTTTGAGTTCTGATTGAGTAAATAATGGAAAATGTCCTAGTAAGTTTAGATTTGCTCAGATGCTTTGTGGCCAGGCCAGGAAATCAGGAATAGTTAGAGATTTGGCTATCATTAAGGGAGGTACAAGAAAAGAACTTCACAGTGATGTGCTGTAAAAAGAAATAATAGTTTCTGCTACATAAGTTAAAATAATTTGATTCTTATAACTGTATTTTGTAGATGTGTATTCATAAGTAATTCATGTTCAGAGTCCTAGTTATCTTTCATTCTTTACCTGCTTCATGATACTCTCAATGCTTGTTTGGTAGAATTTTTTTAAAAGAAATACAAGACAATAAATACTGAAAATTAACTAATTCTGATGTAAATTGTCTTTAAGTGATATGGTTATTATTAATTCTAGCAGTCTTTATTTGGTTTGTATTATAATTTCTTGTTACTTATTTTTTAACTTTTATTGCTGCCTTTTGTAGATTGTTTTAAAAGCCTGAAGGAGTATGTTTCTTTTTGTTGTTGTTGTTAAGGTTGGATGATAATTTATTGCCCTCCCAGCCCTTTTAGCCTCTAGGTCACTTTTTCTGCTTGTAAATCTTGTTGGCTAGCCCCAAAAGATGGCAGGTGGTAGCGGGGCAGCATACTGCTGGATGAGACTCATCAGGCGACTGTAACTGTCTTCCTCGTGCTTCAAGTACACAGCTGGCAGGTTCAGCTCCTCGTAGAGAGCCTTCACCTGAGCCACCGGAGTATGTTTCTTAAGTAATATGTTATTTCGAGTTTCATAATCCTCGCCCTGCTATATTATTTCTTAATAGGAATTATGTCAGAAATTTGTGAATTAAGTCGAGTACTAGTAGCTCGTGACTATAATCCTAACTACTGAGCAGGTTAAGATCTGAGGATCATAACTTGAAGCCAGTTCTGGCAAGCAAAGTATGAAAATCTTATTTTCACCTAACCAATAGAAAATTGGAAACAGAGCTGTGGCCCAAAGTGGGAGAGTCTTAGCTTGAGCAATAAAGCTCAGGAACAGTGTCCAAGCTCTGAGTTCAAGCTCCATGACCAAATAAATAAGCAAACAAACAAATAAATAAATAAATAGTGAAATACATTTGTCATTCCAATAATTTGATATTGATATTTAGCAAAGTTATTTGAAAATTTTAGTTAATGATTTTAATATTAATTGTAAACTTTAAATTTAAACACAAATATTTTAATGGGGAATACCCAGTGTTAATTTGACACATCAGTTTACTTGATAGGAAGATGCTATGGCATGTGATGCTGACAATTTATATCCTAGTTGAGTCCCTAACTGCAACACAATTTTAAACTAATTATCATCCTTTAAAAAAATAAGTTCTGTGGGAAAGGAATTAAATAAGCTGAATTAATAAGTGCCAGACAGGCACAAGAACAGGCCTGAAGACCAATGGAATAGAACTGAGGACCTGATATTAAACCATATGGCCACCTAATCTTTGATAAGGGAGCCAAAAAAATAGAATGGAAGAAAGACAGCCTCTTCAACAAGTGGTGTTGGCAGAAATAAGCTGGATCCTTCTTTGTCACCCTGCATTAGAATTAACTCCAAATGGATCAAAGACCTTGAAGTAAAAGCCCGACACACTGTAAACTTTACAAGAAGGAATAGGAGATACACTAGGCCTCCTTGGCACAGATCGAAACTTTCTCAATAAGGACCAAGAAACACAACAAATCAGAGAAAGTCTGGATAAGTGGGACTGCAATAAACTGCAGAGCTTCTGTACGGCAAAGGACATAGCTAGTAAATTAATTAGGAAGCCTACACAGTGGGAGAAGATCTTCACTAACCACACAATGGGCAAAAGCCTCATATCTAAAATATATCAACAGCTCAAAAAATTGTATCACTCCAAAACTAATCTCCAAAGAAACAACCATCCCATTAAAAGATGGGACAAAGACTCAAAGAGAGTCTTCTCTGAAGAAGAAACAAAAATGGCCTATAGACACATGAAGAAATGCTCAACATCTCTGGTCATAAAAGAAATGCAAACCAAAACAACTCTAAGATTTCATCTCACTCCAGTTAGAATGGCCAGGATCAAGAAAACTAGTAACAACAGATGTTGGAGGGGATATGGCCAGGTGGGATCACAACTACACTGTTGTTGGAGTGCAAACTTGTTCACCCACTATGGAAAGCAGTATGGCAGTGCCTCAGAAAACTAAACATAGAGTTCCCCTATGACCCAGCAATTCTACTCCTAGGCATTTACCCAATTGTCCAGAAACAAGGACATATTCAATCCACTAGTACAATGATGTTCATTGCAGCACTATTTACCATAGCAAAGATATGGAACCAACCCAAATGTCCCTCAGTTGATGAGTGGATCATCAAGATGTGGTATTTATACACAATGGAATTCTATGCTGCAGTCAGAAAGAACAACATCACCCCATTTGTAAGGAAATGAAAAGACTTAGAAAAAATCAGATTAAGTGAAGTAAGCCGGACTCAAAGGAACATAGGCCCAATAGTCTCCCTCATTTGTCATAATCAGTAGAAATCTTGGGCTCTCCTAGTAGAGATTTATAATAGAACAAAATCTAGAGACATTAGGCCAAATAGTATGACACTAAATGTAAGGACCTCCAGGATAAGGAAACAAAAGCCATCTAATGAGTGACTGTTGTCCTTACTGTACTATGTTATCTCTCATCTCTTTTGCTATCCCTTGGTTATCTCATATTGTTACAATATTTCACCTTGTTATCTGATATATTTTATATGTGCTTAATTGGTTATTTGAAATTGGATAGGGAAGGGGGAAAGTCAAGATAAGCAGGGGGGAGGAGGGGAGGGGTATGGGGACCATGTCATAAGAAAGGCTATCAATATTTGTGAAGTTATGCACCTTCTGTCTGGTGAATATAATGTAACCCTTCTATTAATCACAATAAAAAATAAAAAAATGTAAAAAACACAATTGCCAGATATATCATAAACTATTAATATAAGTTAGCTAATACACTGATGCTTTTGGTGGCATTTTATTGCTCTAAAAATGTATATGGAAAGAAAAGAAAGTTAATGCAGGAGAAAATATGTGTTTACCATTGACATTTTTTCCCTTATCATCTAGAAAAAAATAGCTTTATTCTTCCTTAGTAGAAACCACTGGACCAAGGAGTGTGAGCTGGAATATTTGAATGGAATTCAGATAAGCAGACTCTAAACCTGAGATTCACACTTTTTGCATCATTCCCCAGCATCTTTAAAGTAGAAATATAAAAAATATGAAAAGATTCCTTTTATGCTCTTCCAATGTTACTCCGATATTTATATTTATTTCACTTTAAAAGTGTGAATTTTATATTAAAAAATTTATTAATATTGTTTTTACATCATATTTCAAATGACATGTTTAACATACAAATATTCAAGAAGGGAATCTTTATATACAAACATTGACACTTAGATTTTAGAACATAATTAAAATTAGGCTGAGGGTTTGTATGTCATAGGTACATATTAATCCATGTCATAAAACATTATGTTTATAGATAAAAGTATGAATTTTAAAAAAAGTATTTCTATTTATCTTGTACAAAGGAGTTGTGATTCAACAAAACAGATTTTCCTTTTTTTTTTTTTTTTCTTTTTGCCAGTCTGGGCCTTAAACTCAGGGTCTGAGCACTGTCCTTGGCTGCCTTGGCTGGGATACTTTTTTTTTTTTTTTTTTTTTTGCTTTAAGGCTAGCACTCTGCCACTTGAGCCACGGGGTGCCACTTCCAGCTTTTTCTGTGTATGTGATTCTGAGGAGTTGAACCCAGGGATTTGTGTATGCTAGGCAAGCACGCCACCACTAGGCCATGTGAGCCTACCTCCAGCTCAAGTGTTAGTTTTGAGCTAAGTCTGGCTTCCTATCTCAAGCATTTTCTTGGATTGTGATCTGACCATTTTAGAATATCTGCTGTAATTGACACAGTAATGGTACACTCTGGCGCCCAGCTTCTCCCATGGAGATGCCGACTCATCGATTTTCTGCCTAGGCTGGTATCAAATCACAGTACTCCCAATCTTGGCCTGCAAAGTAGCTAGAAATACAGGTATGAATCACTAACACCTGGCTGTGCAGGATGTTCTGTTTTATTTTTCAGTACCTGACTACAAATACAGTGTCTCTTGCTCAGGTGTTGCCTTTTTTTTCTGAGTTTCATTTGTTAAATCTTGTTAACCCTGACACTTTCATTCCATTTATGCCCCTGACATATACCCAGATTGGAGTCCATTTTCCTATGGAATACCTCGCTTTATGGATGTTTTTAGTACATGACATCCATTCTCAGTATTCTCTGTGAACCAAAGCTAATTCACGAAAGCTTATCAACCTCAACATCTATATTGTCCCATACTAGCTCAAAGTTATATCTATGTGCCTTATACTGTTTAACCCACATAAGTCTCCAATATTGGATGCCTTGGTTTAGTTCAGTGTCACTGGCTGGTGACAGCCTGATCCTGTTTTAATGATTTTATTATTTTATTGTTGGGCTTATTCAAAGTTCCATATTGCACAATTGTGATTTTTCCAAATTTTAATATTCTTTTATGTAGTTACAGATTGAAACTTTTCTTTTCCTCTACTGAAATTCAGCTACATAAAAGGATATAGAGGATAAATGCAGGGCTGAATGTTTGGCTCAGGCATAGTCTTGAGCAAAAATGCCAAATAACAGGGAAATACCCTGAGTACAAGTCCTAGTTCCAACACAAGAAAGTGGGGTGGGGGGAAGAAAAAAAGAAAGAAGAAAGGAAGGAAGGAAGGAAGGAAGGAAGGAAGGGAGAAAAGAAGAAAAGGATGTGAGAGAAAGAGGAAATAATGAAAAGGAAAAATGGAAACAGCAAAACATAAAAAGAGAAAAATAGAGAGGAAAGAGAGAATGCAAAAGTGAGAAAAAAGAATGATACAGGAAATGCAAATCAAAACAACTTTGAGATTCCATCTCACTCCATAAAGAATGGCCATTATCAAGAAATCTAATAGCAACAGATGCTGGTGAGGATGTGGCCAGGAGGAATGCTACAGCACTGTTGGCAGAAGTGTGAACTGGTTCAACCACTATGGAAAGAAGTATGGCAATTCCTCAAAAGATTACACATAGAGCTCCTCTATGACCAAGCAATTCCACTCCAAGGCATTTATCCAAATATCCAGAAACAAGCCCATACTAAAGGTACTAGCACAATGATGTTCATTGCAGCATTATTTATCATAGCTAAGATAGAGAACCAACCCAAATGCCCCTCAGTAGATGAATGGATCAAGAACATGTGGTACTTATACACAATGGAATTCTATGCTCCCACCAGAAAGAAGGACATTACCCTATTTGTAAGGAAATGGAAAGACTTGGAAAAATTCATATTAAGTGAAGTAAGCCAGACTCAAAGGATCATAAGCTCAATGGCCTCCTCATTTATAATAATTAGTACACATCTAACAGAGGACCACAATACCTCAAAAGCTATGTACATATGTTCATACAGAATGAGAATAAATGAAATGAACTCTAAGTTATGAAAATAAGAGGATAATCTTTCGGATTGTTCTTAATGTTCTTTGTGAAGTTATTTCTTTTCTCTTTTTTGTCCACTTATGGTTAATCACATATGGTTACTGAATCTGACTTTTTTCCTGGTGTATTTGTTTTTTTGAAAAGGGAAGGTAAGGGGAAAAACAAGATGCTTTGGGCTGTGAGGGGGAGTGAAAGTGGGACAAAAGCAAGAGAATGGGTATCAAGTTTCGAGAAGTAATATACCTAATGAATGTAACTGTAACTCTCTATACATTATCCTAAAAATAAAATACAATTCAAAAAGAAAAAGAAAGAAAAATCCATATTCTCAAATTCTTTTAGTTATCAATTATCCAGATATAAATGGATGGTCTTATGTAAAAATTGTGTTTCATCAATTGATCTTTATTTGAGATTTAATCTATCTCAATTTAGTTCATAATTTTTAACTTATTTGTTTCATGTACATGTATTGTATAGATGTGTTATACTATTTTTCTGTGCAGCTCATATTACTTCACAAGTCACTCTTCAAGCCAATATGTTTGCATTTTGTAATTCCTAAGCTCTTTTGACTCATACACCATTTACCACCATTTAAGAAATTCCTATTTATTAAAAGCATGCATAAAAGGCCTAGGAAAAGCCCACAAGTAAATGGAAGAGAAAATTTACCATGCTCTCCTGCATGTATTTAAGCACTGATTTCTGTACCATATGTTATTGGAATAAAATTGAATTGTTGAATATGCCCATACTCAGTTTTCTCTAGGTTCTAACAACAAAAATAAAAATTCTAATTAAGAAAAACTAACCCTGGCTTAGATAGCACAAAGCTGAGGAAGATAGAACCCAATCAGCAATGCCATTTATTATAACAGTCCAGTGTGTATGTTCAGTGGTGTACAGAGTGCCAAAGTGGGTGAAATGTGAGTGAAATTTATAGTATATGAATAAGCTACGCAAGAATTCTAATGTTGGGCAAAGGAGATGATTAAGAATCTCTGTTTCTGAATAATAATGAAGGTAACATGTTGGGTCTTGCTTAGCCTGGGCAGCTGGTGTGCTTTAACCTTTAAACCAGTTAATCTTCAGTGAGAGAGCAATTACTAAACACAGGAAATTCTACTCTCCAGTAAGATTTTTGAACAGAATGTAGCTACTTTAATTGGTGCTTCATAAAGCCATCCTTCCAACACAAAGATAATTAGTGTTCATTTTGGCAGAAATGGTAAGTGGTATGGATTTAGGTCTAAAATCTAAATTAGCCTCATGTTAAGTAGGTGACATTATACAGAAACATCTCACTCTATGAGACTTAGTTTTTGCTTCAGGAAAAAGAAAAGTAATATAATTTATCAACTGCCTATCTCAAAGTGTTCTGGAAAGTCAAACCAAAATTGCAGAGACATCTAAAAGCTCATTCATTAGAAATCATTAAAGGATGAAAAATACCACTAGAAATATAACACCCTGTAATTTAGAATGTCCCTTAATATCAAGAGAAAACTAGGTTATTCTAAAGAAGTACAATAAAATATCCATTTGATTTCTACAAAGTGGGGGAATTTTTATTGTTTTGGTGGGCTATGTGTTGTTTGGTTTTGACTTCTTGCTGTTTGAAATCAAGTGTGCTTTCTAGACAAACCCTTTTACATTTGAGCTATATGTTCTGCACCAATTTTTTTTTTTGCTAACTGTTTTTTTTTGGGTAGTCACTCTTTTCCTACTTATATTAAGCTTTCTGTCCTTGATCAGGCTCAACCACCACATCCAGATTCTCTTTAAGATTGGGTCTCACTGACTTTTCTACCTGAGTTAGCCTGGAACCACCATGTTTCTGTTTTCAACTACCCACACAATTTAAGGTGTCAGACATTCACCATGGTACCCAGTTATAAATTGATAACTGTTTCATAAAGAGGCTCAATCCATGGTCCTCTCATAATCTGCCTCTAATATCCTCTTAATTTCTTCCCTTAGTTTATTTATTTTTCTCCTAACTTCTTTAAAATATTCATAGTTAGTTATAAAACCAAAAAAGTATTGTTCTCATGTAGGATGGAATAAAAATCCATATTTTTCCTCAAGCATATTTGTTTCTTTTTATACCTGCATTTTTTGTATAGACAAGATGGCTACATCAAAAAATATGCACGTAAAAGAAAAAAATTTAAGAATGTAATACGTTGGAGGAGATAGAAATGCTGAAATTGATTTGAACACCACCCAATGTATCAGAATATCACCTAATACTCTGGAACTAAAACTTACATGTTTTATGTATCAGTTAAAATAAACAACAAAAGTGAAGAATTTCTTCAGTTGAAAAAAAATCTCAAGGTTGAATATCCTACCTAAAGGCATATTTTTCTTTATTTCCATGATATAAGCATTTTATAGGTGTTCTGTGCCAAAAGATCTGGCAACACAACAAATTCATTTCTCTGAGTGTTTTCATTTGGGGCGTTGAAAAAGGTAAAGCAGAGAGATAATAGAAGTGCCTAGGCGAGCACATTTCCTCAGAGCTGATGTTAATGTTTAATTCACTTCTGGGGAAGAGTGATGACAAACACAAGTAGCTGAGTAGACCCACAGCTGCATTTAATATATTATACAATTAAGATCCTGTCAACAAAATAGGATTAATTCCTTTATGAGAAAAGTAACTGGAACTTGTGGAAAGCTTTGTGATAAATGTAATGTGGTACAAATGGAAAGTATAGGATATCATGTTACACATATTTTGTGTGTGTGTGTGTGTGTGTGTGTGTGTGTGTGTGTGTGAAAACATGTGAATTTCATCATGGTAATTATTTCACGGTTGTTGTCCTGGAATATGCTTAACTTTTGCAATTGCCTGGCAATCTTTGTGTTAAATAAAATAAATGATCCAAATTAAACCATCATCCATTTCATTGGAAATCATCTTTATATTATTGGTCTCGATTTCCCATCTGTGAAAAAAATGAAGGCCTATATATGAAAATGTGACAATGACTGTAAATCTATCATAAATAATCCAAAGGGCAAAATTAGGTCAAGTTAGGATCCAACTAACTGGTTAGGGCTTAATTAGGTGACTTTTTCCTGTAAATTAGGAGTATTTGCAGTGATGTTTGTTTCTATTTAAGTAAATATATCCGACCTGGAATGCTCTCAACACTGACTTTCTATTCAATGCAAGAAAAGGTGACCTGAGATCCTGGGAAGGCAGGCTCTTCATGCAACGACTTGTAGGTAATACAAGCTAATTGTGAGAAAAGTCCCTTTTCTTTCCCAATGAGAAGGAGAAGGCATGGGTCACTTCTTCTCTCATTTTTGACATTCAGAAGCTGGTTTCTACAGAGCACTGTGATGCTTTTGAGTGTAGTGCAGCCCAGTTCCACTAGCCAGAAATCTGTTAACTTTCAGTATGGACGCTCTCCCATTTACTCATCAATCATTTAGGGAAGATATGGCATGTGCCAGGCTTTCTGCTAAATTTTACATTATGATGATAAATACGGCATAACTCATGGTCTCCAACACTACAAAATGCTATTCATGCTGGGAGCATTACCAAATGATGACTCTTTTGTATTTTTATTGAGAAGTTGCAAGAAACTCTTTTTCTCCCTCTTTTTCTTTCTTATTTTTGGATTTCATATTCTTGGATTACTCCTTAAAGGAAGTAACCAGACATTCTTTTGTTGAAGAAAAATGTCTTAGGTCTATAACTGATTTCTTATGCCACTTCAGAACTCATTCAAATAACTTTATTTTACTTAAAAAATAGTTCTCTTTGTTCTATATTTTTGGAAATTGCTATTATTTCTCATAGTTTTCCTTCACAATAAAACTAGTAAATCACAATAAAACTAGTGAATGGTTGTCCATAAAGATGAATACAGAAATCCAAAATTCCTGTTATAAAATGATCACATTTACCTGATCATTCAGTTGTCCAATCTGGAATATTCGTGACTGTGGTCTGCTGAATTGATATTTTAAACTCAACACATAAAATCGGTCAATATGTGAATTTAGTCATAAATCCTAAAATGATAATCAGTAGAAAACTATTTATTGTGAAAAAATACATAGCAAGGTACATGAGAGTGTTTTGAATGTGTGTGTCACCTACAATTATAGTTTGGTTGTTAGGTTTAAACTTTATCTTAGCAAATGTTTCCATTTTTGTTTTATTGGAAATATTGGTGGAATATTCAGGGAAGGAGAAGCATGGTAAGTGTACATGCTTTCTTTATGCATATGACATTGTGCTCATGCCTAATTTATTCTTAATAATATTGAAATGAATCAGTGAATATAGCTGTACCCTCTTCCACACTGATATGATCTACAGCTCCTGATGTATAACTTAGAATGCAAAAGAATTTACCCAACTACACAATTCAATGTTAGTGCCAGTTGATCGGCGCATGTATCCAGCACCATGACAACAACTCTAGCAGTGTGAGCTACAACAGCAAATCTTCAGCAAATTCCTTTTCCATGATAATAATTTCATTTACAACAGATTGATTTATTGGTTATACGGCTACACAACCATTGCATGAACTTTCAACTTTTCATTTAAAGAAAATGCTTCACAGCTTTTCTTTTTATGTCATTATTGTTTTGTTGTTTATTATAAAGTAGTTACAAAAACAGGTTTTAAAGCTATAAGTACATGACATCTTGATCAATGTCAACATTTCCATTATTCTCCCCCAATTCTCTCTACTTCCATTTCTCCCCTCACGTTATGGAGTTATGTAGCATTTGATCATAACTTCCTCCAGCCCTACTCAGTTCCCATGCTTCTCTTTCATATCTAAATTACCAGCAATGTGAAACTTATGTTTTGTTTTGTTTTATTTTCGTTGGTCATGGGGCTTGAATTCTGGGCCTGGGTGCTGTCCCTGAGCTCTTCAGATCAAGGCTACCACCTTATCCCATGAACCACAGCACCACTTCAAGTTTTTTGGTGGTTAATTGGAGATAAGAGTCTCACGGACATTGGTGCCTGGGCTGTCTTTGAACTGTGATCCTCAGATTTCAGCCTCCTGAGTAGATAGGAGTGTGAGCCACTGCGCCTGTTGACGCTTGTGTTTTGAGGCCATTCTTAAGTAAAAGAAGAGTGATGTCAATATAAGTGAAATTAGATTCTAGGCCTCAGTCTCCCAGCTATGCCAAATAAAGTGGTGAGAACTTGTGAAGGGCTGTGATGGGGAGTTTACTGCATACTGCAAAGCACAGTGGTGTCAAGAGAAGAGGAATGGTATCCAAAGAGCAAACAGGAACTTAAGATTTAAATACAGGAGGAATTGGGGTGGGAAGTATGAAGCTCAAAGACAGTGACCAGTCCCTGAGTTCCAGCCTCTCCCTGACCCGAGGGGGGGGTGTAAATCACTATTTCTCATCAAAGTCACTTCTAAGTACCTGTTACATATGGGCTGGAATAACTGGACATCTTTGGTAATCAATGCAGCTAGCAATTGGCCATCAGGTGTGGTGTATAAACAGCATACTCACTTGCGAACAAGGAAAGATTTACAACCCAGGACAGAATGGTGCCAGATTTCACACTGCTACTCATGAATGTATGCCATGTAAAACTCCCAAATTCTTTGTCTTCTTTTTTTAAATATCCTAACTGTAATACTCCCAAATTCTATAGTTATGGAACTGGAACATGGCAGATTGGAAGTATGGGAAACCTCAGAAAAGTGACTTGAAATAAGGAAGCAATACTCTACCTTAACAGATTTTTTTAAGCACAGAAGTTGTCTCATAAACTTTATTTATATTGTTATTCGAGAAATCATTGAAACACAAACTATTGAAGGGCTACACACAATAAAAACTGGAAAAGAAAATAAAAACCTCCAATACTACTTTGAAGACCAGTCATGATTTTTTCATTAGCATTTTTAAGTAGTAAGCATTATAGAGCCTATAATACCACAAACAATTCTTTAACTTTGATTCCTTAATTTAATTTCTGTTTTGGCTGGAATGTCTAACACAGAACCCAGAATGATTTCTCATGAGCCTGGGAAGTGACTGACTTTCAGCTAACGTTGCTTATGATTGAATTTGAGAAAGCTTAAAGGAATTCAAGGGGTCTAGGCAATGATTTTCTTTAAATGGAGGAAATCAGTTGAAGCAGCCATCAAATTCAAAGAAAGTTGAATCATCTAAATTTTGTCCCAGATTCAATCAGTGTTTATGTATAAGAGTTACTATATTTTAGCAAAACAAAAAAATAGAGAAATAAATAAATGCCAGGAAAATAGCTATGTTGTGTTTCTCATTTCTCTGCCCTTAGTGTTACTGGGCTATTGATCCATCCACAGCTTTTCTCTGCAAATAGGTTAGCATGTGGTATCACAGTCTGTCTTAGACATTTAAGTTCCTCAAAGAGCAGAGAAATCTGTGAATGTGGTTCTTGGCCCTTTGATAGAGGGATGAGAGAGGCATATGCCTCACTGGGAGAGCCTGATCCTCCTATAATTCTGTTTTCTCCTCCTCAAAACTCCTGGAAAAGGAGGCATTGAAGGAAGCATCCATTCCACAAAAATGTCCTTCCTTTGGAACTTATCAGTTATAGCAAAATCTTCATGTGCAATTTCCTGAGATGCTTAGAGTAACGAAGTCTCATTTAGGGAGCAATAATGACACATCCTAAGGTGTTTCTTGGCCACTCTGAGGCTCACATCTGTAATCTTAGCTACTCGGGAGGCTGAGATATGAGGATTATGGTTCAGAGCCAGACCAGACATGAAAGACCATTAATCTCTTACCACCAGAAAACCAGAAGTGGTGCTGGGGCTCAATGTGGTAGAGTGTGTGCTACCTCTGAGCTTAAGAGCTCAAAGATAGTGTCCAGGTCAATTTCAAGCTACAGGACTAACAAAATTAATTAATTAATTAAGAACTTAAAAATAAAAGAGAGGAATGTAACAGGGTTACTATACTTAGTATATACAATCATCATCTTCCCAGGACAATGGCTCATGACTATAATCCTAGCTTTTCAGGAAGCTGAGATCTGAGGATCGTGGCTCTAAGCAAGTCTGGGAAGGAAAGTCTGTGAAACTCTTATCTCCAATTAATCACCAAAAATACTAGAAGTAGTACTGTGACTCAAGTAGTAGAGCATCAGCCTTGAGCAATAAAACTCAGGGACAGTGGTTAGGCAATCCTTAGGAACATCACTAAAACAAAACAAAATAAGTCAGCATCTAAGCTAAGCTGGTGTAAAATTGGATGTACCTTTCAATCACTAAATCTGCCTCTCAGTCATTAAATGACCTATTTGACAGATACTGTCAGGAATCTTTAAACAAAATCATTAAGCAAAAAAGACTAGTAAGCTCAGTTCCAAAGGCCCAGAGGCCTTCATCAAATGGAGTACAGAAACTAAACACATGATTTTATGGTTCAAAAAATGGTAGACTAATAATGAGTTCAATACCCAGGATGTGTAGAAAATGGACAGGGATAGTAGTTACACTCAGTGAGAAAGTGTGTTTCTTACTTCTTTATTTATGTAGCTATTAATTATTTGTGCTTTTGTGTCCCTTTACTCAGTGCCCAGAATTACTTTGACCCCAGTCTTTGCTATCAGTCGCACTGGGATGAATCATTTACTTCCATTTACTTTTCTGCTCACCATAGAAATGATAGTGCCCTGTGCTGGTATCTCATGCCTATACTCTTAACTACTCAAGAGGCTAAAGTCTTAGGATTCAAGTTCGAAAGCAGACTAAGCATCATAGCATATGGAACTTCAATCTCCAATAACTACCAAGGTACTAGACATAGAACTCTGGCTCAAGTGGTACAGAATCAATCAGCCTTAAGCAAAAGTGCTAAACACCAGTATCCAGGCTCTGAGGTCAAGCCCTAGAACGTGTGTGTGTGTGTGTGTGTGTGTGTGTGTGTGTGTGTGTGTGTGTGCTTATACACACACAAGTGACAACAATGACATAGCTCTTTCTAGTACTGATGTACATTTAAAGATGTGTGAGCCTTCAAAGAATTTTTCTAAAAGCCAAAATATACTTACTGAATTAACACAAAAGATTCCAGAAAAGAATCCATCAAATCCATCAGGCTTGTGTAAAACAGAGCATAGAGATATTATAGTCAACCAATCTTGACAAAACCAAACTCGGAACCAACCCAGCCTGAATCCTAAGATTCCAAGCTATGAAGAAAGGATCAGAAAGCCTGAAAGGAAACTCTTGATGTATCATGTAAACTAAACTCTAAAATAACGCCATTTGATAAACCTTAACAGATAACATTCCATCATGTATATAAGATTAGTAAACTTTTGAAACCTAGTAGTTGTTGTAGTAGAAAAAATAATATTTAAAGATTTGAAGTTCCTGATGACTACAAAATTATAAGCATTAAGGAGCCAGGAGTTTGGCCTAGTGGTAAAGTGCTTGCCTAGCATGCACGAAGACCCGGGTTCGATTCCTCGGTACCACATACATAGAAAAAAAAGCCGGAAACGGTGCTGAGGCTCAAGTGGTAGAGCTCTAGCCTTGAGAAAGTCCAAGGACAGTGCTCAGGCCCTGAGCTCAAGCCCAGGACTGGCAAAAAAAATTATAAGCATTAATAAAATGATATCTGTAGGCTTATGTTGGTGTAAATTCTTATGATTTTCAAAATTATCTATTGAACTGGCGTTTAATGCTGAATTATGAGCTACTACATTAGAAATTCCAACCAAATTTATGCCATGAAGAACAGCAAACTGTGATACATGAAAATGGTGCTATATAAGTAAATTATTTATAAGGTGTGAATTATCTCAAAATAAGAAAGAAAGATTTTAACAGAAAAATCTAAATCTAAATATTCTTGAATATACATGTGAATTTAACAATAGTCTGAGAATAGGCTTTCAAAATATTATTGTAAATGGGAATTCAGTTTTGAAAAGAGTTGAATAAACTGAAATTTACATGCAGTATCAGCATCATTTAATGTTTATGAATATCATTGTGTAGTATCTGAGCTCTTAACTGTTTGCCTGTTATTTTACAAAAGCTTAATTTACAATTTCAAGGAAATATAATCCAGTTTTATTTGTGTCCTTTGTTGCCCTATATGTGTCATCATGCAACCATTTATTTGCTTTGCTCAATAAATTTCTTTCATTATTGACAATGTTGGAGTTTAATCTACCATGAACATATTATGTTATTACTAAGCAAATAAAATTCCTTTGACATTTAGTCACAAGTTATAGAAACGATAAAAAAAGTAAAAGAAATGTTCATTGATTTCTGCCTATGAAGAAAATTTCAAGTCAGTCATCATTTTGTCATCCTACCTCTTATACTAAAAAACTTTGGAGAATAGAGTTGTATGTGGAGTAAGATTATAGGTTTTTCCTACCAAACAATTTCATAAGAAGTAATCTATTATGTGTTGGTCTGATGTTAGTATTAACAGAGAATGGGGAAGGGAGTAGAGATACAGTTTGTGTGATAGAGTTATCTTTCAGAAAGGTTCATGCGAAGCATAGCATGATAAATGATTATATTGTGCTTTATGTGATGTTATGTTACATTCCATAAATAAGATATATGCATGAATTATATAGCCACATATATAATAGATTTCTAGATTTTCAGATACAGTATTTATCTGAGTGAACTTATTGTTTACATACAACCTAGTTGTTCAAATTCAAGAACTAAAGATTTGGATCATAGGGTTTAGAACAAAGGAGTTTCACCTTGCTGAGAATGTAAGAGAGAAATTTTAGCGAGCTATCTGAGCCACCAACCAACCCTTCAAATACTACTAATTGTAACCTGCCTCTTGTCAGAACAGACTTAATGTAGGTTATCCCTTGTAGCTGAGGCCGTCTGATGAAAACATATTCTAAAACTAACAAGGAAAACACATGACTGGAGGCATAAATCTGTGGTAGTATGCCAGACTTTCATTCACTAGGCATGAGTCAAAAGCACAGGGTGGACCAAACTGGAGAAAAATAAGTACTTTTAAGCCACTAAGAAGATTTTCTTCTTAATGTGTGGTATATTTCAGAGTGAAAATAATAATCAACAATATTTCAGTTGTCTGGAATACCAGTATGTCTGGTGTGTGATTCAGTAACACCACTGAAGTACCAACCAATCCATGAAGCCATGTGTACAGAATCTGTGACAATAACAGATAACAGAGATCAGTTTCCAAGATGGATAATTATTTAGAAGATAAGCCAGCAAACAAGGTCACTTTTAAAAATCTCCAGGGGTTTCTGTGTCTAGGGCCAAACAATTTGGGAAGTTTGTATTCACTGTAGGCAGGAAAACATGGCTAAGATAAGATGGCCACTTGTGAATGACTGTGGCTGCCTGAAGTCAAAGCTCTACTTCCCAGACTCCTAAGGGACTTTTTCATAAGAGGCATTTTCTAAGAAAAGAAAAGAGAATTTGAACGATTGGATGAAAAACAGCTAGGTCTTGCAGTTCTTAGATGCCAAACACATAGACCAAAGAAAGGACCTGAAACCAGCCACAGGAAATTAAATAGCAAAGGGACCTTAACAATTATTAATTTTCTAAATTCTAGGTTGAGAGATTATAAAGCTTTATAAGAAGGAAACTGACAAACTCTTACCTTAACTGCCTCACTGGGGAAAAATATATATCCTTGAGTGAAAATTGTGGTCTCTTTCAGTTTCAATCTTGAATACAACATTAAAGAAAAAAACTAGGAAATAGAAAAGGAAACTTGACATTCATCCACCATCAAAGGAAATCACAATAATTAGCAAAGTAGTTCTAAAAATAACTCTATTAAAACTACAAGGTAAGAAATGTAAAACAATAACACAAAATAGAATAATAATTTAAAGGACAAGAAAAAGTGGGAGGAAAGATGAATTTATAAAGCACAAATATGGGAACAAATTATTTCAGTAGGACTGAAATACATACTTGTGATGGGAATTCAAAGGGTTCCATTGACAGCATAAATGACAAACTAGGGGTAAAATCTAAGGGAGAACAGGTTAATGGAAGTCCAAAAGTAGATGATGAGTGTTGTGTCCAATTTAGGTGACTGGCATCGCTAAAATCATGCTTTACATTCTGAAAATATACTATTATTATCTATCATTCAAAAAGTAAATATCTCAGGCTGAGATCTGTGAATCAAATTTTAGTTAATTTTGATATATATACATTTATATATTACAGATCAGTGTCAGATTCTTAATGAATAAATACCCAGAATCACAGTCATTGTTGATAATTTAAACATATGTTTTCTCTAAATATTCTTTCTGTTTCCTTTTTCTTTCTCTTTTTTTCTCTCTCTCTCTTTTTTTTTCAGTCATGGGGCTTGAACTCTGGGCCTGTGCGGCGCTGTCCCTGAGCTATTCAGCTAAAAGCTACCACCCTATCCCTTGAGCCACAGTACCATTCTCCTGGTTTTCTAATAGTTAATTGGAGATAAGAGTCTTATTTTAGTGTGGGCTTGCCTTCAACTGCAGTCTTCAGATCTTAGCCTCCTGAACAGTTCTATGTTTTCTTTTCCTATGTCTGCTGCAACAACCTAGGGAACTGGTCCATGGCCATACTTAACTTCTGGAGTTCAGAAACCCAAATGAGATGGAAATGGGTAAAGAATGTGGTGTTTGTACACGATGGAATTCTATGCTGCCATCAGAAAGAACGACATCACCTCATTTGTAAGGAAATGGAAAGACTTGGAAAAAGTCATATTAAGTGAAGTAAGCCAGACTCAAAGGAACATAGGCTCAATAGTCTCCTTCATTTGTCATAATTAGTATAAACCTTGGACTCCCCTAGCGGGGATTTACAATAGGGCAAAACTTAGATACATAAGGCCATATAGGATGACACTAAATGAAAGGCCCTCCAGGATATAGAAACAAAAGCCATATAAGGTGTGACTGTTCTTCTTAATGTACTATATTATTTCTCATCTCTTTTGTTGTCCCTTGGTTATCTCATATTGTTACAGTATCTTACATTGTTATCTGATATATTTTATATGTGTTTATTTGTTTATTTGAAATAGGATAGGGAAGGGGGAAACAAGATCAGGGGAGGGGATGGAAGAGGGAAATGGGAACAAAAACCTGAGAAGGGATAGCAATGATTGTTAAGTAATGCACCTTCTATCTGATAATATAAAGTAACCCTTCTATTAATTACAATAAAAAATAAAGAAAAAAAGAACAAATTCATTAGAGGGTTTTGTTCTTTGCAGAAAGATGTAGAGGAAAAATACATGCTGTTATATGGTCCATGCATCTCTTACCTCATGGCTCTTTTTCTCATTCTTCTAAGGTCACATTGAAAGATGGAAACTAAGATCACATTGAATCCTTGGGTTTTCTGACTACTTCATTAAATTTCAAAGATGTAAGATTACACTAGATTGATAAATATAATCTGATCTGATAAATATAATCTGAAAACCTGTGAAGGTAAAGAAAGATGCTCAGAGAAGCATTTACCTTAGCTGGCAGTAAATCTCATCTGAATTTTCTATTGAAACCATGGCATTTTTTTTTTATTATAGATGTTTTCAGAATTGAAGTGAGTTTATTCAATTACTCATTTACCTCTAATTGAATATTGGTCCAAATTGATTGGAAGGTTTCTCATTCTCATTTTGGATTTCAGTATGGAGTGTGTTAATGTAATATGGTAATTTTAACAGATACATTTGATTTAAAAGCTAGCTGTCCATTGTATTACTCTACTGCTTTCAACAAAGACTCACCAGGGATGAAATTAATTTGTTAAATGACTCAACATCCATCCGTACTCATCAAGGGTATGAAATGTCTGCCCCTCAAGGGACAACTGAGTCACTTCATAATGCATACTCTAGAAAACATTTCTCCTCATTATACAATGTATTTTAAACTAATAAAAATATCATCCAAGAAAGAAATATACCACAGGCTTCCTATCTTCTAAACCTGCCTTTTCTAAAATTCTATGCCTTTGAAATGATTAAAAATCAGTTGTTGGATTTATATTTTACTGCTAGATTTTAGCTTTGAAAGCTTGCCCTTTCTTCAGATCCCTCAATGATAATTTAATAATTTAAAGTATAATTTGCTAATAAGTACTAAAGTCAAGAATACAATTGTTAGTGAGCTCTATTACTGGGAATATTAAATCAAGTGAGAAGGGAAACAAATTAATGAATCTAATTGTCCTCCATTTGAAACAGCAATATTTAGAGGTTAACAAATCAAGCAAGATTTTCACGAAGACTGAAAAAAGAACTAAAATTTAAAATGATCCCTGCCATGCTGCTCTTGACCTCTGAAGAACCCAATTACTGCTAAGATTCTCTCCTATCTCATTGTCTAAGAGATTTGTATTTCTCACTTCTGTCAAGAGACTCTGATGGCTTGCTTCTAATTGTATGTTTGAAAATGTTTACTAATGCTCATTCTCATTAAGTATAAACTTTGTTAAGGGTAACACACTCTTGTACACACATACACATCTCCAAAAGGTCTTCAATGTACTTCTCATTAATTAACAGCAAGATTAATTAAAGGGCAAGTGAGGAAAGACAAGAGTATGCTGCATTTCACAGCCAGACAGAGCAAGAGAATTTTGTTATTTCAAATGGCTGTGGCTTGAAAAAGTACATGAATAAACAATCATTCCATCACAAATAATAAATGGAAAATGTATTTCATAATATTCCTTAGAAATATATATATATATTTGTATGTGTCATAACTGAGGTTTGAACTCAGGTACTGGGTGAGAACTATTAGCATTTTTTTCCTTAAGACTAATGCTCTATCACTTGAACCACATCTCCACTGTCGGTATGCAGTATGCGGCTTGTTAGTTAGAGAAATCAATCTCAAGGACTTTCCTTCCTAGGCTGGCTTTCATACTCAATTCTCAAATCTCAGCCTCCTGAGTGACTCACATTACCATCATGAGGTACCAACACAGAGTGAGAAATGTGCTTCAGAATGTTATTAAAATACCCGCTTAGCTACATATACCATATACTACACAGGCAAGGTTCAAAGATCCTGAATTGCCTAAAAAAAGAAATTTGAAATATAATCATCATACTTGATTTTCAGAGGTGGAAGTGTATCCAGATAGCTAGTGTTTAATGTTTTGTTCATATAGCATTCATATATCCAGATTTTCGCTGGGGGAAGTCATTAAATCAGAATCTGGGTATATAAAGTAAATTATCTCAGCCTTCAGTATTTAAACAAATGCGATAGACCTGGGAAAAAGTGTACTATAATAGTTTGATCTTTGGAATATAGCAGTATGTTATTTTTTATTGTACTTAATAGAAGGGTTACATTATATTTGCCAGATTAAAGGTGCAATCCTTAACGATCATTGCTACCCCTAGCAGCATGATATTTTTAATTCAGAGGATACAAAATAAAGATGAAAACTTATTTCTTCCTCCTACCCCCCAAGAAATAGCTTCATGGAGAATTATGATGCATATTTTTCTAAGGGGAAATGGAATTAGGACTATCAGTGACTGGAATATTTTACACATCTGGAATAATTATGATGATTAATTTGTATAAAACTGTTTCATCACAATGGAGGGGAAGAGAGAGACAGAAACAGAGAGAGACAGAGAGACAGAGGTGGAGGGAGAAGTAAAAAGACACTGTCAAAGAGACAGAGAGATAACATCTCTTTTTTACCTTAGATCAATCAATAGAGGAAATCTGCCAAGCATAAGTTAAAAAATAGGAAGAGATACAGAATTAAAACATTTGTGAAACCAAATAAGAAAAAGTCTAAATAAATTTCTATAATGTTTACATTAGTTACAACACAGAAAAATGAAGGGATTTTTTTGTGAACCAGAGATGGAACAACCCTTTCCTCAGATATTGACAGTATTTACAGTGTCTTCTCATCTTTCAACGAAGAATAAGGTAATAACAAACCCTTAGGCCAAACGTTTTTTTAAAAAAATAAAGTTCAAATGTAAATTAGCCACACATAATATCCACCTTTAGGCAGTCCTCAGGTTCACTGCTGTACAGGCTGAGCTGATCTGTGCAATGAGAGCGCCCCCTCGTGGTGAGATGCTAACGTGGCTTTTCAAGGGACAGTCGTAGATGTTTGAAAAAGACAACAGTGAGACTCAAGAGAAAACAAGAGAAATGACTTGGAGGGTGACACACCTAACATTACTCACAGAAATGAAAAAAAAAAGAAATGCCCCCTCATTTTCTCCATTTCTCCCAGGCCTGCATGCAAAGAGGTGACCTCCCCCACCAAGTTTGCTTTATTTTGTGTTTCACCCACTGGTGAAAGTTGTTATAGCCTCATACTATATTATTTGTGTCCTTAACTTTAGACCGTATTATACTTTTATTTTGAAATTTCTGCACAAATACCAATAAAACTGCGTTGGTGTACTGTTTCTGAACTTTACTTGGAGTGTCGTTATTGTTTAATTCTAACTTGTTTAAAAATTTTTCTTCATCTAAATTTATTGAAGAAACTCATGAAATCATTCTCTGTCACTTTACTAAAATTGTTTAATGCAACTACAGTACCTCTCCAACTCATTCTTTTTTATTTCAGACTCCTTCCTTGGAGAAATGTGAACTAACAATCATCATATAGTTCTCATATTGCTCTTATGATCCATTTTTACTTATTATTTAATTTGTACCATCCTACAGCTTGAAGTAAAAAATCTGGGCACTGTTGCTGAGCTATTTTTGCTCGAGTTAATTCTCTACAACTTGAGCAACAGCTCTGTTTCCAATTTTTTAGTGGTTAATTGGAAATAAAGCTCTCATAGACCTTCCTGCCTGGACTGGCTTAGAACCAACTCTTCAGATTTCAGCTTTTGAAGTGAAAACAGGGAAAGGTAAGAAGCCATGAGTATACAATGCTCTGATAATTATATCAAACAAAAAACGTATACCTGGATATATATATGGATATATATTTTCCCCAAGTACTGTGTCTAGATAGATAAGTTAGAAACAGAGAGAGAGAGAGAGAGAGAGAGAGAGAGAGAGAGAGAGAGAGAGAGAGAGAGAGAGAGAGAGAGAGAGGTGCTTTTGACCCAACAGCTGTGGGAAAACAAACAAAATATAATTTATACTTGTATAATAATTTGTCACTGAAGATTTAATAACATTGGAATTAAAATTTAAACATCATACACTTTAAAATAGCTATGTATGACTTATAAGACTACATTTTCAACAAAATTTATAACATAAAAAAGATTGTCCCTATTGAGTGAGCAATGTAGAAAATATGTAATAAATAGCTACTAAACTTGTTTTCTTAATAAAATTTCAGGTGTATCATTATTCCAATTATGTAATGGGAGGTACATAACAAAAAGTGTGAGAAATGGCAAACTTACTTAGAAAGTCAAATAGGTCTTTTAAAATTACAATTAAAATAACCTCTTTTCTTTCTCTCTTCCAAAGTCAGGTGACATAATACATTGATTGAAAAACTCTTGTGGCCTATATTTTTGAGAGATGTCAAGATTATTATCTTTATTACCTTAATTATAAATAACTGCCTATAGTCTGGATTTTTAGAGACAGAATAAACTTGGTAAACATTTCTTTGTTATTTCACATGGGCCTAACAGTTTTGAAGCCAGATTAATTTGCTATGTTTGAAAAATAACGTGGTTAGCTGAATACAGCGGCTCACCCCTATAATCCTAACTACTCAGGAGGCTGAGATCTGAGGATTGCAGTTCCAAGCCAGCCCAGCCACTAATGTCCCTGAGACACTTACCTCCAATTAACCAGCAGAAAACTGGAAGTAGCACTGTGGCTCAAGGGGTAGGGTGGGAGTCTTGAGCTGAAGAGCTCAGGGACAACATTCAGGCCCAGAGTTCAGGTCCCATAACCAAAATAAATAAATAAATAAATAAATAACATGGTTTGAAGTGACAATAAAAGATAATGAAATTTTCATGAACAATAGTATGAACTCTACAGTATTTTATTTGTATAAAATAAATCATAGTATCACATAGCATTGCTAATTTCTTTTGACATGAATACATTTTACATAAAGTTGTTATTGAGCACAGATAATTGTAACCAATTCTTGCACTTATTCTATGTGATTTTTTTTTACAAACTTTTGAAATAAAATGTTAGGTCAAAATATAAGGAACAATTTTTCTGAAGTAGTTCTGGATGAATCGACTTTTTCCATAAATCTCTGTTCAAGGACCTTGTCACTAAGTACTTCATCAAGTCAAGAAAATAAAGAGAATCCTATCACTCATCTTAGCAGTATTCAATCAATATTTGAAATGCATAATGAATTATACTCTTTGTGCATGACCGTAGGAGTTTAAAGTTTGATGTTTTCAAATCTTCAAAGACACCTACTGAGTTTGATGGTCTAAGATATTATTATTCTAAAGGCTGTTCATGGTATTCTGTCCTTGCAAATTAAAATAGCTAAATTGATCTTCTAATGTCACATTTGATTTTCAAACAAAGGGCATGATATATATTAGCATATTTACCTAAGACAAATCAATTTCAACTTATTTGTAATATTTTATTCATATAATTTTATTGTTTCTATTTCTATTTTGATTTCTATTTAAAAATTTCTATTTAAAAATTTCATTTGACCTTATATAACAAGTAATTTTGGAAGAAAAATCTCTGTGAATTTTTATTTCTATTTTTATCATCCTTTTATTTCCAATTACCTACTTGATTTTTGTCACATATATTTCTAATTTTTATGAATATTTCTGTTCAAATATGACACAGAAATGGCTTTATTTGCTCAGAAGAGGGATTCCTGGGTCATAGGGGAGCTCTATGTTTAGTCTTCTGAGGAATGGCCATACTGCCTTCCATAGAGATTGAACAAGTTTACATTCACACTAACAAGGAAGTGGCGATCCCTTCTGGCCACATTGCCTCCAGTATCTGTTGTTATTGGATTTTTTTGATAGAGACCAGTGTAACTGCAGGGAAATGGAATCTCAAAGTTGTTTTAATTTGCATTTCTTTTATGGCCAGAGATGTAGAACATTTCTTCATGTGTCTATTGGCCATTCTTACCTGGTGAACTGTATATACCTTTATTTGTTTATTTGAATCAGAGAAGGGAAGTGGAAAAACAAGATGATGAGACAAAGGACAACAGGTGAACCAGTGTAACAGTGATATTCGCAGGACAATATGTTATAAATCTTCTTTACTACATGGGAGAAGATAGGGGAAGGGAAAGTAGAAAGTGTTCGCAATGTTAACAATGTAATGTACCTGCTACCTTATGACTACAAATCTAATCCCTCTATACATCATCCTGACAATAAAATAAAATTAAATAAGAAATGGTTTCATTTTACTTTGCAATATTAAAAAACCAAATATTTAAGTGTTTGGCCTACCCCTTTTCTTCATTGTCTATGTACATTCCATTTAACTTCATTAGACATGCAAGTTTGGAAGAAAATTTTCAGTGATACCTTTCATCCCACATTTTTGTCTTATTTTGATAAAACAAAATTATCTGTCCTTTGTATTCAAACCCATATATCTCTACAATTTGTTTCGTGGTAGTTCCTACCATTGTAAATAATGTCAATTTTATGGTAGATGTCTAAAAGAGCTATGTCAGATATATCTTAGTAAAATCATTAGAAAGCCAAAAATAAACTGAAGAATATAAAGTACAATGGCTTTACATATTGAACAAAACATATTTAAATTTTGCTTCTTTTTTCAAGTTATCATTAAGAAGGTGGGAAATACTGGAAATAACTTCTGATTCTGTGTGTGTGTGTGTTTGTGTGTGTGTGTGTGTGTGTGTGTGTGTGTGTGTGTGTGTGTGAGTTTTAAAGCTTCAACTCAGGATCTGGACCCTATGTTTTTTTCTTTTATTTTTTCACTGCAGTAATTCTACTGCTGCAGGTGTGACTCCACTTTTGTCTTTTTGCTAGTTAATTGGTGTTAAGAGTTTCCCAGTCTATTCTGCCTGGGGTCACTTGAACTGCCATTCTCAATCTCAATGTCTTGAATAGTATCAAAGATTACATTAGTGAGTCTCCAACACCTGGCTACTTCTGGTTTCTTTATAAGTGAACATTTAAGATAATCAGAAAACCAATGTTGCCTATAGCATCTCAAGTTCAAGTCCTTGGATTTGACATCAGGACAGTGTATGTGTGTGTGTGTGTGTGTGTGTGTGTGTGTGCACAGAAAGAGAAAAGAGACAGAGACAGAGAAAGAGGGAGAATTTAACATCAGGAATGTGTGTGTGTGTGTGTGTGTGTGTGTGTGTGTGTGTGTGTGTGTAGACAGAGAGAGAAGGAAAGAGGGAGAGAGAATCTTTTCAGAAATTTCTTTATGTGAGACTTCAAAGATTGTACTTATAAGATTATGCAGCTTTCTCCCAAAATTTTATAGTCATTATTGAGTTTAGGATATTTTAGGAGTATGTCTGATGTATTGAAAATTTGCTATTTTTTTCTGATATTTTAGGAACTTTTATCTTTAAGTGTAAAATGCTGTGGTTCTATTCTTTTCACCCTTTAAAAATGTTATATGGTTTGGCTCAAAACTGATCAGGCCAGAAATCCATCTGGTGTAACTGTTAATGGTTAAATAGGTAATCTTGGACTACATATTTGGAGTATGTGTGAATTCATGTTTTATTCATCATGGCTATCTTTGCATAGTAACAAATGTTGTAAATTTATTTTTCCTTGAGTTACAGTTTCCTAGTTCTCAATGCTCACAATAAAATGTAAAGTTTCAACCCACCTCTATATAAATTTGTTTTCTAATGTAAAGTAAGTTCTCTAACATCCCTAGATAACAAAAATGCCTGATTAAAATGGAGGGTAAAATTTGAAGGTTACTGAAGATTGAGATTTCCATTCCACCTTCCCTAGAATCTACAGCACTGATAAACAAGAATTGCTTTTCTCTGTATATCTTTGTAATTCGATCTTTATCATTTCCTTTGCTGAAAAAAATGAACCTCAGCAACTCATTGCCTCCTAATAATAAGCATACATCGAAGACAGAGCCAGGTAGAGTAATAAATACATGTAATTCCAGTACTATGAAAGTGGAGTTAGGAAGATCTATAGTTCAAGGCCAGCATTGGCTGCATACATAAAATACAGCCAAACAAAACTGAACCAAAGCAATTTTGAGTAACTAGTTTTCTGGAGAGACTACAGTATGGATAACTTTATAACACACATTGTAATAGTTAAGTTTCTGTAAACTATAATTCCCTGTCTCTCAACTGAGATTTCTTTCATATTCTTTTTTAAAGGTTATTCTATTCCCCAAATCCCCCATCTCTACATGACTTTTTGCACCCTTCAGAATTTCTAAATTCAGACTCTGTGAATTTCTACCCCAATCACTTCAGTATATGAAAGTATGTAATTTAATCACAATGTCATTTGCATATCGACATATATCATGATTAAAACCCTCTTGGCTGCATATTTTATTGACTAAAGACGTTCTGGCACTGTGTAAGTGATTGTCCTAGGAAATGTTCCCTCATCCTTTTCAAACCTTCTGTCAGTTGTAAAAAGGGATTCTACCCTGCACTAAAGTCTTATTTCTGGTATTACCAATTCATGCTGAGGAAAATCCATCTTGAAGATCTGGAAGTTCATATGAGCTATGCCAAAAGCAATTATCATGTCACTGTGAGACTGTCTTGAATCCACCTATCTACTTTCATTATTGACCTACCTTTTTGAGACACTAGTCCTGTCTTTTTCTTCTTCCATCTGATTTAACACAGAGCTGTTTCAATTTTCCCTGTGTATAATCTCTGCTCTCTTCTGAAATTTGAACATCAACCATTTCCAGAATAGTTTGATACATTTTATTCGGTCCACTGTGAAAAGTTAAAATCAGTTGACCTCGCTTCACTTTGTTGGTGCAGACTAAGAATTTGGGCCCATTTCATTAGTTTTAGCATACAAATTTAGCCAAAAAATAGAAAGAGAAATAGGATAATATTCGAGATCAGAAGTCTTGGCCAACATTCTGTTAAGTTCTCCATATGCTTAGCACTCTACAATGATGAATGTTAACAAGTGTACATATTCTTTGATCTGAAGGTGTGGAATATTTCTCATTTATTTTCAGTGTTTTCTCATCCTTAAAGTATATGCTGGATTAAATCATTTTAATATATTATGCCTCTATGCAACAAAGTCATTTTAATTTGTTGCATTATGACTATTACTGTATATCTAAGGATTTACTCCATGTCTGTCTTTTTGACATAAAAGGCTGATATTTCACCTTTTGCAGCTTCAAATTCAATGTAAAAGTGGGTGGGGAGGGAAGTGTTTATGTAGTTCAAGTGACAGAGAATACCTTAAGGAAAAACTGCTCTGGAATAGAGTTCACATTCTGAGTTCAAACCCCAGCATGCACTTGCTCATGCACACACATACACACACACACACACACACACACACACACACACACACACACACACACACACACAGTAGAGGGAAATTCATACTTAATTTTGTCAGTGCCACTTGATGTTGATCTTTGGTTATTATTTTGCACTGATATAACAAATGCCTTTAGTTAATAGTCTATCTGCATTTATTATTTTATAAAGAAAAGACTTACTCATTATCTCTCCTGAAAGGCATTACTGCCTCTTCATAAATTTTAAATTCTAAAGTCTTAAAAATAATAAATCCATCTAACTTCCGACCAAATCTGTCATTAGAGTTTCAACTCATCTCCATATTTCTACCCCTGGCACATCACCCCTGCTGTGGCTGCCTGCGCTGTGTCTGATTTGCTGGTCTCATATCACTGTCTTGTACCTTCCATGTTGATGACGTTGACAGTGATGGCTTCCTGATCAGAAACAGAAAGAGGAAAAAGCCCACAACAAACAAGCCTTCTCCAAAAACTGCAGGCAGTCATTGAGATCCAGTTACATTTCCCGCCTGGGAATTTAAGATGTTGAAAAATGTTTTCTTTGCTGATAGCTTTATGCCAGGCTGATCTGTCCAGCACTGTTATTTCCTTAAAGTTTACCTGTCCGACACATTTTCTAGAGTGATTTCTTAGGAAGGTCATACACTTATGCACTTGGGCTAGGGTGTATAGAAATTGACTGATTATAAATACGTGTTTGTTTATTTTGCAGGTGTTACAAAGACAAGGTCATTCCTGTGCTTCAGTAAATAAGTGTTGATTCATGCAAGTGGTCTGTGTGAATCAGAAAAAAAAATGAGCCTTTCTATTGTGGAAGAGATTATCCCTATCACAAAAGAATGCACATCAGAGCTCCTCTACAGAAAGACTAATCACTTTAAAACAGGACTTTTATTCAAGCTAATTTTATTAAAAATTATTAAAAACTCATAGGCTGGGAATCCCTACCACATTGATTATTCCAAATTGATTTTATCAACAATAGGTACACTTACTTACACTTTCAGTAAAAATAAGACAGATATTTTTTGGGGAAAATAGAGTTTAACTCCAACAATTCAAACTACAACAAATGTATTGGAGAAATCAAATTCTCACTTTAGTTGTACAGGAATGTTAATATTTGTAATATTAGTGACAATATATTAGTTGCGTGTTTGTTAAGTAAATATTTTACTAATTGTATATTACAAATATTAATATTATATAGTTTAATTATCTGGAAAAGCTTTCCTCCCATTTTATGGCTTATCTCTTGATGGTATTGATTGTTTACTTTGCTGTATAAAAGTTTCTTTAAAAATGATTTTCTATTTTAATTATTTCTGTTTCATATCTTTATTATCATTAAGTAGTTGCACAAAGGAATAGCTATTCAACAAAATCATTTTTGAGCACAATGCACCTTGATCTAAGATTAAACATTTTGATGATTCCTACTAATCTCTCCTAACCTATCCCTTCCCTAACTTTGGTTAATTTTCTAGGATATAGATTAATTCTTGTCTGCATGCTCGCTGTGTGGATGCAGTCCCAATTTGTAGGTTTCTGACCATATAGTCTTAGAAATCTGAATCTTTTTTTAATTGTAATGTATAGAGGGGTCACAGTTACATTTGCCAGACGGAGGGTACATCACATCTCACACATGGACACCCCTCTCATGTTTTTGTCCCCATTTTCCTCCACCCCCTCCCAATCATCTTGTTATCCCTCCTTCCCTTTCCTATTTCAAATAAACATATATCAGGTAACAAAGTCAGATACTGTAACAACATGAGATTAATCAAAGGGCAACAAAAGAGAAGACAACACAGTACATTAAGAGCAACAATCACATAGTACAAAGCTCTTGTTTCCACATCCTGAAGATCCTTTCCTTTAACCTCATCTTATAAGGCCTCTTAAATCTAGGTTTTGAGCTATTGTAATCTTCTGCTAGGAGAGTCCTAGGTTTGTACTAGTTATTACAAATGAGGAAGCCATGGCTCCTATGTTCCTTTGGGTCTGGCTTACTTCATTTAATATGATTTTTTCCAAGTCTTTCCATTTCCTTACAAATAATGGAAGCATAGCATTCCATTGTGTATAAATACCACATCTTCGTGACCCAATCATCTACGGAGCGGGAAAGAAATAACCATCCCATTAAAAGATGGGCCAAAGATTTAAAGAGGGTCTTCTCTGAAGAAGAAATAAGAATGGCCTATAAACACATGAAGAAATGCTCGACATCTCTGGCCATAAAAGAAATGCAAGTCAAAACAACTTTAGGATTCCACCTCACTCCAGTTAGAATGGCCATGATCAAGAAATCTAATAACAACAGATGCTGGCGGGGATATGGCCAGGAAGGATCACTACTACACTGTTGGTGGAAGTGCAAACTCGTTCAACCAGTGTGGAAATCAGAATGGCAGTTCTTCAAAGGACTAAACATAGGACTCCTCTATGATCCAGCATTTGCACTCCTTGGCATTTACCCACTCGTTCAGAAACAAGGACATACTAAAGCCATTACCTTTAGTATACAGCACTGTTTACCATAGAAAAGATATGGAATCGAAATGATTTTTTCTCTTGTATTTTCAAAGTTTCAAAGACTTGGATTAAGATGAAGGTCTAGTTTCTGGATTCAGGGAAAAATTCTTTTATACTGTTGGTGTGAATTTAAATTACTGAAGCCCATCTGCAAGAAAGAAAAAAAAATAGAAAGAAAATGAGAGCTATCATGTGATTCTTCTATAGCACTCTAGTGGATATATGCAAGCCAGCATCCAACTGAGACACCTAGAAACACCTGAAAACCCATGCTTATGACAACACTTACAGCAATAGATATAATAGAGCATCAGCCTAGATGCTCCTCAGTAAATGAATGGATAAAGCTACCTGTGCAAACTCCTTTCACAATAGCCTCAAAGAAAATAAAGTACCTAGGAATTAGCTTAACTAAGAATGTAAAGGACCTTTTTGACGAAAACTTTAAAACCCTAAAAAAGGAAATTAAAGCAGAACTAAGGAAATGGAAAAACCTCCCATGCTCCTGGATTGGAAGAATCAACATTGTGAAAATGACAATCTTGCCAAGGGCTATCTACAAATTCAATGCAATACCTATCAATGTCCCAATGGCATTCTTTAAAGAAATAGAAGAGGCAATTCAAAATTTCATATGGAATAATAAAAGACCCCATATAGCAAAAACACTTCTTAGCAGAAAGAACAGTGCAGGACGAATTTCAATTCCAAACTTTAGACTCTATTACAGGGCTATAATTATCAAAACAGCTTGGTACTGGCACAAGAACAGGCCTGAAGACCAATGGAATAGAACTGAGGACTCAGATATTAAACCACAGACTTATGGCCACCTAATCTTTGACAAGGGAGCCAAAAAAATAGAATGGAACAAAGACAGTCTCTTCAACAAGTGGTGCTGGCAGAACTGGTTAAGCACCTGCAGAAAACTAAAGTTGGATCCTTCTTTGTCACCCTGCACTAAAATTAACTCCAAAATGGATCAAAGACCTCGAGGTAAAAGCTGACACACTGAAAACTTTACAAGAAGGAATAGGAGATACACTAGGCCTCCTTGGCACAGGTCAAAACTTTCTTAATAAAGACCAAGAATCACAACAAATCAGAGAAAGGCTGGATAAGTGGGAATGCATTAAACTGTGCAGCTTTTGTATGGCAAAGGACATAGCTAGTAAATTAATTAGGAAACCTACAGAATGGGAGAAGATCTTCACCAACCTCACAACGGATGAAGGCCTCATATCTAAAATATATCAACAGCTCAAAAAACTGAATCATCCCAAAACTAATCTCCAAAGAAACAACCATCCCATTAAAAGATGGGACAAAGATTTAAAGAGAGTCTTCTCTGAAGAAGAAATAAAAATGGCCTATAGACACATGAAGAAATGCTCAACATCTCTGGTCATAAAAGAAATGCAAATCAAAACAACTCTAAGATTCCACCTCACTCCTGTTAGAATGGCCAGGATCAAGAAAACTAGTAACAACAGATGTTGGAGGGGATGTGGCCAGGAGGGATCACTACTACACTGTTGGTGGGAGTGCAAACTCATTCAACCACTATGGAAAGCAGTATGGCAGTGCCTCAAAAGGCTAAACATAGAACTCCCCTATGACCCAGCAATTCCACTCCTAGGCATTTATCCAATTGTCCAGATACAAGGTCAGACTAAATCCACTAGCACAACAATGTTCATTGCAGCATTATTCACCATAGCAAAGATATGAAACCAACCCTGATGTCCCTCAGTTGATGAGTGGATCAACAAGTTGTGGTATTTGTACACAATGGAATTCTATGCTTCTGTCAGCAAAAACGACATCCACCCATTTGTTAGAAATGGAAAGACCTAGAAAAAATCATATTAAGTGAAGTAAGCCAGACTCAAAGGAACTTAGGCTCAATGGTTTCCCTCATTTGTCATAATCAGTAGAAACCTTGGGCTCTCCTAGCAGAGATTTGCAATAGAGCAAAACCTTGATACATAAGGCCAGATAGTATGAAGCTAATTGAAAGGACCTCCAGGATATTGAAACAAAAGCCATATAATGAATGATTGTTGTCCTTAATGTACTATGTTATCTCTCATCTCCTATGCTGTCCCTTGGGTATCCCATATTGTTACAGTACCTCACTTTGTTATCTGATATATTGAATTTATTTGTATTTGGTTATTTGAAATTTGATAGGGAAAAGGGGAAAACCAAGACGGGGGGGCGGTGGGAGGGGAGGGTAAAGGGTACCAAGACATGTGAAAGGGTATCAATGTATGAGAATTAATGCACCTTCTATATGGCAAATATCATGTAACCCTTTTATTAATTACAATAAAAAATATAAAAAAGCTACCTGTGCAAACATGTTCATTACAGTACTACTTAGCCAAAATATGGAATCACTCAGATGCCTTTGAAATGGATAAATGGATCACAGTAATGCAGTATATATGCACAAGAGCTTGTACTCCTCCATCAGAAAGAATGATGTTATACCATTTTTAAAGAAATGAGAAGACCTGGTAATATATATATATATATATATATATATATATAGTGAAATACCCAGACCAGAGAAACAAAGCTCTCATATTTTCTCATTTATAGTAGCTACAATGTGTTTATAGATCTGTAAGTAAATACTATGAATGGTTTGCAAGCAGTAACAAGTGAACTAACTGAAGTATATATCTTTAGAAAGACAAAGTAAAATCCAAACAAGATAAGTACCAGGAAATAGGTACTTGCCAGAAGCTGGGTGGGCCCAAAGAGAGAAGAGTAGATGAATGAAGAGGGAAAGGGGAAGAAATGCAGGCAAGAATTTATTGTATGCATCACAAAATTGAAAATGTAAGGGAAGGAGTGGACTTAAAGGCTGTGAAAATGTTGAAGGTCTGACTTAGGTCAAGAGGCACTGTATACATATACTTGTTAAATGGAAAAAAATAAATACATATCCTATAAATTAAAAAAAAATAAAGCAGTTGAATGGCTACTCCTTTGTACAACTGTTTAAAGATAATAAAAATATTCAAAATAGGAAAATGTGTATATATTCATCAAACAGGGAGTATTCAGTGTTAAACATAAAATTATTTCATTTGGGCAAAAATAGATATAATTATGTATTTTCATATTAAAGGAAATAAGCCTGTACTATGCATGTATAGTCTCCAGGCTTATTATATACTACACATGTTTATAGTATCTGACACACTCCCAAAAGAGAATGTAAAATGCAGACTCATTGGCAGAAGGGTAAACAGGGAGGCAGCAAAAGAGGGTGTTGATGAAGTGCTTGTAGTTGCATATGCATGTGAGAAAACAGAATAATGAACTTACTGAAATCATTTACAGAGAAAGAGATTGAGAGGTAACAAAGAATAATGGTAGATGGGGGGAATTGGATCAAAGATATGTATACATAGTACCACAATGAAACAACATGTGCAACTGACACGTTAATAAAAGCAAGTATTGCATTATCCGTGAACTCAGCTGTAGTTAATACTCAGGAAGGAATGATCAGGAACTGCTATTAAAAAGTTAGAAGAACACTTCTACCAACAAAAAATGTCCAGTTTCTCCTATGACAGTCTTGTAATCATGAAGTTGCTTTCACTGGAATTAAAATGTTATTCATTTTGCCATGTCACCTGAATAATTTCTCAGCTTGGCTTGGAATTTTTTTTCCAATTCTCTTAAAAATAATTTAGATTTTACTGAATGAAAATCAATGTTTTATTCCCTACCTGGGCCTCATGCTTCCTCCAGGAAGAAGTGGTTTTAACCTGAATTTGTTCACGTTGTTGAGATGGACACATTTGCAACTGAGTTTTTGAAGATGACCTGACTTTTAGGCAATTACAGTCAGCACAGAATGCTGCATTGCTTCATAATTTTGATGCCATGTGCTAAAATAAAAATACTATAGTACTTGGGCTAATATTATGGTCTGTGCTCACATATCTGCTGTTAGAACAAGAAACAAATCACTTTATGAGCTCTGGGTTTTAGTGTTCATAAACATTTACATGAGAATTACATCAGTCTTCCATAGTTTACAGATTATGGAACTGACAATCTGGAAATTGATTTAAAACTATTTCAGATGACAAGCTGTATTTCTAAGAAGTGATTTGAAATCAAGGGATTTTAATAACTGTCTGAAAAGACATCACTGAACCCTACCTAGCAAAACCAACACTTTATCTTGGGTATATGGAGGTCCCAATAATGCCTAAATAGCCTTTCTGAGAAAGAAAGCCTTTCTATAGTCTTCTATCATAGAATATGAATATGTAGGAAACTAAAGGGAAGTAAATTTATCTTCCACATATGAATATTTTTTAGAATCTCAGAAATAAGTCACTGTTTGTTTAACATGTAGTCTCCTGGAATTACATATAAAAGACAAGAAAGAAAGAAAAATACTTTATCCAGGAACAACAGATAAATGGTTGTTGAATATTACATCAATCACCTTCTATTACTATGGTTTCCTGCTTACTTATAAAAATAATCATTTTATTTGTTATTTATTTTTTGTCAGTAGTGAGACTTAAACTCTGGGCTTGTGCACTGTCCCTAAGCTGTTCAGTTAAAGGCTGACCCTGAAGTCACGGTGCCACTTCCAGTTTTCTGGTAGTTAATTGGAGATAAGAGTCTCACGGACTTTTACGGCAGGTTGACTTTGAATAGTGCTTCTCAGATCTCAGCCTCCTGAGTAGCTACCATTACAGACATGAGCCATTAGTGCCTGGTAAAATAATCACTTTTAAGGATGGACTATGTTGTTCCTGATAAGAACCTCAGTTGGTTGCTTAAAATCCAAAACAAATGTTGAAGAAACAAAAGGCAAGATGGCTTTTCACTTTTCCATGGCTGAGGTTGGCCAGGAGAATTCCATCAGCAGCTGTAAGGAAGCAGATCATATTATCAGTGGCATGTCAGCATAGACTAGACATAGCACAGCAAGGACACACAGCATCTCTCAGTGCCTTCCTCAAGAGTCAAGTATTTACATACACTTTCATAAGATTTCCTTCTGTTTTTTTGTTTTGGTACTGGGGCTTGAACTCATGGACTTGGTGCTCTTCCCCAGTGTTTTTGTTCATGGTTGGCATCCTAACATTGGAACTACATATTTAGCTTTTGCTGGTAATTTAGGCACCAGAGAGAAATCCTTGGGAAGGTATTCCCTCACTGTGAACAACAGGAAATAATAAAGGGGATGGATTCTGACTTTGGCTCTACAGTCTCTTAAACACCTGACAGCTCTGGTTGTTGCAACCATATTAGACTTTCCCTCAAAAAATGGCTGGTATCAATTAGGTGGCCAATATCCATATTCTAGACAACTGAAAGAAAGAAAACAAGTACAAAGGCAAGAAAGGTATTCAAAGAATCCCCAAATTGTACATATGTAAATATAGTGTTTATACAGATGTACTGGGACACAAACCCACCCATCCAGTACCCCCACACATACACAATGGTAAAAATGAATCAGAAATAGGACCTCAAAATATTTTACATGAAAATCGTAATGGTGGTAGATTGTGCTGACAGAAGTAAAATGCGACATGATAATAGTGTCTTCTTCTGGTGGCACAAACTTAAGCCTAGTGTCTCTGTTATAGTGGTCACATCTGTAAGCACATTAAGTCCTATTCTGCCCTTTGCTGTGCTTGAAAAACATAAGCCCCTCACCATTCTTCCATAATGCTTCAGAAAAGATAGATAGCAACAATGAAAATGATAACTTCTGTGTATCCTGTGTATTTATTCAAAGATCTATTTATTGGAGCAAGATATTTATTGTCAGTTGCAACACTGAGGCAAATAAAATATTTTCTGTTAATGCAGTATACACAATTGAGGGATCTTTTAATAAGGAAAATAGAATAATAAATATAAAAAAAATTAGAATAAGCCCCTTACATGAAACCAAATTCTGACCTTCAAGATTTTTATTTTGTTGTTGGTCATGGGGCTTGAACTCTGGGCCTGCATGCTGTCCCTGCAAGGCTACTTCCCTACCCTTGAGCCAAGCCCTACTTCACATTCTAGAAGTTAATTGGAGATAAGAGTCGCAGGTCCTTTTGTACCCAGGTTGGCTTTGAACCTTGATCCTCAGATCTGAGCCTCCTGAGTGGCTAGGATTACAGATGTGAGCCACCACTCCTGGCTAGATCTTTTTTTTTAGCTCAGCATTATGGTAAGGCTACAGTATGTGTCCATCCAACTGAAACCTACACCTAATGCTTCTTACTTTCCCAAAGCCTACTTCTTTTTAATTTATTTTTATATTTTTCCATATATTTTTATTGTAATTAATAGAAGGGTTACATTATATTCACCAGATAGAAGGTGCTTTGCTTCACACATATTGACACCTTTTCTCATGTCTTGGTCTCCATTTCCCTCCCCCACCCTGCCCCTCATCTTGTTTTCCCCCTTTCCCTATCCAATTTCAAATAACCAAATACGCATATATCCAATATATCAGATAGCAAGGTGAAATACTGTAACAATATGAGATAACCAAGGGACAGCAAAAGAGATGAGAGGTAACAGTACATTAAGGACAACAATCACTTGTTATATGGCAAAGCCTACTTCTTTAGCAAGGTAAGAGGTCCTTTCCACCCTTCATAGCTGTTTTCTTATCCCTCCTCATTCTCACTTAGCATTTTCTGAACCTTATTCATGAGCTCCATTTTATATACTGTAAAGCTAATTTACAAGGGAACTTGAGCCCTATAGGCAGATCGTGTGACATTGTTCTCCACAAAGACCAAAGTCAAAGTGTAGAATTTTGCTTTCAGTATCCTCTAAAAAATCTTACAATTAAAAATTCACTCAATTTAGTTTAACCCCAAATGAAACCAGTAGTCTTCTTACTGGCTGTTGTTCATCAAATAGAAAACATTACAGATGGCAGTGACTTAGTTATCCATTCAACCCCTTTATATTATCATACATATCTGTGTGTGAGTATGTATGAATGCATATGTATCTGTACATCTTTTATATTTATGCTGTATATTTCAGAAACAAATTTCAAAAAAGCCATCATTATAGGATTATTTTCCTAATTTGTTTCTTGTTTGATTCTTTCTCTTTTGTTCAGGTATTTTAAATATTGCTGAATAAATATAAGAGAGACATAAAATATGATGAATAGGAGTGACAAAATCAGGTAGTGTATGTAGATGGAGCTTCTTGAGGAAAGGAGAGTCACCAGAGACACATAGAGGATTTTATGCACTCACCCCTCAGTACACACTCTAATGTTCCCAATAAATCCAATGCAGTGTCTCTTGATACAACCCTGTAAACACCAAGTCAGGTTTGGGAAAATAAATTGAATGAGCAGTCACAGATATTTCTCAATAAAATGAGGCAGGAAATCTAACTCTAACCTGCATAAAATGCATATGGATTAACTAAACTTTGGAGCAGGTGTGGTCTGGGTAGCTGAAATACATTTCTGAAGGGGAAAAATCAATACAAAACTGCATTTGATATATTTCTTTGCTAAAAGCGACAACTTCCAGTATTCTGGAGAGGAATGATTTATAACTATTACATCCAACAAAAATGTTCTTTTTGGCCCTGAAATCTGATAATTTGGTTTTACATGGTGACTGTGCTTCCAGAAATAAAACTGCTGTCTCTCACCATTATTGTTTCAAGGATAGCCCTGGGAAGGCTGGAGAAAGCTGAGTGCATTTCCCTGCAGTATAGTAGGCAGGTGTGATAATTACAGAGTTTTGGAAATGGATTTGTTAACAGGAAAATGGAAAAGAAAAAGGAATAAAGACCTTAACTTTGTTTTAAGGAAGAATGATTTTTCCATCTTGGGAGTACTTTTCTTGGTGAATTCTACAGAATGTATTTCCTTTTGGCCTTGTGGATGTGCTTTTGAATTTATCAGCCTGGAAACATATTGTCACCCTTACAAATGTTTTATCAGCTTGTGCTCTTCCAGGAGACAGAATTTGATACACATCACAGGTGAAACAGGTGAAACATGAGGATGGAATGTTCATATTTGACTTTTAATTCTTTATGGCTCTACCAGTGGGAGGGGGTTCTCTATGGAGTATATTCATATACTGAGGGAGGAAGACGCTGTGCTCTAAAGCAAGAACTTTAGAGCCTTAGACAAGAATTAGCAGCAAGCCAGAATTAATTAAAACAAAAAAGTAGGAAAAATGGTAGCTCCACGCTCATTTCTGACTAGCCATACTGACACCCCTGATAATCATCCCCTACTTCAATATTCATGTCCTCCTTGCAGGAACTAAAATATATATCGTTTGTGATTATAATTCACTAGTAAGGTTTTAGTACGTTTTACCATTTTTTATTTTATTTATATACAGCCATATGGTGTAAATTATTTACACATTTTCTTGGTCATAGGTATAAACCCTTCTGCCATGATAGATTCATAAACCATATGATAGGAAGCATGCTTTGCATCTGGGTTGGTTCCATATCTTTCCTATGGTAAATAGTGCCTCAATGAACATCATTGTGCTAGTGGATATAGTATGTCCTAGTTTCTGGATGAGTGGGTAAATGCCAAGTAGTGGAATTGCTGAGTCATAGGGGAACTCTATATTTAGTTAATGATTGGATCAATAAGATGTAGTATTTATACACAATGGGATTTTATGCTGCCATCACAAAGAACGACATAGCCCCATTTGTAAGGAAATGGAAAGACTTAGAAAAAATCATATTAAATGAAGTAAGCCAGACTCAAAGGAACATAGGCTCAATGGTTTCCCTCATTTGTCATAATTAGTACAAACCTTGGACTCTCCTAGCAGAGGATTACAATAGGTCAAAACCTAAATACATAAGGCCATATAAGATGATGCTAAATGAAAGGACTTCCAGGATATAGAAACAAAAGCCATATAATGAGTGATTGTTGTCCTTAATGTACTATGTTATCTCTCATCTCTTTTGCTGTCCCTTGGTTATCTCATATTGTTACAGTATTTTACCTTGTTATCTGATATATTTTATATATGTATATATATATATATATATATGTTTATTTGGTTCTTTGAAATAGGATAGGGAAGTGTGGAAAACAAGATGAGGGGTGGGGAGTTGAGGGAGGGAAATGGGGACCAAATCATAAGAAAGGGTATGAATGTTTGTGAAGTAATGCACCTTCTATCTGGTGAATATAATGTAAACCTTCTATTAATTACAATAAAAATATATGAAAGAAAAGAAAACATGCTTTGCTACAGTTAATACACAGAGGCCAGGTGGATGAAAGGATAAAGTACATTAAAAAACTTTTAGCTTTTCTGTTTGTTTGATATGTGATTGTGTGTGTGTGTGTGTGTGTGTGTGTGTATACTTGGGATTTTTCACTCTAGGATGGTGCTCTATGACTTGTGCCATATCCCTATGTTGAGCATTCCTCATGGAATTTTCTGCATTATGTGGCTTCAAGGTTTTATTCTCAGATCTCAGCCTCCTGTGTAGCTAAGATTATAGATATGTGCTACTTGTATCTGACATTGTTGTAATTTGTATCATTTTAGTTTATATGTGTGTGTGTGTGTGTGTGTTAAAAAGATGTCTTATACAATAAGGTATATGGCATTCCATTGCCTAAAAAATTCTTGGTCTTGAGGAATTTAGCACAAGGTTAGAAAATTATATCCAATTTTTGAAAAGAACACTTTGTTGGAAGACATACACAATCTCCCATCATCCATTTACATATTTAATACATTATTTCCAAGTTACATCCATGTTAAACAGATATAGCAGTGCTGGTTAGCCTGTCAAGCATACAGTGTTTACCATTTGATACTTCAGAGCAGAAAAATATTACCAGGTTTTGGCATAATGCAGGCAAATGTACTTTGTCTGAGATTCATGAGGAATTCAGTGTTCCAGGTAATGCTTTGTGTTTTACTTTTAATTCAGTGATTTCCTATGGATTTTCCACAGTAAGCCATTAATATTCTTGTTTCAATATATGATTGTTCTAAGGAAGAAGTATGTTAAGTACATGTACTAACACTTTAAATGCTCTACTCTAAAGTCCAGCTAGGAAGAGATTTCCAATTTTTCTGGATGTGAGTGGTGCTTTCTTGAATAGAATTTGTTAGGTTTCATAGTCCTCTATGTTGTGGTTTACTTTTTCTTTGGTTCTAATTGCAGTATTTCCCTGTTATTCTATTCTGATTATTTTAAAAAAGAAAGAAAAAGGTCAGCAAAATCAGATGCCTTCTGTGTGTTCATGCTCTCCTACAGATAACATGACAAATTAAGCTTGGAGGACTGATTGTCAAGGATATATGAAAGGCTACATTCCATAAAACCCAGAATCCCTAATGAGCCATCATAGAGTTTAAAACATTCAGTTTAAAACTGAATCTTCCTCTTTGCCTTGACTCATATTGGGGTTGGTGGGGGTAGAAACACATTCATTGGCAAAATACGTCATAACCTTTTTAGAGAATTTTATTATCCAGACAGAGTACAAAGAGACTTGTGAGACTGAATGCTAAGTGCCTCGTCTATCCTTAATATGACTCATTTACTGATGAAACCAATCATATTTCTCAGTCCAAAAAGAAAAAAAATAGAATGGTCTGAAAATATTTTAAGTTTTTTTAAAGTTCATCTGACTTCTTTAATATATTAACAGAGTAAACAACTGGTGTTTATATTGATTCTTGTTTTACTCATCAAAGTACAACTTGAGGCATTTGACAGAATGAGGAGTATCTCCTTCAAATATAAATCAGAAAGGTTTCTTGGGGCCAGCAGGAAAGTAGAAGGCCCTGAAAAATGCTTCAGAGGAACAAAAGAAGTTTAGATCACGTCTCCTGGTTGATTTTTACAGATTTGATGCTGGAAACTCAACCCAAGGCTTGTAGTACTAGGCAAATGTCCTAACACTGAACTACAATCCCCTGCCACAAGTGTGGATTTGAAACACCCCATATAGTTGCTGGAAAGGTCCTTATGGAAAGCAGTAGAATCCTTAAGAAGTGGGGTTGAGGTGAGGGAGGTCTTTATATCATTGGCAGAAAATTCTTGGAAGGGGAGAGCAAGATCAGGGCCCCATTTTCTCCCTCCCTCTTGCTTCCTGGTGGTGAACTGAGGATATTGACTTTGTCAACATACTCCTTTCATCACATTTTTTCCTGGACCAGAGCAACACAGCCAACTGGCAGTAGATCAGAACTTCCAAATCTTTGAGCCAAACAAATCTTCTACATTTATGACTTTACTATCATTTGTGACCATTATGAACAGCTGACAGGGGCACTTTTCAATTACCATGTACCTATATCTTGCTGACTCTCCTATGCCACCTGGTATGGTGAAAGCTGGCCTTCCCTTAAGCTTTGTAACCATTCAGTGTGTTTCCATCTTTCCCAATTTATGATTAATTTCTTTTCACATTCACCTACAGTAAAAATTATACAAGTATTTATTGAGAATCTGAAGCATGCTAAACATCGTACAATTGAAATAAAAAAGGAAGCTAAGGTATTATTTTTAGGGCCTGGGTTTGATTTGGAGGCCTTGCCCTTAATTAGTTTTTACTCACACACTTGAGCCATGCCTATACATGAAGCTTTTGCTGTTTATTTTAGAGATGGAGTCTCATGGACTTTTCTGTCCAGCCTGGAAATGCACTTTGTTCCTCTTTGTCTCAAAGCCTACTGAGTAGCATGTAAGACAGGAGTTAGACATTTGGCTATCTATTAATTTTTGAATTGTTCTTATTTCTATCATGCATCAGCTTCCCGATTTCACTAGAGTCAGACAAGAAAATCTACAGTGAGACAAGACAGTTCTGCATCCATAAATTTTTGTCAGATTATTATTTCAGCAAGCTATCTGGGGATAATATGGAGGTTCCATGAAAATGTCTGGTCTTTGAGTCTTTCCAGTGAAGAATGTTGTTCTCTTCCTAACTGATCCGTAAGGGTGATTCTTCCCAAATCTCCAAGACTTTCTTTCTCAATGTACAATGTAACCAACTGTTTATTAGAATAGAAGAGTTGTATAGAGAAAATGTATACTCTGCTTACATGAAAAAGAAAACAACACATGTAACTTGCTTCATTTACAACTACATCTTCATCGAGCATCTATCTGATTCATGTCTACCTTTCATGTATCTTAATTTACACGCAGCAGGATTTTACAAGCAAGCTGATATAAGGCAATAAAAGACAGAGCAACCTGTGATATTTCTTGGGGAGTGACTACTAATGGTGTGAATTCCTTGGACACTCTCTCCCAACTCTAATCACTGACTAGTTTGCTTGTGCCTAAGGGTGTCTCTTTACTTGTATTTCCTCCTCATATTTCCTGAAGAAGGATGTAGTTAGGAATCTGCTCTTTACTGACAGATAGCAAACACTGGTTCTGTCATATGAATTTTCTTATAAATTAAGCCCAAGATGGCCTCCTCCTTCTTGATTTAACAAACTAGATAAAAAAATGTATAAATGGCTTTTCCTGTGTCCTATGCATGCCTCTGTACATATTAATATATATGAATATATGCCCATGAATATATACATATGTGTCATTTCAAACAGATGATACTTAGATCCATCCATAGATGGATAAATAGATATTTCTTTCCTCCTACTTCAATTTTCAGACAAATAATTGTTCTACCACACACACAAAAAAATCCTCATATACAATAAGTTTGCTTTGAATTCTAGTCCTTAACCATTTCAATGGCTTTTCTGAAGGTGAGAGTGGTATTAACTTTTTCTTTTTCTTTTATTTTGTTGATTGTGAAGTTTTAACTCTGTGGGCCTGGGAGTTGTCACCCAGCTCAAAGCTAGTGCTCTACCACTTGAACCACAGCACCACTTCCAACATTAACTTTCTTTACAATTGGAAGAGACATGGAAATGGGAAAAATCTTTTATGAAGTAAAGCTATTTTATTTCAGAATATGTATTTTCAGTCTTACGGTAAGATACTGTTGTATTTCTGATTTTTAAACCAAATGATGGATGGACTTTGACACAGGTTTGAATCAGACATAAGTGATAACCACCATATACATGAAAAAAAGATAATTCACATGGGAATTTCAGTTATATAAAATGTGACTTCTGTCCTTTTCTCTAAATAAATTGGGAGGTGACTGAGTGGAGTACTTATGAGTTGCATTTACATTAGGAGTCCTAAATTAGTAAGATGACTCATACATGATGGAGTTTGTATTGTAATTTTTCATGCTACTTTGTTTCTTCTGTCTGTATTATTTTTTCTCTGATTATGCATCTGCAGTGTTAAAGAGAGTAAATTATATGTAAATTTTGGTGCAACTAAATCCAAAGATGCAGTGATCATGTGTTATAGATCATTGGAATAAATTATATTGAGAGCATCTTTCAACATACTTCAGATTAAAATTTTAAAATGGGTCCAGACAGGTTAAAGATGAGAAATTATGTGCATAACCCATGTTGGACTGTTGTTTTTCTAGACATCAAGAAATAATGAACTACAAAGTAAAAATATCTATTTTACATGTAAAAGCAATTGTGGAACTAAATGCTATCATTTATCCCTGTAATTCGGATCTTGGAGCTGTTAGTGTAAGCCCAATACTCTATATTTTCTGTGTAGAAAATATAAAAATGAATGAAATCTTAAAATCATACCTACCTTGAATGGGAGTAACGAAGAATCGCAAATTTATATCTTAAAGGAGAATCAAGCAGTACTGAGAAACAATGTAAAATATGTCAGTGGAGAAGTGTAATGGGTGTTTATTCGTTATTTTTTACAGATACACTATTTTTGTTTGAAGAATGGTGCTTAATACAATATTATCAAGAAAAAGTAGAAAAAACACAGCAAAGAAGGGTAGTTGAGTAAATACCCACCAGATGATATGTCAATATCAATGAGCGAGTATAACAAATATACCAATCATAGCAAATCCAGGAGTAAAACTCTATGGAATAACCTTTCAGCAGTTAACAGATAATTTAACAAAAATGAAAACCAGAACACTGAAATTCTTTGAATAGGTATGTAGTGGCTGAATATGACAAATTGAAAAGATAATGGCAGATGCATATTGTCATAATATCTATATATTAAAGCTAAAATGGAAAAAATTATGAGACTGATAGAGTGAAGAGCTATGTGGAAAGGGAGGGAGAGTGATTGATGAATGACTCTCATCAAGATATACTGAACACAAATGGACTTGTAATATCATAAACCCTCCCCCCCAAGATTAATCAAAACATAAGAAGAAATGGGAAGAGAAAATATTTAAGTAAAGACAAAAATAGTTTAGGATGAACAGAAGTGATGAGATAAACATTTTAAATGTTTCAGTAACAGGAAAATATATCCTAAGAACTGTTAGAAGATGAACAAAAATATTTTCTAGAATTAAACTCAAAACTCAACTTTTCAAAAAGCCAATAATAAAAGTAGCACACAATTAAAGTGAATCTATAATGTTCTCATATTTTCCTATAGGAAATCATGTTTGAAAATAATTTGAAAAACAATTGTGTTCTTAATGTACTATGTGCAGTTATTTCCATTCTTTTTTTCCCATTATGGTTAATCTTATGTGGTTAATGTATTCTACTTTGTTACCTACTAAATTGTACATTTGTTTATTTGAAATAGGGAAGGGAAGGGGAAAACCAAGATGATTGTGAGGGGGTGGGAGGCGGGAAAGGGGGATAAAATGCACCCACTACCTGATGAATGCAACTGTAACTCCTCTACATATTACCCCCAAAATAAAATACAAGAAAAATAAACATATAAATAAATAAACAGACAAACATGTTTTTCATGTAAGGAACTTCACCAAACAGCATGCATAAGCATGTTTCATGGCTATGTACTCAGAAAGTTCTGGCATATTAAAAGCTTAAGTAAGAATGACAACCTAAATTGGATACTTGTGGCTTACACCTGTAATCCTAGCTACTTAGGAGTCTGAGGTTTGAGGATTGCAGTTCAAAGCCAGTCCAGTGTAGAAAATCTCTTGAGATATTACCTCTCATTAACACCAAAAGGCCGAAAGTGAAGCTGGAGTTCAAGATGCAGAGTGCTAGAAAGGAAAAGTATAAATTATTAAGAACAATAATACATATTTTTTTCAAATTATGATTCAGTGGTTTTGAAAATTAGTCTGAAAATAACATAAATGGTCAAATAACGAGGTATTTGGATACTTGGATACTGACCAAAAATAATCAGCCTTTGTTAAATAGAAAAGAAAATTGTAATAAGCTACTTTTCTTTGAGTAGCAATGGTTGCATTGAACAACAAAAGATTTATCTATCTTCACGACATTTTCCTTTTGATTACAACTTCATCTAACTTGTCCTTTGAAGTTGACCTCACCAAGTCACCAACATCTGTTTTCTTATCATAAAAGTCAAATATTTGTGTTATTAAATATTATAGCAGCTTTCGCTGCTGAAAACATTCCTTGCATCATCATCATCATCATCATCATCATCATCATTAGCATATATTAGTTTTTAAGGGGGGGGAATTTCATTGTAACATTGTCTCACATGCTTAACAATCTATTCAATCTCAGATTCCTTTTAAAAGAACTACTGGCACAGACTTGCCACAGTACCAAGAACTCTTCATCATCCTGTCCATGCCTAAATCCAATCACTAGCTCTTTGGGTGTTCTCATAGAATCTCCACTATTGAGTTCCCAAAGCATATGCAGAACTCTAGACTGATATTGCGCCCTGCCAACTTGAGGTCTCTATTGGAATTTTGAATGAGTGTTTCAACTACTGGAATAGAATTTTTTGTTTTCTTCTTGAAAATTAGTATGCTCTACTCCCCATGACTCATAATTATATAGTCATTGAAACAGTGGCAGAAAAACAGGAACCAGGACTTATACTTGAATTCTTTTCCTTTTTTTAGTATTAAATTCAAATGAAGTTGGTTATCCCTAAAACTTACCCTATGATCCAATCATCTCTCATATCATTTGTTACTGTTACTGTATTTCTTCACAGCTTTAATAGCCTTCACATTACTTTTTTTTAAAAGATGATGATGATGATGATGATGATGATGATGATGATGTACAAAGGGATTCCAATCCTTTAAGTCAATTCACAAGGACAATACTAATTTTTTGGTCAGTTGTGGGACTTGAACTCTGTCCTTGAGATCTTCAGCTCAAGGCTCGTGGTCTATCACTTGAGCCACAGCACTACTTCTGGTTTTCTGGCTGTTAACTGGAGATAAGAGTCTCATGGACTTTAGTGCCCAGGCTGCCTTTGAACCTCGATCCTCAGATCTCAGCCTCCTGAGTAGCTAGGATTATAGATGTGAGTCACTAGCTCCCACAGTACAAGACTTCTTGATCAGTGTCACTCCTTTATTCTTCATTATTTTCTTCCTTCATTATTATTCTTCATTATATTCTTGAAGTTACATAATTCATTTTTACATAATGCACCTTGTAGAGAATGACTATATTTACTCACCCTTCCTACCTCCATTTCTGTGCTCTTCCCTTTGTCCAATCCTCCCCCAACCCCTGAACCTTCCCCTCCAGGCAAAAAGGTTTTTACTTCCTGGTATTTAGTTTGATAAACAGTATACAGACTGGTCACAAGTGTTATGCCTTTAGGTTCTTCCCTTAAGTATTCTTCCCTTTAGTTAATCTGCTTGTATGTATGCATTGAGTCTTCTCCTTATTTTTATGTACAGATCTTTCCATTAAAACCAGACTTAGTAATATGTTTAGCACTTATAAGCCAGTTTGTAATCACACATAGAATATTTTAAACCCTCCTTCATAATTACTGCAAACCTTATCTCTGACTTTATCTTTAGTTTTTTTTATCATATGAAATTTTACTTTAATGACCTACTTTCTGCACAAGAAGAAAGCAGCAATTCAGAGTTTCAGAGAATGTTTGCTATGCTCAATGCTTTTATTCTACATACATGTTTTTCTATGTCTGCTTCCTTCTCATTCAAATCCCTAATCAAATAACATCCCCCATGGTGTTTTCTTGATACTTCTCTCCAAATTCACATTCTCACAAGGATCCTTTTTCATAAATTTCTATTCCATGTGGGAAGTTGTAATAAAAATAATAGCCTTATTTTTTTCCCCCACAAAACTCCTCCACAAAACCAGAAGAGGCGTAACAGTTTTTTTAATTAAGTAAACCTTAAACCGTAAAGAACATCTTTATCTTTCTAAAAGATTGAAGATATGGAAAGAAAAAATTCCTTTTTATATTGCAAAGCAGATTCAACCCATTATACTCATCTTCTTAAAGTAAATAGCAACAATGTATCATGTTTGAACAGGGACTGGTAAGGTCAATTGCCACATACTTCCTTCTAAGTTCATTTGTTTCTTTACATGACAGTTTGAATTAACTGAGTTTACCAACAGAAAAAAAAATCTCTTCTATTTTCATGACCAGAATTTGTTTTCCAAATTGTGCCCACTGAAGTTAGTAGGCTAACATCCCCTCAAAACCAATAGATATGTACTGTATGTTTTGTGTGTGACTGATTTTCAAGGATGTAGCTCCCAGTTCTTTGAGAAAAATATCTCTGAGCTTTAAAGCTTCCAAGAGGCATATTTAGCTTCTCAAAAGATTTACATACATTTTAAAGGTACATAATAGAACTTAAAATTACTATTTTTGGCAATCTATGCTCTTCAAAAGAAAGTATGGAAATACAGCTTCCTGTTTTGAAGCAAGGAGGATAAATTCACATTTTAAATTTTCTTACGAGTTTTCTTTTAGATTGTTATAATTATTAATATCTTTGAAAACACTGATCAGCAAATGAAAATGTTGCATTTATATAGTTTGTCTTTCTGTGTCATTTACTGTCTTTTAGCTATAATCAAGGTCCTAAAAGACTGAACATTTCTCTTCCACATTTAAACTTGTATTTTAATTTTGCTCAAAAGTTTCTAGACCATGTTAGATAAGTAATAAATATTCACAGAATTAATCATTGTATAACAATATTATTTATTAAAATAGTTGCAATATGAACAAAAATTAGACAAGGAGGAAAAATTCCAGCAAGTTAGGCAAACAATAAATTCTCTGAGAAATAGTTTCCTCATATTTCTTTACTAAAATTACCAAAGAGCCTTTCTCCATCAAAACCAGCAGAAACATCAAACTTTTGTTACAACTCATGAACCTACACTGCATTATTTATCAAAGTTTTCACTTTGTACTTATACCTAGTCCTTTTTAAGGTTAATTCCTTAGTGTGGTTCATATTCGGTGAATTTTAGAAAATACACCTTGACAAAAATTCATGATTTTAGTAGCATACCAAAGAGCTTAATCACTGTAAAAGTATTTTGCTCCTGTCCATACATTCCTGCTTGTCACCTAATCATGGATAATTCACGTCTTACCAGTTACATGGCTTCATCTTTCCCAGAATTTCCCATCATTAGAGTCAGATAATCTACCACCTTTACAGAATGGCTTCTTTTATTTACTGATTAACATTGAAGTTTTCTCTAGGTTTAATGGCTTGGTAGCTCTTTTTTTTGCTAATCTAATGTCGCATTGGCTGTAGGATGCACAATTCCTCCTTAAAGGTCATTCTGCTCCTTTGTAAATCAGAACAGTTACAAATAAAATTTCTCTCAATGTCCTTATGGGTTTTTGGTAAATGTATAATTTTGACTTCACTTGTGTAATAAGTGGATTCATTTGTATAACTAACAAGTAGCATGACTGTTGAAGTCTCTGTAAGAGTACGTTAAATTTTTAAAGAAATGGCTGGAGCTATTTTTCAAAGTGGTAGTACCAACTTATACTTCTAACAACCAAAACAAAAGGAAATTTCACACACTCCCTTTCCCAGCTTTAAAGTGACAGAGATTTTTGTGTCTGTCTAATTAGTTATGTGTGTAATAGAGTTTGACATTGTTAAAACTGAATCTTGATTTTTAAAGTACAAGGCAAAAATATTAAAATCTAGTAATTGGGTTATTGACTTAGAATAGGTACACACAGGAGTTGTATCCTCTTTAAATTTCATTTATTTATTTTTACATTTTTACTAAAAAGGTGATATACAGAGGGGATACAGTTACTGAAGACAGGTACTGAGTACAGTTCTTTTTAATAGGTGTCACCTCCTCCCTCATTTTTTCACATTTTTACCTCCCAACCTCTATCCCTCACAATTTATATAGTTCATTTTCAACATTATATCTAATGAGTATTACTGCTGAATTATTTCACTCTTTGACCAACATTTCTGTTCTTCCATTTTCCCTCCCCAAATCAGATAAATTTACATAGAAGACAAAAGGAACCGAAATTTAAAAAAATAGCTACAAAAGAAAAAAATCAGAGGAGGGGAAAAACCCAAAATAAAATAAAAATCTTTTGTTTCCATATCTTGGAGTTCCTTTTGATGTTTACATCATTTTGATGTTTACATCATTCTATCAGATCATAGTCTTGTAGCTATTGAGCCCTTGATGATCCTCTCCTAAGGATATCCCTCTTTGGTCTCACTGTGCAAATGCTTAGAGTTCTGTTTAATTTATCATGTTCAAATGTATTTTTTTGTCTTTTACTATCCACTGGGTTTATTTGTAGATTTGTAGGCTCATTCTAGTTATTACAAATGAGGGTGTTCTTCTGAAAAGTTTTTCTCCCAGTATCACATATTATACTACTTCCTTGTTTCACAATGTTCAACTTTAGACAAATACTCTTTAGGTATAAGGTTAATGAATGATTTGGAGGAGTTTCATTTATACTGGCATCTTCCAATCACCAAAATCAATAATGCTCTATCTTTTGAATCAGTTCACAAAATTCACACTAAAATTTTTATTAGAAACATGAGAATCCTTTGCTATTAAATAAACAGATATTTTTAAGGATCTATTCTTGAAAAATTGTTTTTGTTTGCTTGCTTGCTTGCTTATTTTTTCTTTCCTTTTGGCAATATTAGAGATTGTGATTCCAGGTCTCATATATTACAGGTAAGAACGTCAGTATTTTTTCTTATTTTCTTTTTGACATGAGATCTTGCAAACATCCTCTAAATTGACCATTATTATGATCCTTCCTCTGTGACTTTTAAGTATTTGAATTTATAAGCAAGTAGTACCACATCTAAAATTTCTTGAAAAAACTGAATGAATTTTACAACTTGGCTGTGGTGGGAATTGAGGGAAAAGATAGTAAGAGAAAAGGTGGGAGGAGGTAACAGCATTCAATAAGTTACATACGTAACTCTAACCCCACTGTACATAACTCTAACAATAAAATAGAATTTAAAAAGAGTATTGGAAATTATTTTTGTCAGAATTGAAGCAAATTGGAAAGGTATTTCTAACCCATGGAAATTTTCCTATTTTATGAGTGCATGTTTCATGCCCTTTTGATGTTATACTGAATTGGAGGAAATAAACCCTGAATTTATTCATCATACAACATTTTAAATTTTCATTTTAACTTAATCCTATGTATAGTTGTAGAAAATCTTATATGTATTGAAGTTTAATAGTAATCACAAATAATAATATTATAGAAATACTAACAACCCAGATATGAATCACAAACAGTAGCTTTGTAGTATTCTTACCAACTCAAAGGTAGACCTTTTTCTCTTTTTTAAACTTTCTCATTCATTGGAGAATTACTATAAACTCTAGTTTCATATGTATGTATTGAACATCTTAGGATCCTCAGAAGAAAAAATTATTTGCAGTCCTAGATAAATCATCAGGTCAAAATTTGGTACTCATACAGATACTATGCAGGATGATTTACACAAATAAAATAATTTGATATGTTTAAAGTCATCAAAAAATCTGGCTGAAGTTTTGTCCTCATTCAAATCCTGAATTCAAAACTCAGTAATACCACCACTAAATATAGTGTTTAATGCTGTGATCCTTTTTGGATTATTAGATATTTCATATTCAGATTATTAGTCAGTTATACCCTGATTATGAAAATCAGTCTAAGGACTGGTAGTATGTCCTAGTGGTAGAGTGCTTGCCTGCTATGCACAGAGCTCTGACTTTGTTTGCTCAATACCACAAACAGAAAAATCCAAAAGGGGTGCTGTGGCTCAAGTGGTAGAGCTCAAGCCTTGAGAAAAGCCCAAGGACAGTACCCAGGCACTGAGTTCAATTCCCAGGTCTGGCAAAAAATTTAAAAAATTAAAAAATACTCAGCCCAAATATTTCCTTGGGTAGCCAATGGGCTATTTCCATTTGAGTCAGAAATAGTATCTTATATGTCATCAAAATGCGGAAGACTTAAGGCAATATTATCATCTTTCATGGTCTAAATTGAGAAGTGCAGGAAAGATTAACAAGATAAATCGATGTGGGTACAAACTGATGAGGCACAGTTTGTTTAGTTTATGTCCTATAGAATTGCCCAGGTTGCTGGAAATTGATAATGGGAAGTCAAGTAGCCCTCTAAATCTATGCTTTGGCTTTTAAGTCTTTCTGGAAGTAATGTCCCATGGTTCACTATTACAAACATCAGCTCCTACATAAGAATTGATGTCAAGTAGTTAGTTGAAGTTTGCTTTGCCAATGTTTTAGCTTCAAATTGAAAAAGAAAACCCCATAGAGTTCCTTAATAATGTAGCATAAACTTGATTGAAACATATTGCTAATATTTTTAAGTATCTGGAAGAGTTACAGAAACATAATACACTTGGTACTCATACTGCCATTTTTGTTACACCAAGCTTATAAAACAAACACATTATGGTATGCAAAACATAATGCTTTTTCTGGAACTCTGGTTTTTATAGACTTTTATGGCTGAACAATTGATATTTACCTATGGCGATTGGCTTAGAAGACCTTAAAGCAGCACTGCAGAAGATAAACTATGACTGTTTGCTTATAATATGAGAACAGCAAAATATCTAAAGGCCTCTTTAAATATTCCTGGTATTAAACCAGCATGGCTGCTTAAAAGTTCAGCATTATATTTTCATATGAAGCACTCTAGATTCTTTCCAAGTCCTCTTTGCTAAAAAAGGACAAGACATACCCTTTCAGGAAATTGTGTATTCTGCTATTATCAAATAAATTAAGGCTAATTCCTCTCCATGTTTCATGCTGCCTTTATCAATATTATCAATAACATGTGTTCACAGGAGCTACCAGGTATTAAATAGTCTCTGATGGATTGGCACAGACTTTTTACTAAAGATTATTGTAATGATTAAAGAATAAAACTAAATATGGCTCTCTCTATGGGGAAAAAGATTCTATTGTAATGTATTATAGTGTGAAAGTCTTCCTCAGAAAGGGATTTAAGAAAATTAATAATTGTATTTGTGAACCTATGTGATACTAGAGTACCAGAGTAAAGGACAATTCACTGGAAGAGAAATAAAGAAAACATTCACAACCCCACCCCCACAAAAATACAAACAGATAAATCTCACAAAACAAATGTGCCATTGGGAGTAAATAAGTTTGAAAAATAAAAGTAATCAGATAGTAATAAATTCCATAGCCATTTGGAATAGTAATTTAAGGAGCAGTCCCTAATTGCCACTCATAATGTTCATGTATTTAATATTATTGAGAAGGTTTAATAATGGCACACTCACATGGATAGTAAAGGTTTGACAGCATTTGTGGAAGATGCATGACATTCAGAAATATGAAGTAGTATGTTCACTCTTCTCTTCCAGGAACAATGAACCGTGGTGACAGAAGGAAGGTGAGAGTTACTGAACTGCAGTCATGAAAAAAGCCTGGCTGTATACCTAAAGATCAAAGCAGTGTTAAAGATTTCTTTTTTCTGTTGGCTCTGGGAATCCATTAACTGTGTCTGAAAAGAGTAGTGACAATTGCTGACTTTTGCTCCACTCCATGGCAGAATAGACTATCAATTACCCAACATTCTATTCTCCCTTTCAGTAGAATAGAGGTTTGATGGGACAATCCCTATTGTAGGCTCAGAGTGGGAGGAGAGAGGAATGGAAGGCTTTCTGAATAGTCAATACTCCCAAAGGTTGCACAGCTTGAGCTTTTCTGCACATAAAAGAGAATAATTAGACCCAGTCGGTGTTACATCATAACATGCATTTTATGACCGGGTATACACAATGCCAGAGGCTGGTGTGCATTGTTTTATTGTTCTAACTGCTCATTTTAGTTCAGTGAAAGCTAAGCCTAGGGCTGATACTCTAATAATGCAGCTGGGGGTGGGGCATGAATATGATGGAAATTTCTACCTTCTATTTCAAAATTTTCCCTCAACAACCAGAGATCTTTGTGGAATATCTGCACTTTCTTTGCACAGGCAAGGTAACAGACATTCTGATGAGAACTTTTCTGTAAATCAGGAAGAAGGCAAAATGAATTTCTGATTCAGCCTGTTATATCATCCCATGGTTTCATACCCAGGGTGATTCTTCTGAGTCAGTGCCACACATTCTCTTCTCTGCCAATCTAGTCCATGAATAACAACTCAGAGGTTTGGCTGTGGGAGAAGGAAGAATTTTAAGGTCTGTGTTTATTGCTGTGGTTCAGGGGTCATCAGCACTGTGACCAAAATAGAAACTTTTCTGGGCTTCACTTAAGATTTTAGTACAGAACTGATTGATCATTTCAAAGTGAGCTCACACAGAAAGAACACACACATTTAAATCATTAGTATGAACTCTTAAAGTCGTTTTGATTTCCATTTCTTTCTTTAAAAACATACAAGTCAAGTGAATTTTAGTATGATTTTCAATAATCATATATGTTATAAATCAGAACAATTGGAGTTGGTGGTTCACACCTAGAGTCCCTGTACTCTGGAGGCTAAGGTACTAAGTAGTATTGTGAGTTTTAGGCCAGAGTAGGCAGCATAGTACATTCTAGAACAGCCTGAACTACATAGAGAGGCCCAGTTGTTTCTAACTAAAATTCATTTACATTGGACATCTATTTTTCAGATTCGAAAGATTAAAGAAGGGTTTGAACACACTTCTATCATGGGCTAAGTATAGAGAGAATAAGGCTGTCAATTTTGATTTGCATTTCTTTTATGGTCAGAGATGTCAAGCATTTCTTCATGTGTCTATTGGCCATTTTTGTTTCCTCTTCAAAAAAGTCTTTAGCCCACCTTTTAATGGAATGGTTGCTTGTTTTTTGTTTTGTTTTGTTTGCCAGTCCTGGGCTTGATCTAGGGCCTGAGCACTGTCCTTGGACTTTCTCAAGGCTAGAGCTCTACCACTTGAGCCTCAGCTTCTTTCTATGTTTGTGGTACCAAGGAATTGAACCCGGGTCTTCATGCATGCTAGGCAAACAGTCTACCACTAGGCCACTCCCGGTTCCTAATTCTTTCTCTTTTTGGGGGTTAGGATTTCCTTTTTTTTTTCTTTGTTGCTAATGGGGCTTGAACTCTGGGCCTGGGAGCTATCCCTGAGCTCTTCAGTTCAAGGCTACCACCCTACCCTTGGAGCCACAGTGCCACTTCCAATTTTCTAGTGGTTAATTGGAGATAAGAGTCTCACAGACTTTAGTGACCCACTAGCTTTGAACTGCGATCCTCAGATCTCAGCATCCTGAGTAGCTAGGATTATAGGCATGAGCCACTGAGCCCAGTTGAGGATTTGTTTTTGAGAGATTCAATTTTTTGATCTGCAGGTATATATCAGATATAAGATCCTTGTCTGTTGTATGGCAAGTGAAGATCTTTTCCTACTCTGTGGACTTTCCTTTTATCTTGCTGGCTATGTCCTTTGCCATATGGAAACTCTGCAATTTAATGCAGTTCCATTTGTCCAAACTGTCACTGATTTATTGTGTTTCTGGGCCCAAGTGTGTCTTCTACTTCTTCCTATAAAAATGTCAGGATATTTGCTTTTACCCCAGGTCTTTGATCTATTTGGAGTTGATTCTGGTGCAGTGAGACAGATAAGGATCCAACCTTAATTTTCTTTTCTTTTTTTTTTGCCACTCCTGGGCTTGAGCTCAGGGCTTGAGCAATGTCCTTGGACTTTCTCAAGGCTAGAGCTCTACCACTTGAGCCTCAGCGCCACTTCCAGCTTTTTTCTATGTATGTGGTACCAAGGAATCGAACCCAGGTCTTCATGCATGCTAGGCAAGCACTTTAACCACTAGGCCAAACTCCCAGCCCCAACCTTAATTTTCTACATGTGTTTAGCCAGTTCTGCCAGCAAAGTTTGTTGTAGAGGCTGTCTTTCTTCCAGCCAGTATTCTTGGCTTCTTTATCAAAGATTAGGTGGCCATAAGTCTGGGGGGTTATTGCTGGGTCTTCAGTTCTATTCCATTGGTGCTTAGGCCTGTTCTTGTGCCAGTATCAAGCTGCTTTTATTACTATAGCTTTGTAGTAGACTTTGAAGTTTGTATTGATATTCTTCCAGCTGTTCTTTCTGCTAATTGTTTTTGCTAGTCAGTGGTCTTTTTATTTCATATGAATTTTTGATTGCTTCCTCTATTTCATTAAAAATGACATTAGGATATTGATGGATATTGCATGAAGTGTCTGTAACCTCTCATATGCAGAACATACTCTCTCTCTCTCTGAACTGTGATGCATATAGTATGAGATGAATATATGCATGCACATAGACACATACAATGTATCTTCACCTGAAGAAAATACATCACTGTTACCAATGATTGATCTGTTTTTGTAGTGAAATTTAAACATCCATATCTTTTTTTGTATTTTTTTGTTTTCTTTTTACTGTTATGGATATGTGTATCTATAAAAAATGCGGTAAAGCTTATACATAAAAAGATCTTGGAAGTCTTGTCTTGAGAAAGTTCCTTTCAGTTTGCTGCACATTCTCCACAGGAGAAGCATGGCATACAAAGACACTGGAGATGTAGAAAGCTCTCATCTATCTTGTCCAGGAATTTCTACTTTGCTGCTTATGGTGGTAGGAAATAGAGGCCAGGCAGGCTTGAATCTCCAACACAGAATCAATACGTGGGTGATATTTATGGTGTAGTCCCATTATCATCATAGAAAGCAAGTACTATTTAACTTTTAAGATGGGGAAAAAGGTAGCTCAGAGCTGACAAAAATCATAAACAATGTTTATATATTAGTTAAGTGGTAGAGACTGGATTATTCCCAGAACAATTTGATCTACAGCCTTTAGTCTTTCAATAACACAATATTGTATTGCTTTACTGCTGCCTAGTTTAGCATAAAATAAGAAAGCATGAGCCACAGTGGGCTGAAAACATTTTGTTTCCATAATCGTATAGGCATTATTCTGTGCAGTATTCTTCACTTTAGAAATAACATATGACTTTTTCTTTTATACTGGAAAAAAGTTTCTTTCAGGTTGAAATTGAAACCTGTAAAATGAAGAAAATAATGATGTAACTCAATGTGTTATATAACACAAAATAATGCAAGTATATCTTGCAAGATCTGAAGACAGAGGTTAAGCTAGATTGACTTAGTTATTCTAGGAATTCTTAACTAATTATACATGTGAATATTTTTCAGTAAACCCATAGAAATATTGAGACAGGAAGGAAGACAATTTAGCAAATGAAAAATATAATGCAAGTACTTTTTAGATAGTTACATGGAGTATAACTTGAATGATAGGTGGGAGAGAACCACAGACACAAAGCGAACAAGACTTAAGCCTGGAAATCTTATAAATCTTCTGAATTTTAGGTGCGTGTGCAGGTGGGGATTGTTGTTGTTGGTGGTGGTGAGGTGTGGGCTAGAGTTTAGGGTTGGTCTGGATGCTATCCCTTTTTCTTTTTCTTTTTTTGCTAGTTCAGGGCTTGAGGTCAGGGCCTGAGTACTTTTTGCTCAAGGCTAGTGCTCTACCACTTTGAACCACAGAACCACTTCCAGTTTTCTTGTGGTTAAGTGAAGGTAAGTATCTCATGAACTTTCCTTGCCAGTCTGACTTTGGACCATTTTCCTTGGATCAAACCCTCCCTGCAAAGCTAGGTTTGCAGGTGTAAGCAACTGGAGCATGGCTTTAATTTAACATTGATCACAACTATATGCTAATACTAGTAAATCTGAAAGTCTAGTTTGTCTGATAAGTAGTAAACATTTTTTGGTTATCAGGCAGTAGAACAAGATGATTATGTTTCCATAAATCATGTTATGACTACCATGCTTCTTGACCAATGTTACCATGTCTCTCTACATTTTAGTAGTGAAGTTTCATTTTGATTGAATTTATGATTCTGTCTCTCATGAGTGAAAAGGGATGAGATGGGTTTATCATTTTTCAGAATCATTCTTTTACTTATTTAAAAATAGTACATTGTGCCACAGGAGTGGGAAATTTTCTTCTGCCAAAAAAGTTTGGATATTATAACATCATTTTTGTTCATTCAAAATTATCTATACATGTACCCAACAAATGATAAATGAAATATTATGTGTCTGTCTCATAAAATGAATTTCCTGGTCTCCTATTATCTACCAGCCAGTGGTTCCCCAGCCATGATAATGACAATGATATCATGATTATCATTTTCTTGTAAAGGAAGTCAAGACATGCATCATGACTTGTTAATTATGATTCTAAAAGAATTCATTAGGCCAGAAACCAATGTGAGTAGTAGTTAATAATAGATACATGTAGCATCTTCTTTCTGGCGTATGTTGATTACACTGATTTCCTACTTCCTTCTCTCTCTACCTTCTTCCCTTCCTTCCTTCCTTCCTTCCTTCCTTCCTTCCTTCCTTCCTTCCTTCCTTCCTTCCTTCTTTTGTTCCTTCCTTCCTTCCTTCTTTTGTTCCTTCCTTCCTTCCTTCCTTCCTGTCTTCCTTTTTTTAAATTTTCTTTCTTTCCTCCAATATTTCTTTCTTTTCTTCTTGCTGCTTACTTATTTTTGTGTTAGTACTGGAATTTGAATTCATGTCCCTATGTTCTCATTGTAAGAACATGAATCTGGCTTTCATTCACCTTTATTTTTTAAAGGTTAATTGGAGATGGAGGCTACTTTAAGTCATGATTTTCAGATCTTAAGTCTCTTGAGTAGCTAAGATTACACTGAGTCATTGGCATTCAAAAACACAGTAAACCAAGAGGAAAAGAGAGAGAGAAAGGTATAGTGTAGACAGAAGACTTTGAATCACCAGTCTTAAAACCAGGAGGTAGCACTGTTAATTGGTTGTTTCAGTGGCAATACTGTGTGAAAAAAATATTAAGAACCTAATCAAGCCTCTACTTCTCACAAATTGACTATGAACTGAAAATAGTTTAAAAATCTGATAGAATACATTAGCAAATGAGTTTAATGTATAACAGATGCAAAAATTGCATCTGTAGCATCTGAACACTTGTATAAACTACGAGAAAATGAAGTAACTATAACAGTTTTAAAAATGAAATACCCTCCCTATGAACACTCCCACCCACCTCCACTACATATACGTAGAGTAATAATTATAGCAATAGAAAGCATCCAAAAGTATGTTTTCTTCAGGCCTAACACAGGAGCATTACGGAAGACTATTGGCATACACTAGATACAATTGTCCCTCTACATCTTGCTGATTTATTGTGAAGACTGAAAAAAAAAAAAGGTAGGATGGGTCAATTTGCATGGATCTGCTCATTTCCTCATTTTAGCAGCGGATGCTTCTGGATATGAGACTGATTAGGAAAGAGGAAAACACTGTGAAGCATACCTGATTTCCCATTTACTTTTTTAAAAAATATTTTATTATAATTAATAAAAGGGTTACATGATATTTGCCAGATAGAAGATGCATTAATTCACATACATTGATACCCTTTCACATGTCTTGGTCCCCATTACTCTCCCCCCCACCGCCATCTTGGTTTTCCCCCTTTCCCTATCCAATTTCAAATAACCAGATACAAATATATCCAATATATCAGATAACAAAGTGAGATACTGTAACAATATGATATAACCAAGGAACAGCAAAAGAGATGAGAGATAACATAGTACATTAAGGACAACAATCATTCATTATATGGCTTTTGTTTCCGTATCCTGGAGGTCCTTTCAATTAGCTTCATACTATATGGCCTTATGTATCAAGGTTTTGCTCTATTGCAGATCCTTTTAAATGTATCCATTTGTAGTCCTGTTGCTTTCCGAGGTGAAAGATTCTTGCATTAAAAGAGCATATTTAAATTCTTTTCAAACCTCATCACATTAAAGTAATCATCACTTGACCAAAAAATACCTTTGCAAGCATTGAACACCATTGAATAGCTTGTCATATTAAATGTGGGAGAAATAAGCACAAGTGCCCGCTATGTGTCTAAAGGACGTCTTTTGTATAAAATGTTCTGGCTGCTAGTAGATTTTTGTCCAATCAACACTTTAAAGAAGTATTTGTCTTCTGGTAGAAATAAACTGTCTAGTGCTAAATTTCTTTGTGTACCACCTTATTCTCATACATGAAATCACTTTCCAAAAATGCTTTCAACTTTGATAAAAGTAAAACCTAATGTAATGCTATCAGAAAGGCAGAGTTTCATGTTATTTCATATTATGTCCTTCTATACAAGGTTAAAGCAAAGTCCAGATAACTCTTGAATGTCTAAGACCTTTTCCCCAAAGGGAATTCTAATAAATATTATATTCTCTTATAATACCTACAGTAAAAAATATCCAAGTAGCATAATAGCAACACTAACTAAGCTCTAGATAATATTTTATTTCTATTGTTGGCTATTAAAATAGAACCAAGTTTCGAAGTTTTTAATATTTTACTGATTAGTCCATTCTCATTAAATAATTAGCTTATTTTGAGCCTTTTTTCAACCACAGCAGACAAAAGTAAATATTGTACTTTTATTAAATAATAATTGTCATTCTGATTAGTTATGTTTGTTTTTACCAATTTTATTTCATTTTTTTATTTCTAAAGAGATGGGCATTTTTGAATGACATTGCCTAAAATGTCACAATAAGTAACCTTTCAGAAGTGTGGTACTGACTTGCTGACACTTGCTTTAATCTGTACTACGCATTGTGTGTACCAGGGCAATATGTACTGCCCTGAATTATGTCATGGAACATAATTCTTTTTTTCATTGATTATGGGGCTTGAATTCAGAGCCTTGGCACTTACCTGAGTCTCCTTGTGCTCAAGACTAGCACTCTCCGACTTGAGCTACAGCACTACTTCCAGTTTTTGGTGGTAAATTGCAGGCACAATTCTCACAGGAACTTTTATGCCTGGACTGCCTTTGAACCTAGATCCTCAGATCTCAGCTTCATCAGTAGCCGGGATTACAGATGTGAGCCCCCATTGTCTAGCTGGGATGCAATTCTTTGCATGTGATTTGATCCATGTTTTCTTTGCTCTCTTTGTTGATCATGTAGAGATTATCTCAAGGTGACCTTTAAAATGCATTTGTATAAAATGTAATTGTGGCATATGATGTGGGTTATGCTGTGCAACAATTACCATTAATGATGATGCCCATGCATTAAAGTTAAGATTCAGCATTGAAGTGATTCATGTCTAGACATTCAAGCTTCTGTGTAGTTTTTTTCCCCATATTGAACCAAGGCAAAACACTATGACATATAGAATACTATGTATTTGATATTATTTATCACCTATGCCTACATCATAAATACTATCACTATTCTAATTCTTAGACATGTTTCTTACAGCTAAGATGCTCTGTGGAGAAAACAATGCAGAGAGAAACAGGAAATCCCCTGATCAATTTTCTAGCCAAGGCAATGAGTCTCTCAGAAGCTAGTACAAACTTAATTAACTGCCCAGATCACTGCATGCTATGCCAATATCTGACTTTACATGTAGAAAATCCTACCAAGATATGCTCAGCCAAGCTGCTCATTCCCCAAACTGATAACCACAAAACATGCACGATAAAACACATTTCCTCTGTATTTAAGACACTGGAATTCTTGAGAAAGTCAAGGCTAAGCTTGACAGTGGGAAATGAATGTCTTAGCAGCATATAACAAATATAACTGAACTTGAATCATAGTTTATAGAAAATCATTTCATTAAAATGATAATTAGCATTGGACTTTGATTTTACACAATACATTCGCATAGACTAATTTGGCTGAACTCTGGAGTTTTATACCTCTAAATGTTCGGTTTAATGATATTTTGGACTATAAAGTTGGTATTTTTTTGTAAAAGGATGTCATGTGTCCTTTAAGGTATTTAGTAATATCTTTGGTCTCCATGCACTATATCTTTTCCCTACACCTTGACAACCCAAAACACTGGTAAACATTACCACATGTTTACATTTTGTGGTTAAAAAATCATCCGGCTTTTAAAATCACTGAACTAAAATTGGTTGGCAGTCATATGTACATGATAATATGATACTGGTCTATTCCTTCAACCTTAGTTTCTTCTATCCATATACCATACATATACATTAAACATACCTACATATTTATGCTTATAAATGTACTGAAAAGGCTGTATAATTCTCAATATAAGAAAAGAACATTGTTAGATTTAGATGAGCGGTGGGGGTGGGGGTAGGGAAATGACAAGACATGAGAAAGGGTATCAATGTTTGTGAAGCAATGCACTTTCTATGTGATGAATACAATGTAACCCTTCTATTAATTACAATAAAAATATATGAAAAAAGAAAAAATCAAAATCAAAATAAAAAAACGAAAAGTACATTGATTTGTGTTTTTTTAATATTCATATCCTCTTTTGTTTCGTATCTTTGCCTGTTTCCCTCTTTCAGCTATTCAGAACACTCACTGTAATTAACTGACGATATTAAAAGGTTTGTGGCAATAGTTCTAAGAAGATATTTCTGATATTCATCAGAACACCATCTTCAATATATGAAGTCAGGATGGATCAGCAATAGTATATTTTGGTAAAAATCAAACCAGCCTAAGCCCAAGCTGATAAAACAGTTGTGCAGCTAACCCCTGTCATGGGATTCACCATCAATGAGTTATCTGTTAGTAAACTGATTTTCAGGTGTTTTCTGATCCATGAAAGCTGAATAAAGACTTTATTCTCTATTTGGCTGGCTTAGATTAATTTAATTTTTTATCTTCCCTCACCAAAAAATGTCAAATGAATATCTGAAATCCTTTCTAATGTGGTACAGAGTAGATAAAACACATTCTGACAATATTTGTGTCATTCTGGAAACAAAAATCACTGAATGACCTTAACCTATTATACATAATCTCCTAAATGGACAAACTCTCAATAATCCTTTGTATGTTTTTTTTCTGTAAAGTGGCTAGACTCTCTGTTTAATAGCTTATTGTTTTATTCTCTTACAGCCTAACGTTGATAAGTATCTAATAACAGCAGCACAAATAGCCATCGTATTTCTCTCCATGATTCACTAACAAACATTAAGCTCCCACATTTTTCAATCAACATAAACCATTCCAGTGTCACCAACCCTATGTCATTTTAGAAACCCAACTAGTTCTTGCCCCATACAAAAATATTTACTGGGACAAATGTTCTTTGTGTATAGAGCAACTGATTTACTGTTTGGAAGTGGACATCTATCCAAGTTCCATCTCAGATAGAGTAGGAGAAAAGAATATAAAATCCAAGGAGTCAGTACAAAGTACATGAAAGTCCAGAAATTTGGCAAGAGTCTCAAAAGAAGAGTTTGAGAATAAATTTTCACATAGCACAAACTTGAGTATTTCTGAGTCACTTTCTTCTGCTCTCTCTAATTTTATTTCTAAAAGAATGGAACTATGTGGGAAGTGAGGTACTGACATCGAGAATAACTTGTAAGTCCCTCAGGGTACTACAGAGAAATTGATTTTCCAGATCTAGTTGGAGGAAAAAAGAAAATCTAGAAATGATTCATCTTGTAATATGATGGTGCATTCTGACCAATTTGTTCTTTTGCTTTCTTGTGCATTATTGCTTATTTTGACTCTTAGAGTTAGCTCTAAAGTAACACAAAAATTAAAAACAGTCACTGTATTTATGAAGGCTTAAAATCTAACAGGCTTAGGGCAATTGACACTGACTGTTGAATTTATATTTGATGTAAATGAGTCTTCCCAATTACAAAATAAATCCTGGTTATGGAACATCAAATCTTGCCCTAACAATAAACAGTGGTGATAATAAATTATTTTTCCTTTTTTCTTTTTTCATATATTTTTATTATAATTAATAGAAGGGTTACATTATATTCACCAGATAGAAGGCACATTACTTCACATACATTGATGCCCTTTCTCATGTCTTGATCCTCATTTCCCTTCTCTCCACCCCCACCCCTCATCTTGTTTTCCTCCCTTCTCTATCCAATTTCAAATAACCAAATACGCATATGTACAATATATCAGATAATAAGATGAAATACTGCAACAATATGAGATAACCAAGGGACAGCAAAAGAGATGAGAGATAAAATACAATCACTCATATTGCTTTTGTTTCTATATCCTGGAAGTCCTTTCATTTAGTGTCATACTTTATGGCCTTATGTATCTAGAATTTGTTCTATTGTAAATTTCTGCTAGGAGGGCCCAAGATTTCTACTGATTATGGCAAATGAGGGAGACTATTGGGCCTATGTTCCTTTGAGTCTGGCTTATTTCACTTAATAGGATTTTTTTCTAAGTCTTTCCATTTCCTTACAAATGGAGCAATGTAATTCTTTCTGACAGCAGCATATAATTCCATTGTGTATAAATACCACATCTTGTTGATCTACTCATCAACTTAGTGACATCTGGGTTGGTTCCATATCTTTGCTATGGTAAATAGTGCTGCAACAAACATCATTGTGCTAGTAGATTTAGTATGTCCTTGTTTCTGGACGATTGGGTAAATGTCAAATAGTGGAATTGCTGGGTCATAAGGGAGCTCTATGTTTAGTCTTTTGAGGAACTGCCATCCTGCTTTCCATAGTGGTTGAAGGAGTTTGCACTCTTATCAACAGAGTAGTGGTGATGCCTCCTGGCCACATCCCCTTCAACATCTGTTGTTATTAGATTTCTTGATTCAATTATTTTTAATTCTGGCCTTCAATTCAGTCTTGGAAATGGTAAGATGTCAGGTATAAACATTGAGTCTGATTAGTGAGAAAATAATTATAAATATTTGCTGGTTTAAAATATTATAGTATGTTAACTCAATATGCCCATTATTACTATCACCTTATATCTATAACAAAATGTAATTAGGAACTATATTTCAAATATCTATGAATGTCACAATATTTGCCAGTGATACCAGATTTCAAAATAAAAAAATAATCCTTACTTTTATATTAATTCCTGCTATGATATGATTTCTGTTATCTATTATTTTAGCTTAGAAATTAATTTGTCAATACACCCAGCAAACTGTTAGAACATATTATTAGTGATAAAATTAGAAGATTAAGGAAGAAGGAATAGCATTATACTACTTGAGTATAGCAGGGTGGGTTGAGAAAGAAGGGGCAGTGATGGAAAATGTGATGAGCAAGAACCCCTGTACACCTAATCCGATTTCTGAAATTGAAAACCTTTCTACAACTGCTGTATAATAATAAATAAGTATTTTAAAAAGAAATGACAATTTTAATGTAGGTTCAGATTGAGTCAAGGGAAGATGCACTGGATCTTTGATAGCATTCAAAATAAATGAACATCCTAAGCAATATTCTGCCACAAATATTTTATTACACTAATTACCTTTGAAGTTATTCACTGCATAGAACTCATTTGCTCAACCTTATCTTCCATTGAACAACTAATAGGCTCAATTTTAACTGGTTGAGGTAATGAAGTAAGAGTATGCAACATACAATAAATAATGAATTTGCTCAGATAAGCATATGGAATTATACGGACATAAACATCATACATGGAACTATGCTATTTTTAGAATAGATGAACCTGTGGCAAAGTGAAAATAAACTAGTTGTTGGCATACATGGAGAGTCTCATTTGTAACATAGGATAGAAAAGAAAACAGTACAAACATTTTCTGCTATATTTTATCCTTGTTTTTATAAGTGTTTCATTTACCAAATGATAAAATATAGCAGAAAATGTTTGTACTGTTTTTACCAAATGAAACAACTGTAACTAACCTAATTGATTGGAAAGTGATATGGGAATGATCATAGGAGCAGCTACAATTACTCAAAACATTAAAACATTAAGATTTCTTTCAGTGGGAAAATGGCTAAATGAACAAAATTCCAACATTGGATTGTCATTGTGCAATCAATATAAAGGAATTGCCAATCTATTTAAAGACTTATTAACTCTAAAATATATATCGTAAAATAAAATAATTTAGCCTGGAAGGATAAGATGTTATATGGTACAATTTCAAGGAAAGAAATGTATAGGGATAGTAAAGAAGACAGTGTCTGCCAAAGGTTGAGGCTGAAAAGGGCAGGTTTAACAAGATCAAGCAAGGAGATACGGGAGTGGGAGGTGTTGAAAGTAAAGGTACTAGACATTGTATGCTTGTTCAAACCCATGACACTTTGTAGTATCTAGGATACACTTTAATTTACAAAAATGTAAAAAATATTTTAAAGTTTAAAAAATTCCTGTATGGAAAACAGATGTAATGAAACAACTTAATTGTACTATACCTATGGCATCTTATAGAAGGGAACCTTGGAAGCATTTCTGGATGCATGCCACTTTGGCAATGGGTAAAATATAAGAAACAGTCGCTGTATTCTAGCTGATGAAGTTGTGTCCATGGAGTTGTCAATTCTTTTTTTTCCTTTTTTTCATATATTCTTATTGTAATTAATAGAAGGGTTACATGATATTTGCCAGATAGATGGTGCATTAATTCCCATACATTGATACCCTTTCACATGTCTTGATCCCCATTTCCCTCCCCCCACCCCAACCCTCATCTTGTTTTCCATCCTTCCCTATCCAATTTCAAATAACCAAATATATATATATATATATATATCTGATATATCAGGTAACAAAGTGAGATACTGTAACAATATGAGATAATCAAGGGACAGCAAAAGAGATGAGAGATAACATACTACCTTAAGAACAACAATCATTCATTATATGGCTTATGTTTCTATATCCTAGAGATCCTTTCATTTAGCATCCTAGGCCTTTTGTATCAAGGGTTTGCTCTATTGCAAATCTCTGCTAGGAGAGCCGAAGGTTTCTACTGATTATGACAAATGAGGGAAACCATTGAGCCTAAGTTCCTTTGAGTCTAGCTTACTTCACTTAATATGATTTTTTCTAAGTCTTTCCATTTTCTAACAAATGGAGCAATGTCATTCTTTCTGACAGCAGCATAGCATTCCATTGTGTATAAATACCACATCTTGTTGATCTACTTATCAACTGAGGGACATCTAGGTTGTGAAAGGAGAGAAGGTTAGCACTCCCCTTGACAAGGATATGGAGTTGTCAATTCTGACATTACTATATGTGTCAGTGAGTGCTAAACAAGACATGGGTGTAAGACAGAGAATGGGAATCAAATTTCTTATTCTAGGAGTAGGATTTTACAGAAGAACAGGGGGAAAACATGTCTTAGTGATTCAAAGTTGTAGACCTTATCATGAGCTCAAATACAGATGTTTATTTATATATATATGTGTGCATATATATGTATGCATGTGTGTATGTATGTGCATTTGAATAAATAGATTAATTTCCAATCATATGCCTAGAACACAGATCTTGGTTATGCATTGCATTCCCAAGGAAAAGAAACCAAGGATTCCAAAAGATATTTCTGATTATAATAATTGTATTTGAAAGGAAAGATGATTCTCATGTAACATGTAGTTCCAGAGAGTAAGGTAGTACTCAAGCGAGTAGATAAAGATATAGACAGGCATGTACACACACACACACACACACACACACACACACACACACACACACACACATAGAATTCCAAAGAAACACAGAATCCTGCTGTAAAAGCTATCTATGAGAAAAATTGTGCATTATGAGTAATCATAAAATGGTAAATAAATAGCCTACGCAAATAGTAGCAAAAGGGTAATCTTAGCAGATTTCTGGACAATCCAGTTCCAAGATCACCT